>NC_134213.1:88615227-88935454 GCF_965140235.1 Caretta caretta | reverse complement strand
TGTCAATAGACAAAGATTTCCCTGAAATCATTGTCCTGGGACATGTTATAAACTCTTAGCAGTAGTCCTTGAAACAGGAGTTTTCTTTAGGTTTCTCAATGTGTAATGTTGGCCAAGTCACTTGATCTTTATGTTCCATAATTTACCCATCCTTAAAATGGGGATAATACTTGCTTACCTCACAAGAAAGAGTTGTTAAGCTTCATTAAAAAGTGGTTTGTAACTCTCAGCTGAAAGGTATAAAAAATTAAATTACTATTACATAGAGTAGAGAACAATGAACTCAGATTTTAAAATGCCAGTTTAATTTAGTTTTTAAAATATCCTAGTTATGTTAACGTTTTTTAGCTCTGGATCTTCTTTACTACTTTTCAGAGACTGCTCCTGAGTTTTAGTTACTGTCAAAGAGTTGAGAGGTAGGCAGGCTCTTAAAACCTCAAAATCCTCATGCTAAACCAGCATAAAAAAAAGTGAACTCTAACTGCTGATATACAAACATTCGGCAGATATGTGACAGTTACCTGTCACTTGTATGTGTAACTTTGTATTCTGAACAGCCTGTCCTTTATTTCTCATAGTACTTGTCTGTAAGCTTCAGATCTCATAAGTAAGGAATCTATCCAAATGTGAATTAGACATGTTTAAGGAGGGTCATTCCATTGAACAAAGGAGTAATGACTATGCCAGGGACTGGCAACCTTCGGCAAGTGGCCCAACAGGGTAAGCTCCCTGGTGGGCCGGGCCAGTTTGTTTACCTGCCACCTCTGCAGGTTCGGCTGATTGCAGCTCCCACTGGCCGCGGTTCACTGCTCCAGGCCAATGGGGACTGTGGGAAGCGGCATGGGCCAAGGGATGTGTTGGCCATCGCTTCCTGCAGCCCCTATTGGCCTGGAGCGGTGAACCGCGGCCAGTGGGAGCTACAATCTGCCGAACCTGCAGATGCGGCAAGTAAACAAACTGGCCCGGCCCACCTGGGGGCTTACCCTGGCGGGCCACGGGCCAAAGGTTACCGATCCCTGGACTATGCATTCAGTACTGGAAATGGGTATTTAAAGAGACTATTGCTGAAATGTTCATGTGATTTGGGCAATAGCAGAAACATTGCTTAGCACAAGCTAGAAGAAGGTGTTTTATCTGATTGTTCAAGGAGCATGTTGCCAATAGTGAATTTTATCACCCTTGGGAACAGTAAAAAGCATGAGTCACCCAAACTAGATTCAAGCAGGTTTTACGTTTCTGGTCTGATTTTGAAAGATGATGAGATGTTTGAACTATTGTCAGTTATGAGGGTCTGAGCCTCCATTGTCCTGCATTACAAAATGGGTGTAAAACACTATTATTATGAACTGGTATCATTTTACATTGACAAGGTGCCAGGCAATGGAGAATCAGGCCCCTTGTGTTTTGCAGGAGGAGTCATTGGGGGTGTAGTCATTTACTGCTGGCCTGTATCAGCAGCAAATTATTACCCCAGCTCAATTACTCTGAGTAAGGAGAGTAGAGGCCCCAGGGAAGAAGTAAGGCGAGTAGCTTCACTTACTCCTGTGCACCCAGACCCAATGTCTCAGTGGCCTGCATAGGCATACACAGATGGGGAAAGAGGTATGTGGCACTTACTCCTTTGCATGGGTACACTGTCCAAATTACAATCTAGCTGCAAATGATTTGATTGTCAATGTAAAACTGAAGCAATCTCCAACAAGAGACTGCTGAATTGTATAAAGACTGGGAGTGGATGGGTCATTACACAAAGTAAAACTATTTCCCTATGCTTATTTCCCTCCCCCCACTGTTACTCTCACCTTCTTGTCAACTGTTGGAAATGGGCCATCTTGATTATCACTACAAAAGATTTTTTTCTCCTGCTGATAATAGCCCACCTTAATTGATCACTCTCCTTATAGTGTATGGCAACACCCATTTTTTCATGTTCTCTGTATATATCTATACCTTCCTACTGTATTTTTCACTGCATGCATCCAATGAAGTGGGTTTTAGCCCATGAAAGCTTATGCACAAACACATTTGTTAGTCTCTAAGGTGCCACAAGTATTCCTCGTTCTTTTGGCTGATACAGACTAACATGGCTACCACTCTGAAACCAGCAGTCTATATAATCAGATTCCAGGATGGTCACTCTGAAGTCTAGACTGTCAGATGGCGCACGCGTGTGCGTGTCCATGCGTGTCATGGAAACAGCGACAAGCATGGCCGAGAACTCTTTTTGTTTAGAATATCACCATGTTCAGTCATCACTAGGATTCATGATCAGTTACCATCCAATTTTTAAGTTTTCAGCCATTTTCTACTTTATATTTTATGAATTATGCCCATGTGACAGCATGGGCTTTCACCTAGTGTAACTAAGTTAAATGACACAGCGAGTCACCTCTAACAGCTTGATCTATGCATCTGTCTTAGATTAGATGGTGTAAATCAAATAATAGTGAATATTTATTTATATCACAATTCTGCTATACAAATCACCTGCAATGTAAGACAACTACTCTGAAAAACCCCAGTAATGGGACAACAATTCTGTTTTACAAAAGATGATTGAATTACACTGGCAGAGCTGGACAGCATGTGTTTAACTAGTATCTACCTAGTCCCAGACTTGACTTTAGCAAGGGCTTTGAGTCTTCACTTTCAGGAATAAAGATTATCTTTGAAAGGAGAGGAAAGCAAAATAAACCAAAATAAAATACTGTGACATACAACTGGGCAAAATACAAATAGCAAACAAAAAAGGGTTTCCTGTGTAAGTCTGTAGTTGGTAGTCATTACTTTAAAGAAAAAAGTTACATGTCTTACAGTAACTGGAGTTCTTCAAGATAGGTTGCCCATATGTATGTGGACATGTGCCCCACGCACCTGAGATTGGAGTCTTTTGACCAACAGTGTCTATTGAGGCCATGTATGCGTTCTAAGTGTCCCTGTGCTTCTATCAAGGGCAAAAGGTGCAGTGCAGGTCCAACTACAACTCAGTTCCTTTGCCACTGCAGAATCCAGACGTTAAAAGACTCTAGTAGCCAGGAAGGAGGTCAGGCCATGGAATACGTATGGACAACACAACTTAAAGAAATCCAGTTACTGTAAGATAAGTAACTTTTCTTTTTTTTATCAAGTGCTGGCCCATATGTATTGCACACCAGGTGACTCACAAACAGTGACCTGATGTGAAGGTAATAGGGTGTTTGGAGTCTACTGAGGCCTGATCTACACTATGGGGTTAGGTCAAATTTAGCCATGTTAGGTCGATTTTAAAATGAATGTGTCCACACAACCAACCCCGTTCTGCCGACTTAAAAGTGATCTTAAAAATCAACTTCTGTACTCCTCCCCGGTGAGGGAAGTAGCACTAAAATCGACCTTGCTGGATCGATTCTGGGGTGGTGCAGACGCAAATCGACGGTATTGGCCTCCAGGAGCTATCCCAGAATGCTCCATTGTGACCACTCTGGATGGCCCTTTGAACTCCAATGCACTAGCCAGGTACGCAGGAAAAGCCCCGAGAACTTTTGAATTTCATTTCCTGTTTGGTCAACGTGGCGAACTCAGGAGCACAGGTGACCATGCAGTCCCCCCAGAATCACAAAGGAGCTCCAGCATGGACCTAAAGGGAGACACTGGATCTGATTGCTGTATGGGGAGAAGCATCTGTGCAGGCAGAACTCTGATCAAAAAGAAGAAATGCAAATATATTTGCCAAAATCTCACAGGTCATGTTGGAGAGAGGCTACAACAGGGATACAGTAGTGCCATGTGAAAGTTAAGGAGCTGAGGCAAGCCTACCAAAAGAAAAAGGAGGCAAACGGTCGCTCTGGGTCAGAACCCCATACATGCCACTTCTATGATCAGCTGCATGCCATTCTAGGAGGGGACCCTACCACTACCCCACCACTGTCCGTGGACACCTGCAAAAGGGGAGTCTCATGCAACAGGGAAGAGGATTTTGTGGATGAGGAAGAGAATGTGTAGCAGGCAAGCGATTAATCCATTCTCCCCTGGAGCCAATCCCCTCCGAAGGTGGGATCCCCGACCCTGAAGCTGGAGAAGGCACCTCTGGTGAGTGCACATTTGTAACTACAGTACAGGGTTTAAACGCACTAATGTTTAATGTTTGATTTGCCCTGAAGAATTGGGATGCATTCGCAGCCAGTACAGCTATTGGAAAAGTCTGTTCATATGTCTGGGGATGGAGCGGCAGTCCTCCCAGGACATCTCCATGAAGCTCTCCTGGAGCTACTCTGAAAGTACTCTGGAATCATTGCAGCACAAAGCATAGCAGCAAATAGTCCTGGGTTTTGGTTGCATTCAAGCAACATTTGGTCTATATCGTTCTGTGTTAGCCTCAGTAGAGTGATATCATTTATGGTCACCTGGTTGAAATAGGGGAATTTTTGTAAGGGAACAGTAAAAGGACCCTGTTCATGCTGGGCTGTTTGCACTTGGCTAAAAGGGATCATCCCGGAGAATAGCCACGTGGTGGGGTAGGAGGAGGTGTGTGTGCTGCATATCCACCCAGAAACCGCAGCCCCTCCTTTCAAATGTGAGGCTCCAGGCACCCAGCCACTCCACTCCAGAGGATGGCGCAAGCAACAGAAGGCTGTCATTCAAACGGTTTGATTTGTAGTGTGGCTACAATAAGCAATGTGGCCTTGTCCTTTCCTCCTCCCCCACCCGGGCTACCTTGTCAGTTATCTCCCCCTTTAAAAAAAAAACGCATGGTTTCAAAACAACAGTTACTTTATTTCGAAGTGGGGAAGGTGGTTGGCTTTTAGGGAATTAAAACCAACAAAGGGGGCAGGTTTGTGTCAAGGAGAAATACACACAACTGTCACACCGAAGCCTGGCCAGTCATGAAACTGGTTTTCAAAGCCTCTCTGATGTGCAGCGCACCTTGCTGTGCTCTTCTAATCACCCTGATGTCTGGCTGCTCAAAATCCTCAACCTCCCACCCTGCCATAAACGTCTCCCCCTTACTCTCACAGATATAATGGAGCACACAGCAAGCAGCAACAACAATGGGAATGTTGGTTGAGCCGAGGTCTGACCTAGGCAGCAGACAGCGCCAGCGAGCTTTTAAACGTCCAAAGGCACATTCTACCACCATTCTGCACTTGCTCAGCCTGTAGTTGAATGGCTCCTTACTACTGTCCAGGGTGCCAGTGTAAGGCTTCATGAGCCATGGGAGCAAGGGGTAGTCTGGGTCCCCAAGGATAACTATTGGCATTTCAACATCCCCAAAGGTAATTTTCTGGTCTGGGAAGTAAGTCCCTTCTTGCAGCTGCTCAGGAACCTGAGTTCCTAAAGATGTGAGCGTCATGTACCTTTCCCGGCCATCCCACGTTGATGTCAGTGAAACATCCCTTGTGATCCACCAGTGCTTGCAGCACCATTGAGAAGTACCCCTTGTGATTTACTTACTGGGTGGCAAGGTGGTCCGGTGCCAAGATAGGGATATGCGTTCCATCTATTGCCCCACCACAGTTAGGGAAACCCATTGCAGCAAAGCCATCCAATATGACCTGCACATTTCCCAGAGTCACTACCCTTGATAACAGAACGTCAATGATTGCATTGGCTACTTGGATCACAGCAGCCCCCACAGTAGATTTGCCCATTCCAAATTGATTCCCGACTGACCAGTAGCAGTCAGGCATAGCAAGCTTCCACTGGGCTATTGCCACTCATTTCTCAACTGTTGCGGCAGCTCTCATCTTGGTATTCCTGCACCTCAGGGTGGGGGAAAGCAACTCACAGAGTTCCAGGAAAGTGGCCTTTTGCATGTGAAAGTTTCGCAGCCAATGTGAATCATCCCATATCTGCTATACTATGCAGTCCCTCCAGTCTGTGCTTGTTTGCCGGGCCCAGAATCTGCATTCCACTGTATCAACCAACCCCACTGCCGCCTTGATGTCCCAATTGCCACAGCACGTGCTTTCAGGAATGTCTGTGTCCATGCCCTCATAAAAATTCTCCTCATGCTGGTGTCTCTTAGCCTGGTTCTGCATATACTCCAGGATAATGCGCGAGGTGTTTACAATGCTCACAACAACAGCGGTGATCTGAGCGGGCTCCATGCTTGCTGTGGTATGGCGTCTGCAAGAGAGCAGCGTTACAGCGGAAGCAGTGGATGACAACAGATGCCAAGAGAATAGATATTTATACAGAACGAAGAGAGGACCTGCGAGGTGGATTCATGGTACCCAGGAGAGCAGAGTTGCAGCAGAAGCGGTGGATGATGACAGTTAGCAGTCATACTGCACCATCTGCTGACAGCAGCACCCAGGACACAACAGCAGCGGTGACAGTGAGCTGAGCGGGCTCCATGCTTGCAGGAATGGAGCGGGCTCCATGCTTGCAGGTATGGCATCTGCATGGAAAAAAGGCGTGAAACAATTGTCTGCCATTGCTTTCATGGAGGGAGGGGTGACTGACGACATGTACCGAAAACCACCCGCGACCATGTTTTTGCCCCATCAGGCATTGGGAGCTTAATTCAGAATTCCAATGGGCGGCGGAGACTGTGGGAACTAGTGCAGTGCTCCATAAGTCAATGCTAGCCATGGTAGTGACGACGCACTCCACCGACTTAATGCGCTTAGTGTGGACATATGCAATCAACTGTATAAAATCAATTTCTAAAAATCGACTTCTATAAAATCAACCTAATTTCATAGTGTAGACATATCCTTAGAAAAAGACTGCTGTACAGCTCAGTCAAAAAACCCATCAGACCTATGCTTCTTCCAAGGAGCCATGTTTAGTGAAAGTAGAAAGTGATTAGCATTGAAGAGAGTGGTATTCATGAGGCTGATACCATAATGACTGGTGCTGAAGCTCTTGGTGCTAAGGTAATCCATGATGCCTTGACCTCACTATCAGAGACAGCTGATTTTGATTTTTGAGGCAACACTGGAGCCCTAGTACCGCACTCTAAGAGATCCAGTGGTACCCAGATTGGGCCATGGAGTCTCCTTCAAATAGGAGTGATGAGGTGATTTAGACCTCTTTAACCAAAAATTCCCATTGAGGATCTGCCCTCTGCTCTTCCCAGAGGAGTAATTTAGATTTAATGGTCCTACCCAAATACAAAGCAGGCACAGTCTTTGAAGATGGAGCCTGGAAGCTAGTGGTTCCAGAACTTACAGGGGTCCTATTGGACTGAGGTGGAATTTGTCCAAGGGGTTCTGCTCTCTCTGGAACAGAGGCTGGCCACATGGAGCTGTCCAACAAGCTGTAGCTCACGAAAGCTCATGCTCAAATAAATTGGTTAGTCTCTAAGGTGCCACAAGTACTCCTTTTCTTTTTGCGAATACAGACTAACACGGCTGTTCCTCTGAAACTGTAAAATATGCCTCCCTTGCTTTTAAGGTCCTTTTAGAAATGGACTTTTACTCCACACATTTGTCAGGGATATGTGCATTCCTTAAACAAAAATGGTATCTTGCATACTGATCATTTATTAGAATTGCCACCTAGCAAGAGGGACAATAATTTAAAGCCAGGAGACTTAGCTATATAATTATCAGCAAAGTTTGTAGCAAATTAAAAAATCTGAAATGCAATTAACATATCCCAGCTGCAAAATTTGGTCTTTACTTGCTGTAAAATTGCAGATATGTTAAATATTTACATACTTAGACTATTTAGATAAATATCTGAGTCCAAATTATTTAGATATAGACATTTAACACAGTTGTAACTCTCTGATATTTAAAAGCAAATTTATGTACGGGCTTAAAAAATTATAAAAAATGGTTTTAGTACAGATCAAGTGATAACCTTACAAACTTCTTGATACTTCTTTACTATGAAAGCTAACCTGATTTTAGTCAATAAAAGTAAATCAACAGCTACTATATTTGTGGGTATACTTTAGATCTTCATTGATCGGCAATGGCTAGTCCTTGAACTCGTCTTTCTTATATGGCAGAAAAATTGGAAGAATTTAGCTTCAGTGAAGTTTGTTATAGTGTCAGCATGTGCCCTATGACTGGTATTAAGACAGGTCTGTGGTGGGATTGCTTCTTGCAGTACTATCTAATTTCCATTGCTAACAACATCTCTGAAGTAACAGAGATAAACATTAATTTTTGTTGGTGTAGTTGTAGAGCATTGTGTGAAAAATATGTTATATACAGTACCTGGTACATTAGGGTCCTGGTCTATGACAGGGGCTCCTAAACACTCTATTACAATACAAATAACCAATAAATTATTATACAGACAGCAGAATCGACTCACTATACGTAACAAAAATCTGTGAGGAAAAAATGGAAGACCCAGATTTCAGAGTTTTGCAACAAGTCAAGAATTGCAAAAATTAACCTCTATTTATAAGAAAATGATCCTGTGGAAAACACCTAATTTCCCAAGATTCCACTATATTATATTAAAAGAACTGCACTTATTGGCTTTGTCTTGTATCTTATCAATCTAAATTAAAGTTCTATTTGAAAATATATAAAGAAGCACTTGCGGAAAAGCCTCCCAAGGGAAGTGGTGGCAGCCCCCAAGTCTGGAAGATGTAAAATTAAAATGTAAACAATTCAGCAGTGGCAAGAAGATGGACTGTCTGTATGCTCTAATAGTCTTTACCATTTCTAGTTTCCATAAAGCTGTGATTCACGTACAGAATTAGAACTGGAGACTGATGTATTTCTGAACTGTGGAATGTGGTAATTCCGAGAACCTGAATGACAATTTGCAAATTCACTGTGTTTGAATTTGGATTCTTGGTGAGTATAATCCAGCAGAGGGGAACAGCAGCACTGGAGTTACCAAATGAGGCCAATTCATTCTCTGGAATGTAGCAGCATTAGTAATGAAGATTGATACTGACAGGGCTGCTTTCATGTAGCAATATGCTCTGCCACCAGCTGCGCAACAGAAAGAAAGAACTCTCTGGAATTCACAACATTCCCCCTCTGATTAATCCTTAGCTTTCCTGCTGTGCGTGAATGAATTGTGCTAAGTATTCCTAGCTCTGATAGGGGAGATTTGCTGATTTCTTTGAACCCCTGCTGGGAAGTGATATAGAGAGTAAATAACCAGCCTGCAGTACTGACTGTGATGTAATGAACAGGGGTATTCAGATTGCAGAACCCTTACCTCTGCTATCCCAACATTCACTGTTCTTGCCTCTGAATGCCACAAGAATTGGGTGTGGAGACAGAAACCCACTGCCCCATTTACCATTTATAACCAAGTTTAAAACTATGTTTCAACTTGGAAGAGCCTAATAGAGTTTAACATAGTTTAGCCAACACAGTCTTTGTTTTAAAATAAAAAGCATGCTTTAAGGGCCAAAGAACACTACAAAGACAATATGGTTGCCACCTGAAAATGCTAAAACATACTGAATTTAAAAAAAAAAAATTAAGTTAAACAGAAACATGTAAAATACTGGATGGAGTATCACCGCTGCCCTCTACTGTAATGTCAGAACCTGCTCTAGCCATAGACTTGAGATTCTCTGTTTAATCCAAGTGGGAGGAGTCTATCTTTTTCTAGCGAAGGACCAAAATTGTCCCCTTGGTTGTGACTGTGACATTCTGGGTGGCCACAGACCTTTAGAAGATACTAAGATTTTGTGCCATCACTGTTTCCACTTCACCTCTGAACCAAAAATGTTAAGAAAATAATAGTGGGGAAGTTAGAAGGATTGAGCCAAAGAACAATTAAATGTCTCTCTTTCAGTGGCTGCATATTACTTAATTAGTTGTCAAATGCATCTTAAATGACATTTTAAATACATAACGTAATAATATAAGCAAGATGGGAGAAATCCTCAAGGAACCCTGTTCCAGTTTGGAAACTAAACACAAGTTCTAGTATTCTTAGAACAGAACCCAAAAGAGAACTTAGTGGCTGAACAAAGAAAATATTTAGGGACAGCATGAAAGTGAATAAGCCTAAACACACCATTAAGGCACAAACCAACTGCAAAATGCAGGCAGACACATTTCATGCCCCATCTCTCTCATTACATTACATTTTCATCCTTTACAGTTATAATACTTTGCTTAAGTATATAAGCCATGCTTTTACAGCAAAAATGAACATAAAATAAGATTACCCATATTCACACAACCCTCCAAAAATGATAAGATTACACATACTCTTAATAAAGAGGACTGGAGCTGGCTGTAGATGCTGACAAACCTTGGCAACCCCCACCGAGTTCCTACAGGCCAGTTCCTCCACAAAATATCTCGTTCTGGAACCCTGACGCTGCTCTAACTTGCGCTCCCAGAAACAAGGGCGGGGGGGGGGGGGGGGGAAGCAGCAGAAGGCTTCAGTATCTGGTCCTCTATCTGTGATTCACAGGAGAAAACATTAAAGCCAGAAATCCTTGTTAGCTAGAGAGGGGTGAATATTGCATGTTGTTTTCTGGGAATTTTCACTCTGATTTTGAAATGAATTTGTTTAGGCCATGTTCATGCCCCATTTGTGATCATTTTCTGAGAATATTCAAGCAACTGAGTTTTACTGGAATAGGTTTTGGTAGAAAGCCAATGTCAAAGTTGCACATGACATTCACAGAACCTGAATTTTATATTCATGGACAGAAGCGCTTGTGCGCTCACCCAACAGCGGAACACAAACCAGACTATGATTTATGTGGCCAAATCACAACTGTGCCACACAGCTGGCATTTTGAATATGGAATACAAAAACTTAACAAAACTAACTGTGATCAAATCTTGGTGGGGAAAAAGGAGAAAAAAATGCGCTGAATAAATTTCAAACAATAAATTCAGTTGGAGAAATCACAATCTGTTCCTAGATATACTGCAAACAGAAAGAGACTAAATTAGCTGGATGATGTATCATTCACTGTGATTTATTTGCTCAGACCTACTGGCAGCTTGCCTCTTTGCCTTGATCCTTTTCTGAAAATGGGCCAAATTGTGAACCCTTTAATCACGCTGGTGAGCAGTTACTCACATGAGTAATCCCGTTGAGGTCAGTGGCATTAGTTGTGTAAGTACCTGTTCAGCAATCTGAGTAAGGAGTTCATAATTGAGCTCAGTGTTTTGTGTGTTTTTTAATATACTATTACTTTAGATTCAGGTCATAACAACTGTGCCACTAATTCTGTACTTTAATGTATGTTACAGCCCAGAAAAATATTTTAAGTCTTCCTGGAAATTTGATGCATCACAGTGCAATCGTGGTTCTAGTATAAAAATTCCCAGTGTAAAAACTACTATCTATGTAGGAGACAATTACAACAGTATTAATAATGAAGATGTAAATTATGTTACTCTTGTAGCCATATTTGGGGTCGGGAAGGAATTTTCCTCCAGGGCAGATTGGAAGAGGCCCTGAAGGTATTTCGCCTTCCTCTGTAGCATGGGGCACGGGTCACTTGCTGGAGGATTCTCTGCTCCTTGAAGTCTTTAAACCATGATTTGAGGACTTCAATAGCTCAGACATAGATGAGAGGTCTTTCGCAGGAGTGGTGGGTGAAATTCTGTGGCCTGCATTGTGCAGGAGTTCAGACTAGATGATCATAATGGTCCCTTCTGACCTAAATAAATATCTATGAATCTATTGACACCAAGAGAGTGACAGACACAGACCTGTATTTAAAAAGAACAATAAAAAATAAATAGGGGGCAGCTGGAGAATATTTTCAAAACAATAAATATTAAAATTGGAAAAGCTCTGTTTGGGTATGTAAAGAAATTAAATATGCTTGTATGTACCTTAATTATAATTCCTTGCACTTCTGTTGTGCCTGTCATTCAAAGATCTCAAAGTTAATTAATATCAAATTAATTCTTGAGATACACATGAGCTAGATATATATCACCCCAATTTTACAAATGGGGAAACGGAGGCAGCTAGGTTAAATGATTTACCCAAGTCACAGTGGAGGTCAGCATCAGAGCCAGGACTGGAATACAGGAGCTCCTGCCTTACATTCCCATTCTCGGACCATTATACCATGGCCCCACTTAATCATCAGTATTAATTATCTCCCCTTAATTATTAGTATTCCTAAAAAGGGTGAATTAAACTCTGGGTATCACAAGGACAAAGCACAAAGCTTACATGATGAAGATAACTGCACAAATGGCATTAAAGAGAATGAAGGAAATTATCTAGGATACCCTCTTGTTGAATTCCAAGTAACTTACAGTGTAAATGTCTGTACTCTTATTATTAATTATTTGTCTTGTGGTGGCACCACCTGAAAACCAGAAAAGATTCAGACTCCCTTGTGCTAGGTGCTCTTAACATCTTGAATGATTAAATCACAGTCCAGAAGGACAGACAGTGAAGAAAGCAGCTTGTCCTTAGCAGATAAATTGGGTGAAACTTTGAGGACTCCTTTATACAACAGAAATGTCTGAAAGCTGCAAAGGAACCAAAGGTGACCCTTGTTAAAAGAGATTTCAAATTGACACATCATATGTCTTATCTGGTGTCTTCAGGAGAGAGCTTTTTCCTTCACTGTGTTTCAAGGACTGTATTGAACAATCCATGTGATTCCTACATTCTCTCACATTCCAATTCAACCAAAGAGGTCCCCTGCAGAGTTCGTGCTTGCAACCCTTGAATAAAAGTTTCTCACACTACAACACCATTATATCAGGGATACCAGGGAAAGATGATCCAAGTAATTCAACAAACCTTTACATCAAAGGTAACCCACAGGGGGTGGATCCGTTCAGAATCTCTCTCTCAAATCTTTTAAAATGCATCCTGTGATTTTTATAGCCCTTGTGCATTTTATTTTTATCCCTTATAATAAGAAATTCGTTTCTCAGAATCTCCAGTTGCATAGAGCTTATTATTTGTAATTTATATTGCACCAACACTGTGTTAAACATGTTATAAACAAATAAAGCTTTAAAAGTTAATCAGCTGTATGCCAATGCCCAGACCCGAAGAAGAGCTCTTTGAAAAAGTTTGTCTCTTTCACCAATAGATGTTGGTCCAATAAAAGATAACCTCACCCATTTTGTCCCTAACATCCTGGGACCACACCGGTACACATTCAATTCAAGTGTGAAGCTGTTCCTTCCAGTCTAAACAGATAGTAGAATTTGTTACAAGAACTTTAAAAAATTAGCATCAGCTAAAAGGATCTTGGTGGCCTGTCTATTAATTTTTCATCATGCTTCCATTTAGTTGTAAACATTTACCTCAGGAGGTTGTCAGTGGAAATACAAACTATTTTAATATGCAGGCACCTCCCTGTTTAAAGATTGTGGTTTTCTAGTCCTAATGGATTGTGCGGACAAAAATGTTTAGAATCATTGCAGTGACTTTTCAGAACACTGTAGGCAGGCACCATAGACTCCGCCTATCCTTCCTGTGCCCTGCTCAGTAAAAAGTTTACTTTTGCAAAATGTTGCCAATTAATTACTGGGATCTTTGGCAGAGCAGGTAACAACCACAAGAAACCCCTGTCGCTAATCCAGATCTAATACTAGAGATCATGTTGACAGTTAGTACTGAATGGATTGTGAACATACTAAAAGGAAGAAGATACGGTAGGTCACTCCATCATGAAGATGGAAGATAGCTTCCCTAGCCTTATGTGCCCAATTTTCAATGCTCTGTCCCTCCCCTGCAATATCCCCCAAATTTCAGCCTGAAACCTTACATGCCACATTTCATCACAGGGTAGATATTTCCTGAGAAGTTCAGCAAAAATCAGAAAAAGAAAAAAAAAGTTTTAAAGTTACAATATTTTGAAAATGCACCTGTCCTTCGCTTATTGGAAAAAAATCCATCTTTGTTTTGTTGGCCTTGCTGAGGAAGAGTGCCTTTTTGAGTTTTGGATGAGGAGGTAAAGAGTTACTTTTTAAGTGTATAAAGACCAACCTTGATATTTTCAAACTACAGAGGGCAACATTAAGGTTGGGTGGACAGTGTCAGTCAAGTGGGGTTATTGCAACTCCATTAGTGTCATGTTTTTATTTCTTCACAATTTATTCTGGTTTGGAGCCTTGGGAGTCAGAGGCCAACACTTTCCTATTCATAGAGTACGGAAACATTAGTGTCAAATTGATCAAGGAGTGAGTGAAAAAACATAAGTACAGGAACTTCAGGGGTCTACCACGAAACACCCCTGAATGGGGTCCAAATTGCCTTCCATGCTGTTACAATGCCGCATAAAGGACTTTCAGGCTGGGATCCTCTTGCCCCTTCCCCTAAACAAAGGAGTATAGTGGAATAGGACTCCCTACTTCTAGTAGGGGAGAGTCTGTGACTGATTATTCTCAACCAGTGAAGGGGTAGGGCACTGTTATATCTGTTCATAAACACCGTCTATTAACACAAGTTGGGCTCCAAGTTAAGGTCCCCTCTATCATTCCCAGAAGCTGACTGATCTCTCAGGGATCTCCAATGAAGACTGAGGATCAATAGCACAGAGGAGTGGTTGGCAGCATGAGGCTGGTAGCCAGCTGGACGGCTTTTGTCAGAGGACTAAGGAGTTCCATTGTGTTGGGGGAAGGCAAAAGGAGTGATCAGAAGATGAGAGAGTGGAAGAGGGAAAAACTTTGAGGAACACAGTATACACCTTTTCTGGACAACGTGAAGTATAGCTACTTTGATAGTCCTCTGCCTTTCCCTTGCATTCAAAAGCAGAGCTGCATCCCACTTTGTAAAACTGCCAGGAAGTTCTAGTGGCAGCTTCCTATTTAATTATTGCTGCAAAATTAAATTTCTTTTGGTAATGAGAATGTTTTATGTATTCCATTGTTGCATGTGTGCTATATGAAAGAAAAACCACAGCAACACTACTGCAAAAAACACTGTGGTTAAATATAGACACATAATAACCATGTTGCACTCTAAGACAAAACTAAGCATGCCAGGGCTCAAATAAAAAACTTCTGCATTAGCAGGCTATATACAGAGATCCAAGGTTGCAGCAAATGGCTTCCATCAGACAAGCTTCGCTACTCTCTACATTTATTTTCAATTGCAAACTGGATGACTAGTGCCAGATCCTGGGGTTCTGATGAGCTGCATGAGCATCATTAAGGGGTGCATGTGTACAGGTGTCTTAATTTTCCTGCAGCTCTGTGCAGGATTGATCCTCCTGCATCATTTTAGTCTAGAGCTGCGTGAGGGCTGTCATTGTTTACATTTTGCTGAAAAGCAGTTGAGGATTGGTGTCCTGGCCAGGCACCCTTTTTTCCAGTTACACATTTCCCCCCCTCAGATATACTGACAGCTGGGTGAAGATGAGAATAAAAACTCCTACATGGGCTACATGCATTTGGACGTTTCTTCTTAAGTGTGATCTTCCCTTGACCGTTAAACCATCTTTAAGGTCATATTACACACTGCAGTATTCTGGAGAATATTGCCCTGTATCAATGTCAGTAAGGTAAATATTAGCTGTAGCAACACGAAATCACATCTCATTTAGTTCCAATTACACACTAGCCATAATGGGCAAGATTCTGGCCCCCCCCAGCCCCTACATGCTGGCCCGGTCCAACTCTGTTACAGCCTTAATTTACACCCACTTAAGCATACAAAAGGGAGTTTATATTGGTTTAATTTACACTCCAACGCCTAGGCTATACTAGAAATTTATATCAGTATAGCTACATCTCTCAGGGGTGAGGATTTTTCAGACCCCTGAGAGACATAAGTTCCCAGTGTAGACCAGCCCTTAGTCTTCTTTGCATTGCACTAGCACATGCAAGTTTGTAAACTCTGAATATAGACATGCTGTATAATATAAACCAGGCTACTCTGGTAATTCATTGGATTAAGTCATACTAATCTAGGGACCACCAATGCAGCTCATCTACATTAGGAGTTTACATTTTACATTAGGAGTTTACAGGAGTTTTTAAGGTCAGGCTTGACAAAGCCCTGGCCGGGATGATTTAGTTGGGGATTGGTCCTGCTTTGAGCAGGGGGTTGGACTAGATGATCTCCTCACGTCCCTTCCAACCCTGAGATTCTATGATTAATGGAACTAGACTGATACAGTTACACGAGGGAAAACTCTCTAATATAGGCAAGACCTCAGACTCACTGGACCAAATTCCAAAGTGCTGTATTAAAGGGAGTGGGTGTATATTACAAACTGGTTGGGGTAGTGATCCGAAAGAAGTCTAAATTGACGTAGCATACATATGTATGGAATGAAGGGTCCATGAGTTGAAAGAAGGATTAAATTAAATCTATTTACAGAGTTATTCTACATTTAAAATGCTGCAGCTGCACTGCTGTAACACTTCACTGTAGACACTACCTATGCCACCTACCTGAGAGGCAGTAGTTAGGTCTACAGAAGAATTCTTCTGTTGACCTACCACTGGTCTTCATTGGAGGTTAGGTTGGTATGGCTACATCTCTCTTAGAATCACTTCTGAATTTGGCCCTTATCCTTCAGCAAATATTCTCCTAGGCCTGGTCTACACCAGGAATTTACAATCGGTGTACCCACGTCTCTCAGGGATGTGAAAAATCTATCCCCCTGAGACACGTAGCTATATCAACCTAACCCCCCGGTGTTGACAACACTAGGTCAACAGAAGAATTCTTTTTTGTCAACCTAGCTACCATCTTAGGGGAAGTGGTTTACCTACACCAACAGGAGAGGCCCTCTCGTTGGCATACGTATACTGAAGTGCTACAATGGCATAGCTGCAGTGGCTCAGCTGTGTCTCTATAGCGTTTTAAGTGTAGAGAAGCCCTTAGTAAAAGAAATGGATTTGTCAGATCTGCCCAACACTATTACATATAATGGCAGTTCCTAAGCATCAACTATTTATTTACTTAATGATTCATTCTCTCCTCCATACGTTTATTTAAATAGCCTAACCACATCCATTGTTGCTCATTACAAGCTGGAAATGACTTTACAATGTCATGTTCAATTGACTCTAATCATTCCCACCTGGTCTTTGACTACAGTCACCACTCATCAGTGAAAAGAAAAGGAGTACTTGTGGCTTGGTTAGTCTCTAAGGTGCCACAAGTACTCCTTTTCTTTTTGCGAATACAGACTAACATGGCTGTTACTCTGAAACCACTCATCAGTGAACATTTGCAGAAGAAAAGAATAAATCAGCATTTCACTTGGGATAAAATACTATTGGGGAAACATGTATTTAGAGCTCAATCCAGCACCCAATGACATCAGTTAAAAGACTCCTGGTGACTTCACCAGACATTGGACTCAGGCCCTTAGAACAAAAAATGCCACAGTTCTTCGAGCACCTTCTGTGTGATGACATTGCGAAACATCCTTTCAGGTGCATTTCTCCTCTGAAAGCTGACTGTGTAAAAAGGGCACCATAGGGCTCCACGCTAATTCCCCCTCAGGCCAGGTCTAATAGTAGGAATTACTTTGGGATAGCTACATCTCTCAAGAGTATAAAAATTCCACACCCTGAGAGACATTGCTATACCAACCTAACCCAGTGTAAACCAGCGCTAGGTTGATGGAATAATAGCTACTGCCTCTTGGGGAGGTGGATTACTTACACTGACCTTCCTTAATTAGCTGGTGGCAACACCTGATTTCCTTTGTTTTCTTTCTCAGCTCTTCCCCCGGAGCTGGGGGGGGAGGGGTGAAAGGGCTTGACGGTACCCCACAGGAAGGAATTCCCAAGTGCGCCTTCCTGGGTTCTCAAAGGGGTTTATGCACTTGAGTGGCGGCAGCATCTATCCATCCCAGGTCAGAGAAAAGCTGCAACCTTGGGAGTTTAATACAAGCCTAGAGTGGCCAGTATTAATTTGGGGGAAGCCCTCCTGTTGGCGTAGGTAGTGACTGCATTGAAGCACTACATGGATCTGCTGCAGCATTTTAAGTGTAGGTGTACCCTCAGTGATTCCAGATTAAATGTGTTCAGTTTACAAGTAAAAAGATGGGAGGAGTTTAACTGCCAGCCATGTAAATTCAACCTCAGATCTGAAGTTGATGCTCTGTTCTTTCTGGTTTGTGCATCATCACTGTCACAGGGTGCAGACTCCCCCGGCAGTGCTTCCTGCTGGTCATCTTGGGGAAATTAGCGTTCCAGCCTCTGGAGCACCCTCTCCAGGCCGGTGTCTTGCCGCCCCTGGCCCCCCCATGTCCCTCCCGGACCCCGGTGCCCCTTTCACTGGGTGCTGCCCCCTGGCAGTACCCCACAGTTCTGGGTCTCCCCCTCCCAGAGGAACCCCCCACCCACTATCCCTACCTCACCTTAGTCATAGGCTCCTGCCAGTCACCAGCTAGTCCCCGCACCCTGCAGTATGAGCCACTCATCACAGGCAGGGCTAGGTTTGGACCTGCTGCCTCTGCCTACCCATGGCTACCCCTACAACCCCCGTACTTAATAGGCTTTCCTAGGCCAAAGCTCCCCAGCTCCCTTGGCCTTTCCCCAGCCCTGCTCCAAACTGGGTGTCCTGCTCGGCACCTTGTAGCCAGGCCCTTCTCCCTCTACAAGCAGAGGGAGACTCTCCTAGAGCTTCTGGCTCAAAGCCTTTATAGAGCCAGCTGGGCCCTGATTGGGGCATGGCCCCTAGCTGCCACCACTTCCCCCAATCAGCATTTAAAATTAGGAAACTAATTAACAATTCTATTAACAATGCATGAACCAGAATAGAATCCAGCTCCCTTTCTCATAGCTCTGCAGGGCTACCAGGGGTAAAAAGTTATAAAAACATGCTTTTGTCAGTGAGCAGATGTGACACTGGGTACACAGAGGCACCTAATATTCTGAGTCAGAAGGAGCCATTTTTACATGATTACTTTTTTCCCACAGCCACATTAATTATCTATGCTTTTGTAAGCCCTTTGTGATGGGAGCAGATACCAGATCCAGCAGACGAGAAGTTGATCCCCTGCTCAAGGCTCTGGTGGCTCACAGCTATACCGGTGGAATGCAGGGCTCCTGACAGAACAGACTCTAGGCACGTGCTGAGCCACACAGGACTTTTTCAGGAGCCCCTTCTGTTCAGTACTCTCTTTCAAAACACACACACACACACACACACAAAATGGCCTTTTGAGACATTTCAGAGTAACAGCCATGTTAGTCTGTATACGCAAAAAGAAAAGGAGTACTTGTGGCACCTTAGAGACTAACCAATTTATTTGAGCATAAGCTTTCATGAGCTACATCTGATGAAGTGAGCTGTAGCTCACGAAAGCTTATGCTCAAATAAATTGGTTAGTCTCTAAGGTGCCACAAGTACTCCTTTTCTTTTTGAGACATTGTTTCACCTCCCCATCAGGAAAGATGAACTACAAGATTCCAAACCCTCTCTCAGTTGCTTAACACCAGTTCCTGATATAGATCTAGCTGATATAAACATTCTGGCCTCTCATCCACCCACCTCCCTCAGTTTTGACAAACTCTTTATATGTAAGGAATATTATTTTATTCTTCCCCGCATCTAGCAACTCACTTTTCCACACCACTGTGATGCTGGTAAACCAAGTGTAAGCTCTGGCCAAGGCTGTAGGCATTAGCTAAGAACTGACAAATTCATAGTTGGAAACCAAACCAGCTCACCAGTATGTTAGTTTTGTTCAAAACAAGGTATTAGTCTTATAAGAATGTATTTAGTGTTTAGACTCTATGAAATGCTTGCTGCATGCACTGATCTCACTTGTAATGTCTGAATTTCATGCTATAAGGAAATATGTAAGTTTTTCTTTATAACCTGGAAAATGTTTGCTATGAACTTGTGAACCCAGGCACGGGAATCATCCTCCCCGTCCCCATCCAAGAGGACTATCAATAGTTAAGTGGGCCATTATAAGACAAAAGCCTTTTTAATTGCCCCATCCACCCAGGGAGAAGTACCTGCAGAAGGTCTCCTCCCATTGGTCTGAATGCTGGAAGAGGGAAATAAATATATTGGGGTGGCCAAACTGGCTCGGGAGCTGCATGAGGCTCTTTTACAGTTAAAGTGCCACTCAAGGAGCTCTCCACAGCCGTCCCTCCCACCTAACAGACAGGGGGAGGGAGCTTGGTGCTTCTGCCCTGCTGGTGGGGTTTGGGGCTTCTGCCAGAGATGACTGGTGCCTGCTGAGTGTGTGTGTGGGGGGGCACAATTTAAAGGTTGCTCGCTAACAGCTTGAGTCACTCCCCCCCAGCATGCCCCCCCTTACACTCAGCAGCCCCTCCCTGCAGCTCCCAGCTGTTTGCTGCAGTCTCTCCCCACAGCCAGTCCCAGGTGGCTGGCTCCGGCAGCTGTTGTGCAGGGAGGGGCCCTATGGCACCATGTGACTGAGCAGGGCCAGCAAACCCTGGCAAAAATATGGGGAGGGGGCACGTGACCCCATGCGCTTCCCCACGCATCGCCTATGGCTTTTGCCCACTGTGGAGTTTCAGCCCCATGGGGCACACCTGTTGGGGCTCGGGGCTACAGCAGAAGCGGAGCTGAAGCCCAGAGACCCCTCTTCCCCACAGCCAGAGGGCTCCCACAGGGCTGAAGCCTCGAGACACCCCTCTCCACAGGGCTGAAGCCCCAAGCCTCAGCAGGTGTGCCCTGGCTCTCAAATTTCTCAAGACTGTCATATGTGGCTCGAAGGGCTGCAAGTTTGGCCACCCCTGAAATATACAGTGGACATGAAGATTTTTCATTTCTTTGCTGTTTGAACTCACACAGAGGGCCAGAGACACTAAACTGAAGCCAGAGATCCCCTTCCCTGGGTTTGTCCTGAAATACACTTTGAATTAACAGGTGTCTTCAACTCTGTCACTCTTAGGATTTAGATTGCAACTCATTGTGTACATATATTAGCTTGCTTTAACCTGTAAATAACTTTCTTATTTATGTTTCCTAGTTAATAAATCTTTAGCTAGTTTGTTGCAATACTGGCTACAGGCGTTGACTTTGGTGTAAGATTTACAGTGCCAATTGATCTGGGGTAAGTGACTGACACTGGAAGCAACCTGAATATTTTGTGATTTTTGGTGTAAATGATCTTTTATCACTAAGTCCAGCTTGGAGAGTCTAAGGGGACTGTCTGTGACTCCATGGAAAGACAGTTATAGTGATCCATGAGTTCACATTGGTCACTGGCTTGGTGAAATCTAATTATAGAATTTACCACTAGGTTGGGGTATCTGCCCTGGTTTTGAAAGTCTGCCCTGAGTTAGGCACCCAAGGTCATGAGCCACTCCAGACAGCGTGACAACCACATTCCAACAATGAAAGACAGTGTCTTTCTCATGATGAGACCAACTCTTCCTCTATGTTTCTGTGACAACTGAGATCATGTGAGGCACCTGAGCTAACAGTCCCCTCCTGATACAAGCAGGAGACGAGGGTTAGTGACAGGCACTCTCAGTGAGAGGCCCTTGGCTATCCAATTTGCTCCCTCTCCTGCCTAGAGCCCAGATCCACCTGTTTGCCCATGCTTTTTCTGGAGAGGGATGGGATGATTAGGTGCTGACTGAGGGGCAGTGGAGACCGGGTTGGGAGAAGTCAACTAGAGGTTGGAAGATATTGTAGTAGTTCTGCGGTTTTTCTCTTGTATGATTTACAGGCCAGGTTGAGTGCCCCATGTTAATATTTTATTGGAAATGTTTTATACAAATGTTGTAATGTGCCTAGAGCCCAGGATAGATGCAGTAAAAAAAATATGAATAAAAAATAAATCATGCACAGCCCATGCAAATATCACATCCTCCAATTCTTAGATGGTTTGTGGACATGGCCTGACAACTCACATCTTATTTCACAAAGGGCTCCACAAAATCTAGAGCCAGTCTGGGCTAAGGAACATGTGATATGGTACCAGATCCTCACATGGTATAAACCACGATAGCTCAATTGACTCCAATATCACATTACATCAAATTACACCAGCTAAGGATCTGGCTTTTAATTACTCTCATATCTTTTTAGGCGAATTCAGTGAACTCCCTATGTTCTCTCATATCTTTTGGCATCTACAATAAGCTTTCTAGCGTCTCTTATCAATTCCATTCACTTCGATGACCTCCCCTGGCATGTCTCAAACCTTTAGCTTCTTCTTCTTCTTCTTCTTCCTTTTTGCTCTTCTCTCAGCACTTATGTGGTCAAAAGCAAATATTTTTGCCAAATTTGTCCGGAATTGGTTGAGCCTGATCTGGAATTACAGAAGCCCCCAAAAATGCTGTGGTTTTGGATCAGCCTTGTAGCTCTTTTAAGTAAACAAACAAAACCCCACTTTAATTTAGATACACAATTTCCAGGCCATTATTGTCAGAATGCAGATAAAAGGCTTTGGGGTATTAAAAAACAAAATCTAAATAAGCAGCAGCAGAATTCAGCGGAATTAAGAGTGGGGCTCTGCCTGCCTTTGATATGACATTCCAATAGAGTATTCTGGTTTTTCCCAGCGTCCAGCGCACGTGAGCAGGTTTCTAAATAAAGTGGAGAAAAAATTCCACTCATCAGTCTGACTGTTCTTTAAATGGCAACGGGGGGAGGGGGTTTAAAGTCGATGAGCAAATTTGAAATCCATGTTAAAGTACAATTGCATAAAACTCTTCCTCAGTGCCGGTACAGTTCATTGCACATAGTTTCATATCACTAGGCCATCTGTTCTAAATTAAGAAAGTAAAGATAGAAAGTTTTCAAAATAAATGGCTTAGAGTAACAAATGCAAACTCTGTATCCTTCCAGAAAATCTGTTTATTCTTGCTTCCTTTCAGTATTCATTAAGGTAAGGATGCTCTACGCTAATTCAACAATAAATACAGAAAGTCTAGACTTCAGCTGAAGGAATAAAATAAATCCACTTGAATCTACTTGCTCTTAATTAACATATTTGCCATCCACACCTCGTTGCCTTTTGGAACAGTAAATTAATAACTGATGTTTATCAAGAGAATACAAACATTCCTTTAAACACGTCCTCTTCGCCTTTGTTGTACTTTATCTTTCACAAGATAGTTATTTATCCTTTGATTTGAACCCCTGTATTCAGTTTTCAGCAGGGTAATACCAGCCTAACATTAATGTAAGCATGTGGAAAAGTAATCTATATTAATGGACTATATTCTCATTGTGAATATGAACCCCATCTAGTGGTCAAAATATATTTATATAAAATAAGGCAGGCCAGTGCCCACGACAATACTAAAAAGAATACTCAAAAACTAAATCTCAGCAGCCTCTAAACTTAAACAGAACAATCCACCAGTGAAATCAAATGCAATGTTAGAATTTTACAGATAGCGTGTCTTTCAAAAAGGAAGCCTAAGGCTTAATTATGGAGGATGAAAAGTGATTTTTGTATGTGAATTATGATACAGTACTCAATAGAGGCAAATGCAAAAATACATCAGGACAAATTAAAGTACTATAGATCTTATATTTATAGGAAAGGGATGTTGGCCAAGATTTCAAAAAAAGATTTCAAACCTAATATTTGGCTCCTAAATACATATTTAGGGCTTATCTACATTACCTGCTGGATCCACGGGCAGTGATTGATCGAGTGGGGGTCTATTTATCGCGTCTAGTCTAGACGCGATAAATCGACCGCCAAGCGCTCTCCTGTTGACTCCAGTACTCCACCAGGGCGAGAGGCGCAGGTGGAGTCGATGGGAGAGCATCAGCTGTCAACTTACCACAGTGAAGACACCACACGCAGTAAGTAGATCTAAATACATTGACTTCAGCTACATTATTCACGTAGCTGAAGTTGCGTAACTTAGATCAACGCCGCCCCCCGCCCAGTGTAGACCAGGCCTTAGTCACCTAAATCAGTTGCCTGATTTTCAAAAGTGCTGAGCACCCAGGAACTCCCACTGACTTCAAGGCATTTTTGTGCTTTTAGTCTCCTCAAATACATTCTGTTCACTTAGAGTGAATTTCTGTCACTGCTCCTTCCCACCCTCCATCATCTGTGCAGTTCCCCTGTGCAGTGACCCAGGAAATGGAGAGGCCATACCAGGGGCTACAGAGCATGTTGTATACACTATGGAGCTGAGTGCCATAGCAGTCTACTCTATCCTAACACATGTGAAGGAGAAAGGGTTGTGGCTGGACCGGGGAGAAGTGAATAGCAGGTCTGCAAAATGCCCACAGATACTAACCACAAACCCTGGATGGAGGATGCAACCCCATGGGCTGGACTAGTGATCCTGCAGTGGCTATATGGATGTCCAATGCCTTGCCACCAAATTGGGTAAGAGAATTTCATCCCACAGTTCAAACAGTGGTAATATATAATCATCACTTGCATTGGTGTGGATGGCCTAATTCTTGGGACTCTGGGACAGTCCATGCCAGCGTGGGAATTCTGCTACCCTTTTACAGAATGCAGTTTGCACTGCCCAGGACTTCTGGCTGGTGCAGAAAGTCCCTCACCCTTCTCCTGGCCCTCCAGCTCTGAGGAGTCACTACCCCTACAGTGCCAAACTCTCCTGGTCCTTTCACTCAGGATACATCTACACCGCAAATGAAAGTGTGATTGTAGGACAGGTAGGCATACCTGGGCAAGCTTTAATCTAGCTGGCGTGGATAACAGTGGTAGTGAGGACATGGCAGCACAGGTCATCCAGTCCAATACAAGCCCACTGTGGACTCTGGTATGTACTCAGGTTGCTGGCCCTCAACAGGATCTGTGATCCTATGTTGTCACTGCTACTGTTAGCTATGCTTACTAGGTTAAACTAGTATGACTATGTTAACGTGCGCTGCAATCACACCTCCAATTTGCAGTGTAGATGTACCCATGGGAAGCACAAATGTAACAACTACTCCTTCAGCTGTTGGTGGGAATAAAACCTCACACCTTCAGCATAGGTTTCTACATCTTGAGCTATTCGCTGGTGGTAGAAGCAGGATTTTATACTCTATGTGGGCCAGCCAGTAGAGGGAGATATAATCTCATATATTTAGATGAGGATTGTAGCAGGATCCTTCACATTGCCACTAGGATGATTTCAAAAGCTTCCACAAGCATTTCTCCTCTTAATAAATTAAAAAACAATAGCACAGACTATTGCATGCATTTCCAATGTAAAACAGAGTCTATAGGGCTATAATAATTTAAAATAATGAGTTTTCAAAATGATTGTTATTGCTAATAATTTTTTAATATTATATAAAAATTATTTTACTCTCAAACTGTTTCTTCCACCTATTCTGGGAAAGTTATATTCAGCAATGTATTAGTCATTGCTTAATTATCCTTAAGAAGTCTTATTAATATGTATGTATGAAGATCTATCTGGCAGGAAAGCATTTTAATGATGTCGCTGAAAGGCAACAAGCTATAATTTCGATAAGAGTGTTATGTCATGACTAAACAATAGCAAACTCATTAAAGCAGCCCAGAAATAGTGTGCTGGGTGGAAGTAAAAATTCAAATCCATTTTAATATTTTAATTACAATCTTAATAAGAAAATGTTTAGACATCTTGCCTGCATAGTTAGAGAATCAAATGATTTAGAAATATCCCTGCTGGTAAAAGTATTTAAAAATGTAGTCTACAGCTTCCAGTCGCATTATTGGCAGCCAGTGTAAAACCCAAATATGAAAGGAACAGTTGGAAACTAAACATTTTGTGGTCCGTTAATTAGTCTCAATCAAACTTAGAATTTTTAAGTAATTAAAACATGAGGCCTACAATCTCAGCAGAATATAACTAGAGGCTCCAGTGCATAGGCTGTAATGTTCCATGTCAGTAAATAACAGTCTACACTTTAAAATCAAGGACATGATTGATAAATAGTAGTGGTTTTCAACCTTTTTTCATTTACGAACCCCAAAAAATGTTGAATGGAGGTGCAAACTCTATGGAAATCTTAGACATAGTCTGTGGACCCCCAGAGGTCCACAGACCACAGGATGAAAACCACTTATATACATCATATGTAATGGCATATATTTTTTGTACCCAATATGGGTGCTTTACCTTTTATGTAGTATTTTGTGATGGATATCTGCTTCTTCTCCTTAAGGTAAATCATCAACACTTAACATAACCTTACCCAGTGCTTTCTGAACAACCCCACTAAACCTAAGGAGGCAACATGCCTAAATACAAACATAAAAGGGAAAGAAGAAAATAGAACAGCAAGAGAGCTAATGAAAGGAGAGAGGTCTGAGAGAGAATGAGAATGAAAGCAGGGAATGGAGAAAAGAGAGGCAGAGAAGACCAGGAGAGCAGAAAGCAAGAACCTGGGATTCACAGAGTGGGTACTTACCAAACTGTCAAGCTGAGACACTGTGAATAGTGGGGGGTATCACAGAAGCATGGATGAGAGTTCAAGCATGTCACTGAAACACATAGTGAAATCCTTCATGTAAGATTTAACTGCCTTGGACTGAATACAAAACTATGCAAAAAATAAGTGCAATTTGGCTGATCTGTACTTGAATTGGCAAGCGGTGAAATGGAAAAAGCTGACAGGGAAGGGCAGGGAGTAAAAATTAAAGAGGGAAAGAATCATAGAATCATAGAATATAAGGGTTGGAAGGGACCCCAGAAGGTCATCTAGTCCAACCCCCTGCTCGAAGCAGGACCAATTCCCAGTTAAATCATCCCAGCCAGGGCTTTGTCAAGCCTGACCTTAAAAACCTCTAAGGAAGGAGATTCTACCACCTCCCTAGGTAACGCATTCCAGTGTTTCACCACCCTCTTAGTGAAAAAGTTTTTCCTAATATCCAATCTAAACCTCCTCCACTGCAGCTTGAGACCATTACTCCTCATTCTGTCATCTGATACCACTGAGAACAGTCTAGAGCCATCCTCTTTGGAACCCCCTTTCAGGTAGTTGAAAGCAGCTATCAAATCCCCCCTCATTCTTCTCTTCTGCAGGCTAAACAATCCCAGCTCCCTCAGCCTCTCCTCATAACTCATGTGTTCCAGACCCCTAATCATTTTTGTTGCCCTTCGCTGGACTCTCTCCAATTTATCCACATCCTTCTTGAAGTGTGGGGCCCAAAACTGGACACAGTACTCCAGATGAGGCCTCACCAATGTCGAATAGAGGGGAACGATCACGTCCCTCGATCTGCTCGCTATGCCCCTACTTATACATCCCAAAATGCCATTGGCCTTCTTGGCAACAAGGGCACACTGCTGACTCATATCCAGCTTCTCGTCCACTGTCACCCCTAGGTCCTTTTCCGCAGAACTGCTGCCTAGCCATTCGGTCCCTAGTCTGTAGCTGTGCATTGGGTTCTTCCGTCCTAAGTGCAGGACCCTGCACTTATCCTTATTGAACCTCATCAGATTTCTTTTGGCCCAATCCTCCAATTTGTCTAGGTCCTTCTGTATCCTATCCCTCCCCTCCAGCGTATCTACCACTCCTCCCAGTTTAGTATCATCCGCAAATTTGCTGAGAGTGCAATCCACACCATCCTCCAGATCATTTATGAAGATATTGAACAAAACCGGCCCCAGGACCGACCCTTGGGGCACTCCACTTGATACCGGCTGCCAACTAGACATGGAGCCATTGATAACTACCCGTTGAGCCCGACAATCTAGCCAGCTTTCTACCCACCTTGTAGTGCATTCATCCAGCCCATACTTCCTTAACTTGCTGACAAGAATACTGTGGGAGACCGTGTCAAAAGCTTTGCTAAAGTCAAGAAACAATACATCCACTGCTTTCCCTTCATCCACAGAACCAGTAATCTCATCATAGAAGGCGATTAGATTAGTCAGGCATGACCTTCCCTTGGTGAATCCATGCTGGCTGTTCCTGATCACTTTCCTCTCATGCAAGTGCTTCAGGATTGATTCTTTGAGGACCTGCTCCATGATTTTTCCAGGGACTGAAGTGAGGCTGACTGGCCTGTAGTTCCCAGGATCCTCCTTCTTCCCTTTTTTAAAGATTGGCACTACATTAGCCTTTTTCCAGTCATCCGGGACTTCCCCGGTTCGCCACGAGTTTTCAAAGATAATGGCCAATGGCTCTGCAATCACAGCCGCCAGTTCCTTCAGCACTCTCGGATGCAACTCGTCCGGCCCCATGATCAGAAGGGAAGAGGGAACTGATGTAGATGGCACAGTGAGAAATAATGTGACAAGGATTGGAAGTGGGATAATGGAAGAGAGGACAAAAGAAAATAAACACAGGAAGACAAAAGGAAATGAGAGAACAGATAAAGAGTAAAAGCAGGTGGAGATGGAGGTAGAAACAAGAAAAAAAGAGAACGCATTTTAATAGCCCATGCAGAGACCTCTGCAGATCAGGCCAGGCAATAAGCAAAAGTGAAGGCTGGGTGGTTTCCTCTGTTGCCCATGCTGAACATTTGGGAGAGACTGTCACACATCTGCCACCAGCTTTGCTGGGGTGAGGGGTCGGTTTGTGGCCCAGCAGGGGGAGATCAGAGGTAAATGTTTGGGGGAGGGGGTTTTGCTCTCTGGGACTCTATGGATAGCATCGTGCTGCCTCTCCCAGCTGCGCTATCAGAGAGAGGCAGAGCTCAGAGCCTGCTGCTCGCGGCACAGGCCCCTGCAGGAGAATCTCCTCAGCTGGGAGGAGTACAGGGCCTACGTCCCACAGCTGACCAGATATGGCCCCACCCTCGGAGGACCCCGCGGGCAGACACGGGGGCGGGATCCTGGCAGTGACTGGCGTGGGCAGGCCCCGGAGCGGTGCTCAGCGGGCTGCTCGCCCAGCAGCTCTCCCCTGGCGCTGGCGGGGCGGGCAGCGCGGGCGAAGTCGCTCTCTGGGGCAGCAGTTTGGGGCTGCTGAGGTAGGAGGCCCAGGCGCGAGCCCCCGAAGGCGGCGGGGGGAGGGGCCGCGCCCCAGGCCGGTGGGGGCCTCACTCCAGGAGTTCTGAGCGGGGGCGGGGCCTGGCGGGGGCGGGGCGGTAGGGCCCGCCCGGACCGGACTCTGTGACTTTCGCTCGGAGCGAAGCTTTGCTGGGGGCGGGGTGAAGCGGCGCGTGGTCGGGTCCTGCCGCCTCCGAGCTCGCTGCGCCGCTGGACCCAGGGTCCCGCGAGAGGGTCTGCGGGCTCCCCTCCCCCCGCCCGGTGCGTTCTCCGGCCGCCCCCTCACGGCGCCCCGCCCCGCCTCCCTCCCCCGGCGCGAAGGCTCCGCGCTGTTGGGGGAGAGCGGAGCAGGTGCCGCGGAGACGTGCCTGCTCCCGCGCCCTGAATTCAGGCCCGGCTTCTCCTGCGGCCGATTCCCGGCGGCGCTGGGCCCCCGGCAGAGCCGCTGTGGGTGGGTGCGGGCGGGAGAAGGGGGCGGGGTTGTTGGTCCAGGCTGGTTCAATTCCCTGCATTGCTCAGATTTCCTGTGTGGTGGGGCAGCTCCCAGCTGTGCCGTGGGCTAGGCCAGTGCCCTGGCAGGGTTGTGAAGGCCTCAGCTCTGTGGGGTGGGAGCCACCTAGGAGCGGCCGTAGGGGGTCAGACCAATGGTCCATCTAGCCCCCTGCCCTGTCTCTGGTAGGGGCTAGTGTCAGGTGCTCCACAGGGAAGGATCAGAACAGGTAATAAAGTATGTAGAAGACATCCAGAAAAGCAGGCCCCTAGTGCGGAGCGGGACTAGCTAGCACCCTGTGGTTACTGGTGTGTAAACAATGTAGCTTTCACACCTACCCACTTCTGAATAACTGAAGGCTGCTTCACGCCTGGGGGTGAACGTTTGCAGTCGCTTGGGGGGGTGCCTGCTCTGCCACAGATCGTTCGTGCAGTTCTTGGAGCCTGATTTTCAGAGGTGCCCAACACCTGCAGTTTCAACTGTAGTTTTTAGGAGCTAGGGATGCTCTGTAATTCTAAAAATAGTCTACTATTCAGTGAGCATTTAGTTCACTGGTAAATGTTAAATAGATCAAAAATAACTTGAATTTAGACTTTCAAGACTCAGCATTTGACAATTGTGTCATGTAATGTGGTCTGCCTGTTAGTTTTTACCCTTTCAATCGAGAGATCTGTGAATTTGGATTCTGGAAATAAAAAGCTATTTCTCCTTCTTTAATTCTTAGGGCCATGTGGAACAATATCACTGCATGCTCACTCTGGAGACCCTCTCCTAGCTTCATGTCTTCAAGAATCCAAACCTTAACTCCTTTATTCATAAGAAATTATAAGGACTTCTGCAAAGACAGACAAACAATATGGATGCTACAAAATAGTCTCTGCCAGGTTATGAAAAAGACTGTCCCCACATTGAAATGTAATATGTTTCCCCATTGTTTTGTAAGTAACGAAGCAAGATACGGACAGTATACAAAAACCTTCCCTGTTTTAGATGGACGTATCCCTTCTGTATGTGAACATGTGTTTGAAGAAAACTTAAGGAATAGTGAGGCTTGTATTCAAAGGTAATTGGCCATTTTTGTAATCGTTTGGCAACATTAGTATGTATAGAAACTTGACTATCCATGTAGTAGCCTATAGATAGCTAATTAAAAAAAGAATCTAGACATTAAGATTTGTAGCAGGTTTTTTACTACCTGAAAATTGTAAATGGTTCTTTTGCTGGGACTTATGGACACAACCTCTTTGCAAGGTGTTTGCTCAGCGTTTCCAAATGTCAACCCACTTATGTAGTTGCCTAAATATCAATTGAGGTGTCCAGTGTTAGGCACCCAAATTTAAAACATTTAGTCATGCTGTATTATTTTGCATATATTACTAAAAAGTAATTTTGTAGAACTTCATAAAATTTGCCATGTTTAGTTTTGAATGCAAAGGTGGTGGTGGTGACTCATATGTTTTCAAACCTCCAGTGAAATAGTAGGTTTCAGAGTAACAGCCGTGTTAGTCTGTATTCGCAAAAAGAAAAGGAGTACTTGTGGCACCTTAGAGACTAACCAATTTATTTGAGCATGAGCTTTCGTGAGCTACAGCATCCGATGAAGTGAGCTGTAGCTCACGAAAGCTCATGCTCAAATAAATTGGTCAGTCTCTAAGGTGCCACAAGTACTCCTTTTCTTTTAGTGAAATAGTAGATGACAGTTACCTCAATTAGTCGAGATTTACTCATAAAAGGAGGAAAGTGATTCATTTATTTTATGTATTTGTCCTTAAGGATCATATGGCAACAATTCAAAGGTCTTTACTCGGAAGTATGCTCCGTAAGCAAAACTATGTAAAAGATATGGTGCCCCCTTGTGGTGGTATTTAAATAGTTACTTACAATTCTTTGTTTTTTCTCATGAGACGTTTTAACATACACAGCGGTACTTACCCTGCAGGAAACCACAGTAGAAATACTGAATGATATACAGAATAATTCGTATATTGTTTGGTTAAACAATGCTTTTGGTTAAAAGTGACACTTGCAGTTGAAAAATATATATTTTAAAAAGGTTTTACTTAACTTTTAAACAGATGATTTCAAAAAGCAAATTTACTGTTCACCATTTATTCTGTTTCTTATTTACACTGTTCTTCTCAGACAGAATTAGGCTAGTCAGATTTAGTTTTGTGAAAGTACAATGCTGAAATGTTCACTTGGTGTAAAACGTTCTTTCTGCAATGGAGTTGGACATTAGTTTTTTCCTATCTGTGCCAATGGATAAGCTGTTTTCAGCACTTGTTGAGGGGAGCCAGGGAAGAAGCCAATGAATGGTTCCTTTTTCTAGAGTAGCAGAACTCTAAAAGTAAGGCTTGCCAAAAACCGAATTAAGGCTGGTAAACTGTGATAATCAATATTTGCTCTGCAGTGAAAATTCTAATCTGCAAGTGCTCGACATCTCTCAGGATCAGATGCTTCAGCTGTGACAATCAGTAACTGCTCAGTCACTTTTTAATTCTCCATAGATTGAGCTGTCTATACCGCTGATAATTTGATCCCATAAGTAGTTTAAAACATTTAACATTGCATGTATATGGCAATACCAAGGAAAAGACTATAGTTATTTTTCATTAAATTAAGCTTTGTTTTTGAAATCAGATATTCAGAGTTGCTTTGCAAGGTCAGTAAAGGAGGTGGAGAGAATGCAATCTTGCGCCATACTCAAAGGAACAAGAAGCTGCTTGTTCGTGAACGCCTAAGAATGCTCCTCGATGACGAAACTTTTCTTGAGCTGTCCCCTTTTGCAGGCGTTGATTTGCCATACGGTGATGTCCCTGCAGCTGGATGCCTCACTGGTAAGATTTGTGGCCTCTATAGTTGATGTAATGGGCTGCCTAAAACTTAAAATTTATTGTTATTGTATTAATCATATTTCTATAGCCTTTTTCATCTGGAGGGTTTAAAGTACTTTGCAAACAATAATAAGTTAAGAGGTAGTATTATCTCTATTTTATAGATGGGGAAACTGAGGAAAGAGAACTTAAATCTAAAGTGGCAGAGCTCGTCCCTTTGCACCATGGATGGGCAAGAGAGTGAAATGCCCCAAAGTGTAGGGTTTTCATTGGAGTAAGAGGCTCAGATTGGCCATAATCCATCACTGTAGACGATGAAAATTATTTCCCAGTAATAAATCATGATAATGATGCTAACGTTCTTGGAGAACAGCTTAGTAAAATCTCACTTTTTTTGCTGATTTTAATTTGTTTATCAAGCAAAAAAATTAATCTTAATATTTTAAGAGTTAAATTGAAGAGCATTATTATTTTGTATCACCCGTTAACTTTTATAACTAATGCCAAATAAAAGTTGCTGACTTTTAACTAGAGGCTGCCCAGTCAAATTAAGGGAGCTTGAGCCACTGAGTGATTAACACAGGAACTGTGGCTTTCATTTGTGAGTTGTTCTCAAACTACCAACTTGATATTTGGGTTCTTTCCAGTAGGTATTCAGAATGCATGACCAATTCCGCCTGTGTATCACTATTGAACTCTGGCATCTCTTTGCTGTTGCTGTGACCATCCAAAAAGTGTCAGAACATATTCATGTTCTATAAATAAGTATTCACTTACAGTGAAATTCACCCAATTCAGAGGGCCCTCACAAGCCCTTGTGTACACAAGCCCTTTGTTTAGTGCTGTTACAGGGAAACCTTGTCACAGGCACCCTACTTATAGCCATCTTCATGAGTACAGAGACAACCTGCTCAGGTTTCCCTCCATCCACCCATGGATCTCTCAGTGGCAGATTCAAACCCTTTCATTCATGTAAAGTGCCACAGCTCAGAGACCCCTCATAGTGAAAACCCTGAAGTAAAACAAGGTAGCAACTCTTCAGTCCTGTTCAAAAGTCAATATTCCCAGCTCACCCCCTAAGAGTCATTAGGCTCTCTGTCATAGTTCCTTTTGCCCCTGTACCAGGTCTCCACTCTCCAGGTCACGCACTTGTGTGCGCCAAGAATTGCTTCACTCACTTTTCACACCAACTAAGCTGGTTCTTACCCTTGTTCCTAGGGGCCTGTGCACAAGCTTTCCTATATCTTGGCAGGATTTCCCAGCTCTAGTCAGTTCTCCTCAGTACACATCACAAGCAGAAAAAAGTTACTGCTGTCTTTCAGGTCTTCAGCAGCTTTTCCTCAGGTTGTTCCTGCCATCTGTTCTCAGGCAATTCTTACCTGCCCTTTCTGTCTCTCCCAAGGCTGCAGGTGCCTTCTCTCAAGTCTAGTGGTGTGGCAGCTGACTAGTCACAGGTGCATTGGACCCTGCTCCCCCTTAAAGGATCCAGTCATCGTGTACTTAGGGTATTATGTGGGCCTCTCCACTGGGGAATTTTTTCTGTAAAACTTAAATGACCCACATTTGGAAGGGTGGTGAGCTAGCACATACTCTTTTACATGAAAAGGGAGTGAAATGAGATGAATGCTTGGGGATCATCAGTTCAGGGCTTAGTGAATGCCATCTGATAAAATAATTTGCCTTGTTGCATTTGAAAGTGCAGTTCTGTGGTGAAAAGCAGCTGGAAGAATGGTATAATGAGGTTCCATATTTATTGTTTCACTGATTCTTTATCAGATTTTCTCAGTTTTTACACAGATTTTTTCCCCCTAATTGCCTGTCCTGCAGACTCATCTGGAGAGCTGGGCTCACTCTTCATGTAATGTCAGTAGCAGAGATGTTTCAGGTCACATTGTTTTCATCTGTACAATGCCATTAGCCTTCACATTGTAATGCTACAGAGTAGGAGGTGTATTCTCCATACAATATCTGTGGCTTCACTGGCGTAGGGGTAAATACTGTAGAAAGCCTTACTGACATGCTGCTGCTACTGAAAAGAGTAACATGCACGTTGACTTCCTTGTTTAGTGTATGGAACTGTTGCAAAATGTCTACACTTGGGTTATCACAGAGCCCTTGATAAATGTCTGTGGGCTCTGTTTCAGGAATTGGAAAGATCTGTGGAATCTGGTGCGTCTTTATGGCAAATGACGCAACAATTAAAGGTGGGACCATTTATCCCATTTCAGTGAAGAAACAGCTAAGAGCTCAACAAATAGCAATTCAAAACAGACTTTTATCGGTATATCTAGTTGACAGCGGGGGAGCCTTCTTACCACTACAGGTAATAATGGAAATGGCACATTGTATGAAAATAGCCATTTTTTATCTGCATCAGATTACAGATTACTAATTACAGATTACAGGCAGTCCTCAACTTTATGACGTTCGACTTACGACATTTCTGAATTGACACTCAGATTCAACTTACGACAATTGGTTTTGACTTTATGATGCTCTGTCCCACAATGGAGTGGATTTCGGTTCCAAGTTATGATGTTTCGACTAATGATGCAGTTGTAAATCCGAGGACTTCCTGTAATTTTTAGAAGTGAATCTCATTGTTATGCTTTTTTGGCTGTCTGACTTTAACTTTTGTCCAAATCACACTCCACTTGAACTCTGCAATCAAATCAGAGTCTAGGAGATGTTTCTAACATCTAGGACAGTGGAAGTCATTCTGACTGATCTTGCATCTAAGCGAAGCCAACATGATCAACATTTAGAAACTCAAGTGTCTACATGGGAACAAATTGTTGACTCAGCAAACACTGGGAGCTCAAGTGAAGATCCCCTGGGTCTTCAGTGTGTTTGAGTTTGTATTTTCAGTATGAAAAAGTTTTGCAAAGACAAAGTATTTTTAATATAAAGTTTGTATTAATAATGCAGAGAAAATTGATGATAAATAGGCCCCTTAGTCTCCATTTTATTTTTTTCTCCTTGCTGTAATATGAGGAAGAAGGTTTGCAGAGGTCATTTTCACTGCATAGAATTCAGGTTTCTGCAAAGAATATGAGTACTCTTAGTACATATGACTTCTGCTGAAAAGCTAAAGCTGCGCCACCTGAAACATAAAGCAAAGCTTTGTAGACGGTAACCATCACTGAGCCAATTACTGAGTCAGCAGGAGCCCCTGTATGATTAAAGCCGCATCTAGTTTAATTCTGAATCCAGAAATTGCATTGAAAACAAAGGACAAAAAAGAAGCTCTGTTGAATTCATTTCAGAAATATACAATGAACATGAAATCTCCTATTCCCTGGTTTTAAGTCTGTGCCCATGTATCTAGTGAGAAATGGCTTCTGTGCCCCAGATGTCCTTGAATTTGAATAGATTGCCCTTTTACAGAACCAAGATCTGTGACTTCTCTCTGCCTTGTGCAGCACAGAAGGCCTAGTCATTTTTTCTGAATTAAGTTTCAGGTGGGCAGTACATACAATAGAGAATAAAAAAGTATCTGAAAGTTATACATTATGATTGTAACAGTGGTCCTCTATGAATCAGATATACTGTGCAACTTGTTTGCCTTTATGTTTGTCAAAACTAAAGGCAAAGTGTTGGCATTTTAAAATAATGTTGAAACTCTCTGGTAAAAATGTTGTCTTTTCTCTGCATTGTTAGGCAGAACTCTTTCCTGACCAGTCTCATGGTGGCCGAATATTCTACAATGAGGCAATAATGTCTGCTATGAAAATCCCTCAGGTACAATGTCATATTGGATCTGTATAAAGATGGCATAGTTGTTTCAAAGCTGAGAGTTAAACTATGAAGTTCTTGAGGGAAGTGGCGGTGATTAAGTATGTATTAGTGGGGATGATCTAAGGCTAAAGGGGACCTAGGTCAACCAAAATATGGGGTCCCAAATCTGGGTGTTGACAGCAGATTGAGGCTTGGGATTCTAATCACTGGGAGTATGTAAGTGAGTTGGAAGCGCTTGTGGGGTATGTGAATAGTATGGCAGGTGAAGGACAGGGAGTGCTGAGAGGATTTGGCAGCTAGTAGGAGGTAGTTAAGGCTTTTCTGCACCAAGGAAACAGCTGGTGCCCTATTCTTAAAGATGGGGTTCTGGAACTTCTTCCTAGTTAGCTAGATGATGGGGAAACATCTGACTCGCAATTCATTTTTAGGTGCCAAGAGACTTTCAAGGATGGCTGCCTAAAACTTAAAATTTATCGTTATTGTATTAATCATATTTCTATAGCCTTTTCCATCTGGAGGGTTTAAAGTACTTTGCAAACAATAATAAGTTAAGAGGTGGTATTATCTCTATTTTATAGATGGGGAAACTGAGGAAAGAGAACTTAAATCTAAAGTGGCAGAGCTCGTCCCTTTGCACCATGGATGGGCAAGAGAGTGAAATGCCCCAAAGTGTAGGGTTTTATTGGAGTAAGAGGCTCAGATTGGCCATAATCCATCACTGTAGACGATGAAAATTATTTCCCAGTAATAAATCATGATAATGATGCTAACATTCTTGGAGAACAGCTTAGTAAAATCTCACTTTTTTGCTGATTTTAATTTGTTTATCAAGCAAAAAAAATTAATCTTAATATTTTAAGAGTTAAATTGAAGAGCATTATTATTTTGTATCACCCGTTAACTTTTATAACTAATGCCAAATAAAAGTTGCCGACCCCAAACACTCTGCAGCCCCGCTGTGACAGCAGAGCTGCAGAATGCTTCCTGCGCAGCCTCAGGCTGGTGACACCTGATCCCTGCAGGCACGAGGGCGGGGGGTGAGTGGGAGGAGGCTGTGCTTGTTATTGTTGAAGATGAGCATTTTTTTCCCCTTGATTTCATTGTAAGCTGAAATTAATATTTATTGACATGTGTCAGTTTAATCAAATCCTGCCAAACCTACACATAATCTGTAAGATTCAGCAACAATACTATTGCAGAGAGAGCCAGTGTTACACTCATTAGAACCTCCTGTTCATGTACATTCTTTGTGTATTTCCCGGTGCACATACCTAACCTTCTACAGTTAAAAACAAATCTACCACTGGGGAATAATGAATGAACATGTTTAAAATAAAATATATAAAAAATATTGGTAATACAAGGTTTTGGGCCAGGATACAGTCATATATTCATAGATATTAAGGTCAGAAGGAACCATTATGATCATCTGGTTTGACCTCCTGCACAATGCAGGCCACAGAATCTCACCCACCTACTCTTGCAATAAACTTCTCACCTATGTCTGAGCTATTGGAGTCCTCAAATCATGGTTTAAAGACTTCAAGCTGCAAAGAATCCTCCAGCAAGTGACCTGTGCCCCATGCTGCAGAGGAAGGCGAAAAACCCCCAGGGCATCTTCCAATCTGCCCTGGAGGAAAATTCCTTCCTGACCGCAAATATGGCCATCAGCTGAACCCTGAGCATGTGGGCAAGATTCACCTGCCAGATACCCAGGAAAGAATTCTCTGTTACTCAGATCCCACCCCATCTACCATCCCATCACAGGCCACTGGGCCTATTTACCATAAATAGTTAAAGATCAATTAATTGCCAAAATCATGTTATCCCATCATACCATCTCCTCCATAAATTTATAGAGTTTAATGTTGAAACCAGATAGGTCTTTTGCCCCCACTGCTTTCCTTGGAAGGCTGTTCCAGAAAACTTCACTCCTCTGATGGTTAGAAACCTTCGTCTAATTTCAAGTCTAAACTTCCTGATGGCCAGTTTATATCCATTTGTTCTTGTGACCACATTGGTACTGCGCTTCAATAATTCCTCTCCCTCTCTGATATTTATCCCTCTGATATATTTATAGAGAGCAATCATATCTCCCCTCAACCTTCTTTTGGTTAGGCTAAACAAGCCAAGCTCCTTGAGTCTCCTTTCATAAGACAGGTTTTCCATTCCTTGGATCATCCTAGTAGCCCTTCTCTGTACCTGTTCCAGTTTGAATTCATCCTTCTTAAATGTGGGAGACCAGAACTGCACACAGTATTCCAGGTGAGGTCTCACCAGTGCTCTTGTATAACAGTACTAAAACCTCCTTATCTCTACTGGAAATACCTCGCCTGATGCATCCCAAGATCGCATTAGCTTTTTTCACGGCCACATCACATTGGTGACTCATAGTCATCCTGTGGTCAACCAATACTCCGAGGTCCTTCTCCTCCTCCGTTACTTCTAATTGATGCATCCCCAGTTTATAACTAAAATTCTTGTTGTTAATCCCTAAATGCATGACCTTACACTTCTCACTATTAAATTTCATCCTATTACTATTACTCCAGTTTACAAGGTCATCCAGATCCTCCTGTATGATATCCCGGTCCTTCTCTAAATTGGCAATATCTCCCAGCTTTGTATCATCTGCAAACTTTATTAGCACACTCCCACATTTTGTGCCGAGGTCAGTAATAAAAAGATTAAATAAGATTGGTCCCAAACGAGTCCCTAAAGTTAATTGAGAAAAAGCTTTTGTTTTGTGATTGCTAATCACCTAACTAATAATGCTCCCTTTTAATGTTCTTTCATTACATTAGAATTTAGCAGCCAGCTAATTTAATACAATTTTAAAATAAGACTTGTTTAGTTTGGTGCATAAAGATCATAAATCTCAAAAGTGCCTAAAATAGCTTACTACTACATTATTACAATAGTGTCCCTGCCCAAGCATTCTCCTTACTCAAATGTCTTGCTTTGTCCCCCAGGTGGCAGTGGTGTGTGGTTCTTGTACAGCTGGGGGTGCCTATCTTCCTACCATGGCAGAGGAAACTGTGATTGTAGACAAAATCGGTACTATGTTCCTTGCTGGACCCCCTTTGGTTAAAGCTGCCACAGGAGAAGATATCTCTTCTGAGGACCTAGGAGGAGCCAGTATGCACTCTAAGTAGGTACAGTGTTTTTATAAAAAATGGGGCTCAAATAATATGTTTAGTAACAAAAGATATGCCAGATGTCTGCAGTGACAGCACACTGTCTGATCCTAAAGATAGGAAGTATGTCTTGAAAACACATGAGAAATTATACATAAGTGACTTTTTATAGAGCCTTTTTGCGCATACATGGGAGTGCGATAGTGCTAGAGATACATTCATTTAAAAAGAACCCACCAAATATATAATGTAACGTAAGTGTATAACAGCTAAGTATTGTTATAATTCTTTTAATTTCGTATTTTACTATTTCTGCTCAAACAATCTCTCCATTTCAGGGCCTGCTCCTCAGATCTTACACACTTGACTTCATTAGGAATTCAATAGGAACTCCAGGATCAGGCCCATAATTGCAACTTACCCTCACACAGTATCTGAGGAGGAAGAAAGCTATTGATTTATTTACATTAGCAGAGAGGAAGGATGGTCCAGTGGTTAGGCTGCTAACCCGGGACTAGGGAAACCAGGGTTCACTTCCCTGCTCTGCCACAGACTTCCTGTGTGATCTTGTGCAAATCAGTTAATCTCTGTGCCTCAGTTCTCCATCTTGCAGGGGTGTTGTGAGGATAAGTGCATTTAAAATTTGTGAGGCACTGAGATACTAGGGTAATGGGGGCCAGATACATACCTAATTTGGAGGCATTAAAGTATTTCGCTGCAAGAAAGAAGCTGGATGCTTGTAAAAACAGCTGGAAACAAGGAGCCAGCTTTTCTGCCTCTACTAGTAATCTTTGCTTCCTGAGAGGAAATGTGAGCTGAACTCAGAAGGGACTAGAGCATCTAGCAGGACAGTTTCAAGTATCTAAACACTTCCTTATTATTTTTCCATGTAAGAAATTGCTGTTGTTGCCAAAAGAATGTTTTTGCAGCTCCAGATAGGAGGGAAGGTGGGTTCTGTCTTCACTGTGCTCTGCATTGTAGACAACTCCACTGCTCCCTGGGCTTGGCAGACTCAGAAACTCTACCCCAGAGCCTGCTGGGTTGGATGCTGTGATTGAGCAAAGATTAATCTGAAGGTTTTGGGTATCTCCTTGCCATTCAGATAAATGGGACCGTGCAGTATATGAAAAGTTGGTTTCTTTATTTCCAGTCCTGAAATTCTGCTGGTGTAAAGAAGTTGCAAAAATTATTTTTCTCTTTATCATTTCAAATATTGTATCCAAAATATATGGAAGATGAGTACAAAAGCTTTTTCCTTTAATATAGCTAACCATCAAAGTAGTAAAGGGAGAAATTCTCTCCTCCCCTCTCCACTGTGGATCTTTTGTTGTTTAGACTGCAGTTGTTCCAGACACAGCACTTCCATTCACTTACATGAGAGATCTGCACCTCAAACAAGAACAAAAATGCACAAAGTCCTCAGTGAGTCTGGAAATCCACAATGCAAATGATAGAAGTGATTTTTTTCCTCTTTAATCTTTAGCATCAGTCCTTAATTTTTCATTAATGTAGTCTGATGTCCTGAACTTTCATTTTTATTATGTATTTCTAAAATGTCATTGTCCTTCAGAGTCAGTGGCTGTGTTGACCATTTTGCATCTTCAGAAAAGGAAGCGTATGAATGTGTTAGAAATATTATCTTGACGCTAAATTATGAACTTCCACCAGAGGAAACTTTGGAGTATGATGATCCTCTGTACAGTGCTGAAGAGCTCCTGGGGCTTGCACCACGAGGTTATAGCTATACTCTACATATAAAACTGGTAAGGAGGACAAATGCTACAGTAGTTCACAATTTTTAGGTGTCTGCTTAATCCAATATCTGCATATTAAAAGAAAGCATGCTACATGAAATACTCAGGTTTCAGAGTGGTAGCCATGTTAGTCTGTATCAGCAAAAACAACGAGGAGTTCTTGTGGCATCTTAGAGACTAACAAATTTATTTGGGCATAAGCTTTTGTGGGCTAGAACCCACTTCATCAGATACATGGAGTGGAAAATACAGGAGCAGGTGTATGTCAGATTTGTGTCCATTTATTCTTGTCTCACATATCTGACATCAAAAACCAGTAGGAGAACACTTCAGTCTCCTTGGTCACTCAATAACAGACCTAAAAGTGGCAATCTTCAACAAAATAACTTCAAAAACAGACTCCAGCGTGAAACTGTAGAACTGGAATTAATTTGCAAACTGGGAGTGGTTAGGTCATTATAAAAACCTAAACCTAATTTCCCCAATACTAATTTCTCCCTACTGTAACTCACCTTCTTGCCAACTGTCTGAAATGGGCCACTCTCATTACCACTTCAAAAGTTATCTTTCTTCTCTTGGTATCCTACTGTCAATTGAATTATCTTTTTAGACTAACCTTCCACTTGATAAGGCAGTTTGCATCTTTTCATGTATTTTTACCTGCTCCTGTATTTTCCACTCCATGCATCTGATGAAGTGGGTTCTAGCCCACGAAAGCTTATGCCCAAATAAATTTGTTAGTGTCTAAGGTGCCACAAGGACTCCTCATTGTCTATGAAATACTCAGTGTTGCATATTATTGTTGCCAAGGACCTGACTGCTATGTCAGCTCCTCTTTCTGTCTTGAATATATTTCAGAGTGTAATGGCAAAGGTTCCTCGTGGGTGAGTAAAAAAACAAAAACACTTTGTAGAGAGTAGAGTAACTGCACCAAATGATTCTGGAAGTACTACTCCTCCCACATGCCTGGGCATGTAGAAGCTTGGAGTGCTTCAGAATCCGTGTGCTTTGCATCTTTGTGGCTGATTTAAGGAACTGCAAATCGTTGGAAAATGGTTTTGATGCTTGTTGTCCATTTCCCAGTAGACAAAGCTACACATCACAGAAACCACTCCTACAGTTGGCACTAACTTGTACCCTTGCTGGTAGTCTCAGTTGAGAGGTCAAGGAATGAGTGAATTAAGGAGTCTGACTCCCTCCCATCCTCTGGTGGTCCCTCCAGATCAGACACATTAGTGGGGCAGTGTGGGGAAACTTGGACTGTCACTCTTCATGTTACAGGTGGTCTGTGGATATACAGAGGATTTTGGTCTCCAGGGATATTAGTCCAGCATCTTTTGCCAGCAATAAATTCTAACAATTCAGGGGTCTTGGCTTGATTTCGAAATGGTCCTCTTAGAATACACCTGAAAAATTTATGCGCATGTGTGGTTTAGTGCAGTGTTACTTGTGCACACAAACCAGGTAATTGCACTCAAAAGAGCCTTTTTTTTGCTTGTACAAATGTGGGTTTTTGGTCATGTGAATGACTGCTCACCTTTTAGAGGCCAAGTTTAAAGTTTGTTTCCAGGTAGCAGGTAATCAAGTACTAACAAAAGTTTGTTTTCATGCTCATTGCATATTTTTAGATTTAATAGATTTTTAAAGCCTGAAGGACTATTATGATCTACTCTGAGCTTCTGAATAGCACTGGCTATAATTTCTGGTTGGACAGAGCGTAAGTTTAGAAAGACATCCAATCTTGATTTAAGTTTCTGATGAAAACAAGTAATTTCCTTGTAGATTTTGAGCCGTCTGATAGATGGAAGCAGGTTCCAGGAATTCAAAGCTGAATATGGAACAACATTAGTAACGGGATTTGCCCATATGGAAGGGTAAGACTGCAAGAGTATATTATAAAAAATTCAGACTCTGTTGGTAAAGAAGCTTTTGTATCATTATTAGGTCTTTTAGTATGTCCAATTAAAAAACAAACACCTTAAGTTAGAGTTCTGGATGGTTCAAGTGATTGATAATAAGATAGCTCTAGTTAGCCTAACATTTTACCTCTGGATTCTGAATTTAGACTTGGCCAGGTCAGTAGTGGCTGAGAGCTATTACAAGATGATGGCTGGTCTGTGGCCTATATGAAATGAGTTGGTGATTCAGCCCAGTGTCTAGGTGGACAGGTGTCCACATCCCAGTTGGTACTTTGCTGACAGTCTCAGCAGATTCATTAAGCAATGAAAAGGCTTGGACACTGAACCTCTCAAAGTGGCCCCGTAGAGCAGGGCTCAGGTATATAGGTGAGGCAGTGTGAGTGACCTTGCATTGCCAGTTCCTGTACCGTGCCACTTCAGTGGATAAGAAATTACTTCATCCTCTAAGGCTGTTACTCTGGCACATTTTACTAGCACTGAATTCACTCTCAATCTTTAAAATATCAAAATAAATATTTTAGGCCCATTTTGTGAGTCAGAGTAACCTGATAGCCCCTTTCTCTTTAATAAATGTTTAAGTTTATCACTAAACAGTGCTAGAAGGTAAATCATTTTGCTAAAATTAATATAGCATGCTACTCTGCTTAACAGTCAAGTTAATTGATTTTTCCTCTGAGACAAGCTGAATATTTGAGACACACATTCCATTATGCTGAAAAGACAGATTATACAGCTGAGTATATTGGGCAAGTATATTTTGCTTGCTGCCATTAGCAGTTTGAGAGTTTGTCAAGCTGAGACCATTCATAAGCAGCCATCTTTAGAGTTACTAGTATTTACTGGCCTTGTGTGAATCCTGTTGAATTTCTTATTTAGACTCCCTGCTCTAAACAAATCACAGCTTTGACAAGCGTAATCTTCATAATAAACTAGAAATCTAGTTTAAGCTTAGACTTACAGCTGTTGAGTGTATAACATAGTACAGAATGTCCATTATCACTGCAGAAGGTACAGAATGTTAGCATGTTTGTTTTTCTTTTAGCTGCACAGTTTATCCTTCAGAATCTGAGTAGGATTTGCTCATGAATAAACTAGAAAGAAATAATAATCACAGCCTAATCTTTTTTCTGGCAACAGGAATTGAAGCTTTGCCATTCAAACGGGTCCAGCCTGCCCTTCCTTTTTTTTTTTATACCATGTAGAGCCCCAAAGTCCTAACCCCATTAAGCAGCATTTTTGGACTAGCATTTAGGACATTTAATGAAGCAAGTCATTGTTAACTAAACAATATAAGTTGGATGTGGGGAAGGAGAAAGTGGTAGTAAATGAATTTCTAATCTATTTTCAAGCGTTTCCAAAGCGACCAGCGCTGCATGAAAACAGGGCTTTCAGTTAGAGCACCAAGAGTGACCTCTTTTATGTTACACTCTGTGTGATCTGGTGCTTAAATGCTCAGTATGTGCTAAAACAGACCATGTTAAGTTATCAGATACATTCAGTGCATACTTATCTTGAGATCTTGTTTATTCAGAAGCACAAACATACATGGCAGGCTTCTGTAAAGTTGAACCTTAGAACCAACACAAATGTTGATCCTGATTAAAATGTGTGGTTTTGAATGACATTTTATAGAGGAGGAATATTTGACATGTTTTGTTTGACATAAACATTGTTTGTTTTTAAAGAAACTGTTCAGAAATAAAAAGGCTTTTCAAAAACACATTTGGTTTCAAATGTAAATAGGGGATAGTGGATGTTAACTAGACACACATTGTATGTCACACTAAGTGATGAGGAACAGAGTCAGGACTCCTGGGTTGCATTCATAACTCTGCCCACTATCTCACTGTGACCTTGAGGAAGTCACTTAACATTTCTGTACTTCATCTAAGTTTATTTATCTGTTAAATAAGTACGACACTTCCCTGCTCCACAGGCATGTTGCAAACTCAGTGTTAATAAAGCACTTAGAGATCCTTGAATGAAGGCAGCATGCAAGTGCAATTTGTGTATTATTTTGAGTGTCTCTTGAAGGTGCTCCTATAGAACTGTTGCTAGTAAAGCCGAATATTATTTTTGTTTACTACAGGCAACACTCTTACCAATCTCAATCTACAAAAATGAAAGTGTTCCTATGTTTGTTTTGTTAGACACCTAGTTGGGATAGTGGCTAACAACGGTGAGCTGACTCATGATGCTTCTCTAAAGGGCAGCCACTTTGTACAGCTGTGTAGTCAGCGATGCGTTCCTATCCTGTTTCTCCAGAATACTGCTCCACATGCACCAGAGCCAACAAGTCTCTCACAGGTATGGCACCGTAATTCGAGAATGAGAATGTAGTTCCCAGTTCGTCCTGACTCATTTTTCACATTGACAAAGTCTCTATTCATTTTGTTAAGAATCACAATCTTTGTTTCAAACTTACTCATTTTGATGATAAAACCAACTAGGTTCTTAGGCATTTCATTCTTAGACCTAGACTCGAGTCACCATTTTCCCCCTAGTATTACACTCATCCACATTCTCTTGCTTTAGCAATGCTATCCATTAACCTGGGTTGGCAGGGTGTCCAGCCTTCACTGCTCGTAGTAAAAGTTAGCACTCAGTGCTTTTCATCTCAAAACGTTAACTAGTCAGTTCTCACAACAGCCTTATCAAGGAGGTAATGAAGTATTATCTGTATTGTACAGATGGAGAAACCAAGGCAGAGAGTTAAAAGTTACTTGTCCAAGGCCACAGAGAGCATCGGGATAGGTTTAGCCCTAGGTTCTATGAGCAGAGAACTCCTCTCTCTATGCACCCATTTCTTTCCTAGCCCTACTCTTCCTGTATGCCCCTAGCATTTGGGATCAAGCCTGGTACAGCCGCAATGCATCTGAGCTTTACTAGCCTAGACAGAGAGACAGTCACTCCAGGATCCAGGGCTTATGTAGCAAAGCAGTGCTCCACTACCAACATAGGTTATAATTATTTCACTGATTTATAGTTTTATGGCCTATGCTATAATACTCACTTTTATGCTGTGCTCTTCCTGATTTATTTGTTCTGAAAACATTGATCACTTAGAATTTTATGCAAAGAAATCTTCAGATGCTTTATAAGTTTGATTAGGATGAGGGGCATCTAGAAAAAATATTTAAGAACTAAACTGTCTTCATCTGTATTTTAATTTCAGGCAGAGGATCACACCAATAAATTAAAGGCACAGGCCTCCATGATGGCTGCAGTTGCTTGTGCTGCTGTGCCCAAGATAACCCTTGTAATTGGTGGCTGTTACGGGAATGAAAGTTATGCCATGGTATGGTTAATATGTTGGGTAATATTTGACTTGTCACAGGTTTCCATCTGTTTCAGCCAGCCATTGGAACACACGTGTAATTCCATTCATTATTGTAATTTTAAAATAGGAGCTGCTTCATAAAGTAACTCTAAGTTTGGTCCCTATCTGTGAAAGCTGGGTGTCCGTTGTGAAAGTTAATTCTCTGAAACTGCTCACACTAAGGATCAAATGCTGCCCTTGTTCCTCAGCTGAAGTTTATTAGTCTCAGTGATCAAGGGTCATATGTTTCTTAGTGAATTGGAAATTAGAAGTATAAGAAAATATCATAGGCAGTGGGGACTACTCAGACACTTAAAGTTAAGCATGTGTATAAACACAGTTACACACTGATCGGTCAACTCACATCCTGTAAGGTGCTGAATGACCAGAACTCTAATTGAACCCAATGAGAGTTTAAGTTGTTCAACACCACCTTGAGCCAGGTCCTTTAGCATGACTTTAACATTTATAACATGGATACATGCATTTGTTTCAGTTAGGCTCAACAGACTAAGTTAATAGTCACTATTAGTTATTTAGGCCAGAAATTTTATATATATATAAAAATGTAAAAATATTGTTAATGCCTTTTTATATGTAGATATAAACAAAGACATTTTAAAAAATGCAACAGAAAAATTAAGCAAACACAGATCATGCTAAAACTTGTAATTTTGGTTCATACCTTTAAAGTCACACATTATTGCAGGGAATGTGATTAATTCACTTTAATATGTTGAAGTGTTTTAATTGATCCCTATAAAGACTTTAAAGAATTGGTTTAAGTCTGATAGGGATCATGTGCCGAAGGAGAATATACACACCTTAAAAACCATTAAATTTTGTTCTTCAGGGACCTGATTGAATCATCCTATGTGAATGGCTCATTTTAAGCTCCTGGAGATTGAATAGTTTGTCTCACTTTCTTTCTTTAAGTGTGGGAGGTCATTTGATCCAAACTTCCTGTTCCTGTGGCCTAATGCAAGAGTTGCCCTTGTGGATTCAAGACATATTTCCACATTCCCACAAGCTAGGGATGATGACTGCATAGGAGATGACTCAGAGTTAAAGCATCTAAAAGAAAAGTAAGTATTGAAAATAACCCCCTTAATTATGGTTATGATTAAATTAATTTCATTTTTTTTCTTTAGTTTTATCTTCCAGACCAACACACCTACTAAATATCTCACCAACCAAAGCAGCTCTACCTTGCATATTTCCTTTGCATGTGGAATTACTTAGGGATCAAATTCTGTCTGTAGATATATACTGGACACCCACTGATTTCTATGGTGGCGTCACACATGCATCCCAGAGTAGGATTTGTGCCCTATTCACTTTTGCTTCTGTTTCTCTGCTTTGACTTGTCGAGTGAATTTCCTATTCTGGAGTTTTAAAACTTCTGAAATACTCTCTTATCTAGGCTAGACGAAGAAAGCAGTGCATTTCACTCCTCTGCTCGACTCTGGGATGATGGCATAATACTGCCACAGAAGTCTAGGAAGGTAGGCTTTTTCCTTACATTAAATGCACATGTCCACATAAATCATTCAGGTTCTTCTCACCTTTTCTCTCCATGCCAATCTATCCAAAATGCTCCTGTTGCAGTCCTCTTCCATTCTGGTTGCTTTGATCATGGAACCGCCTTGAATTCCTTAATTGGCTTTAATCTCCTTGACGTTTCCTTTAAGGCCCTATATAATCTAGTCTTCACCTACATCTCCACTTTTTAGGGAATGAGGAATTTAAAAAAAAAATTCTTCCTAATCCTCTTTCCTTGTGCTGCATTTTTCTTTCTTCTACTCTTGGCTTCTAATTTGCCCCTTATTCTTGGAATGGTCTTCCTGTCTTACCTGCTGTACATCCACTTATTCAGATCTTTCCTTAAAACCCTCTGCTTCCCTTTGTGCCGCCTCATTATCTAGATTTCCTGGATACATGTCCTCTGTCTTGTCGTCTTATTTATTAATAAATATTTAAGAGCCTAGTGTTCTCTATACTTTGACACAGTAAGCTCTTTAGGGCAAGGATCTTGTCCCACTGATGTATATTTATGGTACTATATAAGTGATTTTTAATATTTTCTTTAGCATTTTGTGGAAACTGTTTATGGGAGACTGATGTATCTTTCACATATTTGAGCTCACAGACGCATTTAAATACATCTGTCTAGAAATTAAATTTGGAAAGAAAAATGCACAGTAATCGGGGAGCTATCCATACCTGCCTCCTCAAGCAATTCCATTGGGACACCAAAGTTCATTTTCCTTGCAATTCTGAGCAGTCTTTTTACTATACTATGTTGCCTCTTACCCCAGTTCTCACTCTGAGTTGCAGATATCCACCTAAATGGAGAAATGTGTGCTCACATCTAAGCCTGACTAATAGGCCTTTCTGTGGTAATATGCTCTGTTAGTGGTGGGGTGTTTACTATTAAAGCAGGAACAAAAAAACCCCTTAATTTCAATAAACAAGAGAAATGTATGTAGTGAACTTGGGGAAAAGTGTCTTTCTATATCAAACTGTGCCAAACATGATCTGAGTCTCTTGAAATCAGTATATTTAGAAAAATCAATCACATTCTAATATAGAAATTGTAATTTCCTTACTTTAAAATTGAACAAATGAAAGGATCATATTTTTCAAGACAAAAACTGGACAAGGTATTGATCCATGGGAGACCAAAAAAAATTATTTTCTAAAAGATTAAGTCTTGAGAAAAGGAGCAGGATAGTCAGTTCTTCTGTGCAATTGGGAATACCAGTAGTGCAGAGTTGTAATGACATTTGGATTGGATGATCAGTCTATCACTCCAGGGAAATGTGTGTTGGTCAAACAAAAGGGGTAGGGCAAGATAGTTTAATAATCAAAAATGTACACTTTTGTCATTAGTTACTTGAAATTAATAATCTTTCTTCAGTTGCCTAAAGTAGAGTGACATCTGTTTGCTCCACACGTTCTGTTGAGCTCCCAAGGACATTTCTCCGTCTTCCTTCCCCCAGCAAAATATTGCTCTATTTTTCTTCTACGTGTGCATATGTTAGTTTTTGACAATTAATCATTTTTAAGCATCAGTTCTATGAAAGAGATAAAAACAAAAGCATTATCTGAGTTTCTAAATATAATGTAACTTCTAGTATTCACAGTTTCTGGAAGATTAATTGCTTATCCAGTTTTCTCTTTCATCAGGTGATTGCACAGTGCTTAACAATTATGAAACAGCAGAAGTACCAGACTGTATCTCTGCAACGATACCCCGTTATCAGACTGTAATCAAACTGCCATTGGCAAATAATTGGATTTTTAAGAATGCCAAAATACAATTTTTTAAATGGAAGTGATTTTCTAACAGTTTGATACCTTTAGTATAACTTGAATTAGTTCTAGAAACTGTCAGTATACAAAAAGGAAGCTCAGATTTCAGGTTTGTATATTGATCCTTGTTGCGCTAGCAAATTTGAAAATTATACTGTATGAAAAGAACAAGGAAAATGCAATTAATAAACTTTTGGATCTTGACACTTGTTCTGTGTAATGAAACAAACTCCTTTGTGCAAAAACTATTCTTGGGTTATTAACATTCACACTTCGTATATGAAATGTAAGAGCAAGCTGTAGTTTCTCAGTCTACAATAACAAAACAATTAAAAGTAATAAATTGAGTGGAAGCTGATACTAAAAATAAAGGCTTTACTCTTCCCTGCATATTTGCTTTAAAGTCACTATACCAAGAGTGGGCAAACTATGGCCCAGGGGCCGCATCCAGCCCTTCATACATTTTAATCCGGCTCTCGAGCTCCTGCTGGGGAGCAGGGTCCAGGGCTTGCCCTGCTCTGGGGTTCCAGCTGGGAGCAGGGTCGAGGGTTCCACGCAACTCCTGGAAGCAGCAGCATGTCCCCCCTCCAGCTTCTAAACATAGGGGCAGCCAGGGGGGCTCCACACGTTGGCCCAGCCCCAAGCACCACCTCCACAGCTCCCATTGGCTGGGAACTGTGGCCGATGGGAGCTGCCTAGCTGCATCTCCGTGTAGGAACCAGAGGGGGTTGAGGTAAGTACCAACCAGAGCCTGACCCCCTCCCATACCCCAACCCCCTGCTCCAGCCCTGATCGCCCTCCAAACCCCTCAGTCTCAGCCCAGAGCGCTCTCCTGCACCCCCAACCCCTCATCCCCAGCCACACACTCCTCTGTATCCCAGCCCGGAGCCCCCTCCTGCACCCTGAACTCCTCATTTCTAGCCCTGCCCCAGAACCTGCATGCCCAGCTGGAGCCCTCACCCCCTCCCACACCCCAACCCCCAGTTTTGTGAGCATTCATGGCCTGCCATACAATTTCCATACCCAGTTGTGACCCTTGCGTGCACTATACTGTCAAACTTCTTAGCATTCATCAGTGTAAACAGGGGCTGAAGGGATCCATCTTGCTTCTGAACTAGTTTGTTGTGGAATTCTTTTATGATACACTATAAATCTGCATCACTGTGAGTCTGATCCAGGGCCCTCTAAATGTAACAGGGGTCTTTCCATTGACTTTTAATAGGCCTTGGATCAGACCAAACATTCAGAGATCTAGTCTCTCCATACTGTTGGTAACATTTAGCCAGTACTAGGTGTTCAGTTAGTTAAAAGAGACACAGTGAGTCAGCAAATAGGGTACTGACCTGGGAGACAGGAGCCCTGGGTTCTGTTTCCAGCTCTCCTGCCTATGTGGCAAGTCATTTCACCTCTCTGTACCTCAGTTTCCTCATCTGGATAGTCATGATAATGATGTACTCCTTTGTAAAGTGTTTTGAGATCTATGGCTGCAAAAGTATTTTATGATATGACCCAAGTACTGTTACAATCTGAAGGCTGTTTGGCCTATGTGAAATGAATCAATGTTGAAAGAGACCTCATAAAAACTAGTCCTGGAATTGGCACTTTTGTCTCCATTCAGTAAAGGTCAAGAATCCATTTGGTATCTGAAAACTTTAGATTCAGTCTTTCCTCATAGGATGTGAGGTACCTTAGCAGGGCAATGTGGGGCAACTTAACTAGCCCCCCTGACCTGAGACTTGGACCTATTCTGCAAATAGAAAAATTCAAGTTCTAGTTGTATCAATCTGAAATCATTCACCAGCAGAAGTAAGTTTGTTGGAGTAGAAGACAGTGAGGACAAAAACCTTTTCTTTGCATCTTTTGCATGTGCTAAGAAAACAGGAGCTAAATGCATCTCACATGGGAGTTTTGATAGTGACAAATTACTGTAACAAGTTCTGGGATAACAAAGCTTTAACAGACAATATTACTTCAGCTCAGGGTCTGAGAAAGTAATATTAAAGCTGGAATATTAACAGCAAAATAAAATTTAAACAATGTTTAAATAACAAGAATACTATTAATTATGTAACATAACTGTCTTGTCAGCTCTGGCATAGAATTCCATGAATTCAGTGTCAAATAATGCCATTTTACCCAGAGGCTGGCTGCTAGTAAGTCTGTCAGTTATGAACTGTAACAGCTTTATTCTTCATATAGCCTTCTGGATCTTTGCATCAAATACAAACACTGAGCTTAGCTGACTGGGCACATCATTATTTTAAATTTGGATTTGGAGGCTGGCAGGACTTTTGAGAGTCATAAGAGTACTTTCACCCTGGCAAGCAAGTGGTCAATATTTAAGTCCAAACTTCCTTTAAGTTTGGATTTTGATCTTGGTCACTTATGCAAACATCCTGCTACATGCAGTATTTGGAAGGTTCTGCTCCCTAAATTCGGAGAAAAGCTGAGGGGGGGGGATTTTCTTTCATATTTGACTGCTTCTGGCTGCTATATGTTTGGAAAGGGGACTTGCTCCTTAACTGAAGGGTGTAGTTGGGACATGAACTGTTACTTTGTTGGCTGCATCTTGCAAAATTTCTTTGGAGTGAGTGTGTCATCAAAGGAGAAAATGCTGTCTCTCAAAGCCATGGACTTACTGTCTCATAGATGGATCCTGGTTCTCAAAAACAGCCCCAGGAAGGATAGTAGTCAACTTGAATGAGTTTATGGTGGCCCCACTCAAAAACATTGGGTTTTAAAAAGCTAATACAGTGAACTGGAATTTAGTCAAATCAATACATTTTTATACAGGATAAAATAGCCTCCTCATAAAGTCATTAGAAGACACTCGAGCTTGTTCCACTGATGTTTAGACTCTGCAACACACTGAATTTCACATAGTACTGTTTCAAGTGCATCTCTGCCCCAAAGTTTAAAGAAAGGTTCTTTACAGAGTTAAAGTTTTAAAATGCTCAATGCTGCTTGTTTTAAAATCCTGTTGATGATTTTGCAAGGCTGAAAAATCTGATGAGAGAATACTTAAGTGACCATCAAGAAAAGTGAGAGACTGGGAGGTAATATCTTTTATTGGACCAACTTCTGTTGGTAGAGACAAGTTTTCAAGCTGCACAGTACTTCTTTAGGTCCGAGACACTCAGAGCACCTTTCCCAGACCTAAAGAGTGCTGTGCAGCTTGAAAGCTTGTCTCTTTCGCTGACAGAAGATGTCCAGTGAAAGATATTATGTAGTCCACCATGTCTCTCTAAATTCTGGGACCAACACAGCTAGAAAACAATACCACAAACATCAAGAAAAATGAAATTCTCAGTCTTAATGAGTTTTACAAATCAAAAGACACTGAAGGAACATAGAATATTTGAGTTTTTGTAACTAGAAATGTATCTTCAAAGTCAAAAAAGCAAATTACAATAAGTACACTGAAGAGAATAGTCACAATCTTATGAACGTTCCATGGAAGGTAACAGGAATATTCATCTCCACTTCAGCTCTGGCAACTTCACTCATATCCTTTGCATTCAGTATCAGTAGATAGGCAGGCTTCTGTCCTGCTCCAGGGTTAACAATCACACTCAGAACGACACCTAGCAAGCAGAAGTAAATATGATTTATATCAACAAAAAGCACATGGCCTTCAAGGTAACTCACTAGGCTCTCACTTGGACACCCACTAACCTCCAAGTGGCAGAACTATCAGTTACTTCCAGAATCCTGGCAGAGCACAGCTATTACTAAAAGCATGGAGGCCATGAAACTGCTATTGAAAGGAAAAGGCTTTTCCTCTTCAGAAAGCATTCTGGATTTTTACTTGCTTTTCCAATAACCCAGTGCTTTTTGGATTTCTGAGGCAGGTTCGCTATAGCATGGCAGCTCCAGCCCAGTGTATAAAATGTTTTCAAAGCAGGGCTTTATTCTAAAGATGACCATAAAAATGATATTGCAAGATCCTGTGACAACTGACCCTCAGAGTTCATATCATATTAGAAGTAGAAAGGGAAAATTATTTGCCCTAGAAGTAAGGCTAAGATTTCTGTCACACATATTTTTAGTAAGTCATGGCCAGGTCATGGGCAATAAAGAAAAATTCACGGAAGACATGACCTATCTGTGACTTTTACTAAAAATATGCATGACAAAATGGGGAGCTGCAGGGTCCCCATGCCACTGGTAACTCCAAGCTCAGGGGACTCCCGCCACCTGCAGTGGCTCTGGCTCGGAGCTCCAGGGCACCTCTGTTGGCTGTGGTGCTCCATGATCCCAGGCACCCCCACCGCCTGCAGGACCGGGAGCTGCATAGCACTCCTGCCACCCGCAGTGACTGGGAGCTGCGAGGCACGCCTGCTGCCCTCTGCTGCTGGGAGCTTGGGCCTGAAGTTTCCAGTCACCAAGGTTGGCTGGGACCCTGCAGCTCCAAGGTGCCGGGGGCTCAAGTCATGGAGGTCTCTGGAAGTCATGGATTCCGTGACTTCCATGATCTCCGTTACAAAGTCATAGCCCTACTTTAATTCTACTTTTCTGATCTTCACTTCTGGGCTGACGTGTGAGATGGGCAGAACTCCCCTACCTCTTAAGATTTTTTTTTTTTTTTTTAGCAGCCACTCAAAGTAGGGTAGAGCATGAGACAGGAGAGGGCCCTATTCCCTTCTGCCTATCACTCCGTTGAGTCCAACTAGCCCTCTTCACTGATTTTCAATCTGCCTCCATACAAGTGGCAGGAACTGCTGCCAGTGTCCTTAAACTCAGGCACTGGTACATTAAGCCCACATGCTGACAGCAGAGTGCCACAGGAGTGCTGGAACATGAGAAACAAGCACCTGGTGCAAAGAAAAAAAAATCTGAGGCATGGAAAACAGAGTCACTAAGGTACCAAAAAATGATCAGTGACTCGTGAGGGCAGAGACAGTTGCTGCAGCATCAAAGAACAATGTCAAAAGTCTTGGGACAAAGACTGTAAAAATGTAAGCACTGAACCAGAGTCAATGTTCACCTAATGCCAGAAAGCATGCAAGAGTGTGCTTAAGTTCCATTTAAGTAAATAGCAGTTAAGGATATGCGTAAGTGCTTTCGTGAATTGAGCACATAAATGGAATCAAAATTTCACCCACTAAGTCAATGGGAGGTTTAGCTGTTGACTTCAGTGGGGTCAGGATTTCACCCAATGTCTTTTAACCATATTTTGGGAGACAGGATGATACAGGAAACCATTGGGATAGCTCCTTACCTTTACGCGTGCTGCTGCTCATGCTCAGTATTGGTGCACAAGAGTGCAGCTGCCCAGAGCCAGCTTGCACTATGCCTTGTGCAAACTGGTGCTCTGCATCCTACACTGACACAACCACGAAATTCACTCCTCCCCCAACATTAAGACTAAACCAACATTTGTTCTTACGTTTATACTTTCATAAAACTCTGCTATTGGAATTGCGTCTAATATTGTAATTCCTGATAGAAATGCTCAAGAGGAGGGACAAATTCACAATACCCTCAAACTCTTGCTTCGTCAGTCTTGGCCTCTGTTCTATATTCAGAAAGTCCTCCCAATTGTTTTAGACAGTTTTGCTTCACAGTAATGAAAACCACTCTCTCTTTAACTTGGCAATTTATTGACTGTCCCTCTAAAGGACTTGGCATTCAAGATAGCTCTGGGTCCCTGGGTCAGTGGATTCAAACTTATAAAAATCTAATTGAGCAAAAGTAAACATAACCTAAGATCATTTACCATCGTCCTCTTCCAGGGCGTCTGGATGTGAAACAAAGATAGGCTCTGATGGGTATGAATCTGGTTCCTGCCACACCCAAGTCTCTTTCGTTTTAACATTCAGCTTACAAAGCTGCAAAGGGAGAAAAATCATCTCAGTACGGCTCCTTGTTAATTTTGCCTTAAGATAACATGCCTTAAATCAAACATGTCCTCATTAGAATATCAATAGTTACCCTGTCTGGAACAAAGTGATTCAATCCAAGGCCATACGTGTATGTATAGGGTTTTCCAGCATATTTCTTATAATTGATTTGTGGAAACTCAAAGGCTAGAAAATGAGAGCACACATTTTCTGGGATTAGTGGGTTTCGGATTTAGTAAACTCCTTTTGCTGCCTATGGCTGAGGTTCAGATTTAATATCTTACCTTGGCGAGCCCCAGAGAAAAGAATCTCTGGTTCCAGCCAGATTGTTTCATCACTGTGCAGAGTTGCAGTTGCTGTTGTGTAGGGCAAGGTGACCAAATTCTTACCTGTGTCGGCCTAGAACAAAGAGAAGCAACCACTTTTGAGGAACAAAGGAACAACTGCAATTCCAAACTCTGTTTATTTTCTGCACTTTTGCACCACACACTGTCTAATGTTTATTTTCTTTGAACACCAGCAATGCAGTTAGTGATGTACAGCAGAACCTTGCTAAGCAGCAAAATTTATAATTCACCTACACAAAATGGCTGTCTCTTCCCATTTCTCAGTTAACACTTAACAGCAAGGTGCTTTGATGAGAGCTCATCTCCACAAGATTTTGTTAGTTTTACAAAACATATAGCTGTATGTTTCCCAGCATACTATGAAGTCTCAGGACATAATTGAAACTAAGATATAGTTCCCAAAACAAATAAGCAAAGTACAACCTGCAGTTCAGTATCCTTGACTTTTCAATTTGGATTTACTGGCTCATTTTTACAACTCGCAAATTCACATGGGTTTCCCATTGGCTAGTGTAAATTTGGGAGGCTCTGCTGCACTATATCTGATCATGAGCAAAATCCACATTTTGTTTTCCTTAAAAGAATGAAAACAAAGAGAGAAACCTGGGGCCAAATTTTGGTCTGTTACTTAAGTGTGAATCAGGAACCAATGGATTTACATTGGCATGAGATCAGAATCAGGCCGCTGGTCCTTAGGGAAGAGGTTTCACAAAGAGAAGGTAGGTACCCAATGTTCACTGAAAGGCAATGGAACACAGGGGCCTAATTCTTCTTGAAAATCTTCCCTAAAGTTATCCTGAGGTAATTAACTGCTAACATATGTACATGTATATTTTAATTAAATTATATGAGGTGTATGATATATAGTGCCACTGAAATTCACTGCTTTTAGGCCAATTTACTTGGTTGGAAGTGTCACCCCTGGTCTGTTCTCAACACAGTCAGGATTGAGAGCAAAGATTAGTTTTAAAAATCATCTAGAACTATAAGGGTGAAATGTAAGGGCCCCTGCTTTACAAAATCTAAGTGGGGTGGGGGCCACAGGAGGAGCAGATGCACAATGGACCTCGGCACTCTGTTTGCCAGGGAAATTAGCTCTGCAGCCGTAGGTGCTGGAACTTAGGGTGCAGCTGCAACCCCTGGCTTAAAGTGGTTTCCATTAGATTCAAGATTTACAGTTTGGTTAAAAGGCTCTCAGCACCCCCCACTATAAAAATTGTTCCAGCACCTCTCTGCTGTTTCTCTGAATATAGTAGCTTAGAAGGGAGCAGTAGGACAAACTTGTTCAACACAGGCTGCTTGGTCTGTAAATTCAGAGGCCACAAACCTTGTGTTGAGGCTGGTCATGTGTCAGAATCCCAACACCAGACCAGGGGGTGGGAATGGATTTCATCCAGAAAGTTCACTCCAGCCGTGTCTGCTCTCTGCAAATACGCTAGCAAACAAGATGGCTGACAAATTATTCACCCACCTCCAATCAACACACTACAGCTCCTGGAAACCACCCTATCATAGAAGAACTGCACTTACACCTTGCACTTCTCTATCTTGGAAAGCAATACATGGGAACTTTCTGTGGGACAGACACTGTTAGAAAGTTATGGGTGGTTTTCTATTTCTATGAAGACAGATTTTTAAGGGGTTTTTCCTTCAAAAGAAATTTAAACTAAGTTACACGGGAAACAGTCTGCAACAGATTTGCAGGAGCCATGCAGGCTGTAGCATTTCAGAGAACTGAATGTAGTTAAACTTCCAGATATGCATAGCCTAGTCAAACTGTTACCTTGTCAATGTTTAAGGGAAGGACATATCTGCGAGCTTCAGGCTGAGGAGCTTTTTCTGCATGTTTCTTCACTTCTTCCCAATTGGACCGCAAATTGGCTAAGTACAGATAATTGTAAACAAACTCAAACCTGCACAAAGACAGAATCAGAAATAAGAACCAGAACAATTGTGTGTCATTTTAGAGAGACGAGTTCAAAATGCATCTGTTCATTCCCACACCTGCAACAAGTGAACAGGAAGGTCTGATAGGGCTCCTGATGCAGTGTTCTTTGGGGGAAGAGTTGTGTGTGCACAACACTGCCCTCTACTGGACGGAATTAAGAACTGTTCAGCTGCATGTCACAGGCTCCATACAAGTTAGCTGATTTTGGAGCAGGAGAATCCCACTTTTGCACTTGGTGTCACCATGAAGTTTTGAGTGTCCATGGTGCAGAATCACTGCTGGAAAGTTAAAGTCTATACTGACAGATTTATTTCTGTATTTCTGTGACTATTGCCTATCACCCTAAGAAAATTAATCCAGACTTGTGCCCATCGGACTAGCAGTAGCAGAGGTATTTGAACAATTAATACCATTTACTAAAGCTAACAATGAACTGAAAGCGTTGGTAAATAAGTTATTAAAACTTCACAAAATCCTCCACACACACTAGTAACTGAATATCTGTGTAAACCAAAAGTGATCAGTATGAACATTCTGAAAGCAGATAGTTGAAAATCAGGTCCTGCTTTAAACTCTGACCCTAGAAGCTGATTCCCTGCAGACAGATCCCATTTCCACTTGAGGGTCAGCTTGGGGGATCAGAGTCTTACTTCACTGCTAATAGCTGAGTGCCGGGGCTGTGTTTCCCCTGCAGGAACAGATGTCAAAAAAGAAAGATTTTTTACGTATTGTAACGAAACAGTCACATAGCCACAACATTCTAATTACTTTCAGGAAAATAATATTTTGCTTTTAAAAATTAACATTTTCCCTGAAACCAAGTTATTTTTTAGCTTGAACAATAAATAAATAAATAAATACATTAAAAAAAAATTAGAGTCTGCCAACTTATTTCCCTTAACCAGATCACAGCATGGCAGTACTTTATGAGCAGATGTCACTTTAGCTTTGTGCTTTAAAACTGATTACAGTTAGATACTTCCAGGTCAAAATTATTAAGGGCTGGTCTACACTACACAGTTAGGATGACATAAGGCAGCTGGGGCTTCAGACCTCCCTGCCTGCTGGGAGTCAGGCAGCCTTGTCAATTTCATGGCTGGATGAGCCATGAAATTGACAAGCCTGCCCTGCTCCTGGTGGGAAGCCAGTGGGGGGCATGGGAAGCCCAAAAAGCCAGGGCAGCTAGATCCCACTCCTTGGGGGCAAGAAGCCTGGGGCAGCTTCCAGCAGGGAACAGGGAGGGGAAAAGCACTGGGCAGCTCTCCCCGCTCCCAACTGGGACCAGACAGGGGGTAGGGGAGGGGAAGGCAGCCTTCCAGGAGCCCGGGAGCCTGTGGGGCAGCTGGGCTCCTGGCAGGGCTCTCAGCTCCTCACACTGCCCTTCTTAGGTCGGTGGAAATGCTCGTTGTGAGGACGTGCACCACCAACCCAAGGAGGGTAGTGTGGATATGCACTACCACAATAATTACTGCAGTGGCTTTAACTCTACTTAATATAGGTCGACTTGCATTTCCAGTGTAGACATACCCTTAGTGTAGTGGTTATCCCTGGTTCCTTAGAAAACAAACTTGCTGCTGGATTATCCAGACCAGCCAGATATTTTTTCAGTCAGAATGGATTTATAGCCTTGGATGACAAAATCATCCATCCATTCCTGGGGTACAATCGTACTCTGATTGAAGACAATGACAAAAATCTCACTAATGTCAATCACAGAGAGTCAGGCCCAGAATCATAGCAATTAGATATAGGAAAGACCCACTAGGTTGCCCATCCCATTGCCTTCTCAATACACGATTTCTCAGCACATTTCTAGACTGTATTTACAAATAGCCCTGTGGGCAATCACTCGAGCGCTCTCACATACCCCTTCCAGGTGCAGAGATCCACAATAAGAAATCCATTGTCTTCATAGGTGTTAATGTGATGGAAGAGGTTAAAGGCCGAGGTCCTATATTTAATATTGAGGTACTTTCCTTTTTTTTTATCTGCTACATGAAGCCAGACCTGGAAAACAAAGAAGCATTTTGCTTTTCGTACATGAGAAATAGTGAAGGTATATTTACCATGACACAACCTCTCATTTAGAAGGCCGGTATGTAACAGTGCAATGCAATTTCACTTACCCCCATGGTTTCATTAGACTCAAAGCAATCCATGTAGTTGGCTCCCCACAGACTCCAAGAAGAAAGGAATTTGAGCAGGTTAATTTTCACTGGTGTTTCCACAAACACTATATAGTTTGGAGTCAGCCCAAAGCTGTTCAGAAATACAGTAGGAGCTTGTAAGTTTGTTTGTGGTGATTTCTGACAAAAGTATGTTTATACACAGAATGGTGGCTTGTCAAATAGTGGCTGCTGCATTTAAAAGTTATGGATGTTATTGGAACATAATCCTCCTGATTTCTGCAGATTCTTAATGTTAGCTGGTGTTTACTGCATGCTTAGCAGTTTTGCTTCCCATGTATAAAACAGAAAGAATGTTTGAATAAACCAGTTTAAAAAAACCAATCAAACATTGTGCAAACTATATCTGTCCACATTACAGGACAGTTGTACCTTTTGTGTTATTTGCATAAATGACAGTGGGTTCTCTGCTAGAAATGGCTGTTTTCAAATGTGGCTCAAAGGTATGAAATACAGGTTTCACAGCAAGAAAAAGTCTCACTTTTCTGCATACAGAACTGGTTTATATATTTCACTGTGCTGTTGAAAGAAATGGCCTACAATTTACCTGTGCACATACGAGGGTTTAAATCTATCGCTGCAAGGAAACTGCACAACCACATTGGACTTGTTCATTGGATCTTTCTTGTCTGAAATAAAAATAGTATTTAAATGATTATGGAAGCAGCCCCAAGAATGGCTCAGTAACCCAATGCAACAAAATGTTAGCTAGGAAGGTTTTTGGCCTTTAACACAAGAAGTATTCTTTTCTGAAAATAACATGTACTGTCTTTTTAAAGAACAACATCTGTAAAAAGTTTCTTATAAAAATTTTAGTTAGATAAGGAAGGGACAGAAAAGAAAAAAAATCAAATAAAAAAATCATCTGAATACTGAAAAATGATGCAACGTTCAAAGGTGACAGATTAATTCGGCACCTGAAGGGATTCCTACAGCATGAATGTCTGAAGGGCACAGACATTGCTTTTAAGCAATACATAAACTAACCTGCTTGCAGTGGAGGGATCCTTACAATATTGTAGGCAATTGCAAAATTTTTTCCAAAGCAGTTGCCGATGTTATAAACCGTCCCATCATTTTCAATATGGGGGTGAGCAGTCAAGCCATTGATTGAAACATATTTGCAAAGGTCCACCTGAAGAATGAGAGAGAGAGAGGTGACTTGGGGTGAATCACAAGCTTTTCTGGAGGAGGTATTTACTTATCATTATGAATGTAATGAAATACTTGGCTTGGGAGTGTCCTGTTATTTTAGGTAAGGAATGTTCTTGTTTCACACCTCTAGGTAAATTACCTACAAATATTTAGAGAAATAGCAGCAATGGCATGCACACAACTCCCATTTAAGTCAAGAGGAACTCTGTATGTAGAACTGTTGGGTCCAAAGGGAAAGAGTTTAAAAATAAAAAACAGCTTTGATGTCTCACGGGCAAGCTGTTGAAGGTGGCATTCAGGTTAGAGACAGTTCTGCATTCCTCCACTTGGGGGATCAGAATCCTTCCCAAAACCTCTAGCTCTGATCAAAGAAACAACACACTAGATTCAATTTTTCGGCCTTGACATAGAAATGTGAATTGTACCCTGCTGTAGTCCCTTTATGAGCTAAATTGGGGATTGGGTAGAATGGAGTGCCAGAAGAGAGTGAAAATGGAGGTGTGCTCATACTTCCATGCTGCAGTGGTATAAATGGTTGTGAGGGTACCTGATTGTAATGTCAAAGATTAAAGCAGCTCCCTTCACCTTGAACTCTGGTGCTACTTTCCAGAGTCTGCAAAGTCTGCATCAGCTCATGCACTCAGATTTTCAGGAGGCTGCACAGGAATATTGTTCTTTTGACAGCCATTACAAAAACCAAGTATCCTGGCAAAATAGACAGCAAGCCAATAAGCACAATGATGGCTCCACTTGGGGGGCCAGAGACAGGCAGTGCAATTGTGTGTCCAGTGAACATTTTGCCCTGTTACCAGACCACTGGGACACCATTAGCACATGACTCCATGGCAGTCACTGGCTCATACTAAGGAATGCTCACTAGCTATGTCTTCTTTGCCATGCTACTCAAATAGGTCCTATAGGGAGGCTCAGGGCCGGCTCTACGTTTTCTGGCATCCCAAGCAGCCAAAAAAAAAAACCTGACGAATACGTCGCCGCTGGAGAGAACAGGAACATCGGAGGGAGCTGTCGGCAAATTGCTGCTGACGGCGAGACGGGAGTCAGAAGAGTCGCCGCCGAATTGCCGATGCGGGAAACAACGGAGAGGTGTTGCCACTGAATTGCCGCCAGGGCTGCTGCCAGAGTACCACCCCAAGAACAGTTGGAGTGCCGCCCCTTCAGCAGCACCGCCCCAGGCACCAGCTTGCTTAGCTGGTGCCTAGAGCCGGCCCTGGGGAGGTTGGCCTTGGGATAAAGGCACTGAACTGGGACATCTACCCCAGACTTCCTGAGTGGACAAATCACCGAAGGGAGGACGGCACCCAACACCCACTGAATGTCATTGGATTTTGAGCACTCAACTCTGAGAATCCTTTGAAAATTGCCAGCCTCAGTCTGTGTGTGTGTCTCAGTTTCCCATCTCCAAAAAGAGGATAATAGAACAGGTCCAGTTTTTTTTACCCCATGAACATTTTTGACACAAACAAAAAATATTAATTTTAGGCAAAATGTCCATGGAAAAGCTTTAAGTTTTTGGTGAAAACTGGAAACCAAAAGATGCTGGCTGCAAATGTGGGTTGTAGTATGTCATGGGAGCTATGCACCTCATATCCCTATTCTCCTGTGTGGGCTGGAACCCCAAACTGGACTACATCTCCCATAACGCCTCAGAGTCTCACTTTTTTGTGAGGAGAACTGTGGAACATGGAGTGCCTGGCTATGGTGCATTATGAGAGATATAGTTCAACTGGGGATCCCAGCCCCTAGAAGAAATGGGACCACGAAGAGCAAACTACAGCTTCTATGAGGTACCACAATGCTCATTTGTAGCCAAACTCTTTCAGTTTTCAGCTGAAAACTTTAGGTTTGGGCCAGAATATTTTGACATAAAATGACATTTTCCATGAGAGCAGACACATTTTTATGAAACAAGTAATTTTGTGGTGAAAACCCAATTTTCCATTGAAAAACAATTTCAATTGAAAATTTTAAGCCAGCCATAATAATAAATAATTAATAATAATAATAAAGAGGTGCGGTAAATTCATTGCTATTTGAGGTGCTTAGCAAATACAGTGTATAAGTACTTAGACAGATCGATAGCAGATGCACCTAACTTAGGGCCCAGTCTTGCAAACATGATTGGCATATTGCTTTCTGCTGTGAATAGACCCATGGACATCGCTGTTATCTGTAGAGTTGGGCTTTCAATTCTCATCAGCCATGGTCATGGATCCCAGTCACACTCCTCACCTGCACAAGTGTCTACTTTGTACATGAAGATGCACTTTGGTCATAGTTTGTAAGGCAGGATTTTAATAGAATCCTTTGATTTCAAGGGAGGAATTAATAAGAGGAGCAGACAGAACTCTTTAAAACAAAGATGCTATTTTCATCTGCAAGCATGATGTAAGCAGCATGCTGTAAAGAGAACATTGTCCCATTTTTCATGAAGCCTCAGAACCACTTTAATAAATGAATGATCAAGCTAGTTGATATCTTTATTAAAACTGCCCATTCCAGGTAATACCTTGGATCTTACCCTCTGTAATGTGCTACTGATAGAGTTTAAAAATGTGGAGGAATTACAAATAAAATGAAGACTAAGTATAAATATCTACCTGCTTGATTGTCTCCAAAGTCTCTGGGTTAATCTTGGTGATAAAGTTGGTCTCCGTGCAGGCATAGTAATCTTCACCCACTGGGTACACATTGACCAGGGCATTATCAGTCACCTCCACACCTCTGAAGTATGAAAAAAACCTGGGCCAACAAAGTCAACAAATGATCAATGATATCCTAGCAGTGGGGCTTTCAGACCATAACACCGAAAACATGTCACTCTTTTACAACATGCAACTCTCAGTCACCTGGAAAATATGTTCTTGCATGGATCAGGGTAAGCACAGGTGCCAAATTCAGTTATCACGATTCTTTTCTCAGTCATTGCTCTTACATAAGCATCAGTCCGAATGAACCTAGAGAAAGCCAAGAAATAGAAGGGATGTAATGGACATGACGACAAAAGTGGCTACAGTGTTATACAATGAAACTACTAATCCCTAAAATATTTAAATGAAACTCGATGTGAAGTTTAAAAGAGCTGAGTTTCATAACATATTTCTGCAATCAAGAGGGTCATGTCACATCTCAAGGGTATATAACTCTGAAACCTGCTTCTCTCTCTCCCCAAATGCTCAGACATGGGAAACACCTGGGAAGTTGATGACCAGGTAAAGCTGGAACCCCTCTTAGATTTTGACTTCAATGGGAATTTTGCCTAAGGACTGCAGACTTGAGACTTTTCTTAGTGGTTTTCTGGAATGGCATCAGTTATGTCTTCCTTGGAAGCTCACATGTCCTATTCAGGATTGGACAGATGTTTTTTCCTTGGAAAATCTCAACATTTCATCAAAAAACAAACCCTCAAACTGAATTCTTTTTTAAAATAAAAAAGATTTGAACTTTTTTGGTTTTTGGCAGATTTTGCCTGACCAAAATCCATAGAATGTTCAGTTTTTGGTTTTCTCTCTCTCTCTCTCTCTCTCTCTCACACACACACACACACACTTCAAGGAAAACAGACTCTCTCCACTAAAAATGCCTACTGTTGAAAAATCTTTCAATGGAAAATTTTCAACCAGCCCTAATCATCTTGTATCCTAGATTGATCAGCTTGGATGCCAGTCAAGTATCTGGACCTTCAATATGAAACAAATGTTGATCCTGCCAAATTGAAACAGATACTTATATACTTTGTTGAATATAAAGTGGCAGTACATTTTGGGTGCAAGCACAGAACCCCAAGAACTACAAGAGTGTTCTACATTAATGGTCCAAAACTCTGCACTAACAAGAGGCTAAACTACAGGGTTTTGACCATTGCTGTAGGACACTGCAACAACTTTCATAAAGGACTTTAGTTAACTAAAGGAAAGCAGAGTTGTCTAGTGATTAAAACCTGGGACTGGGAATCATGAGTCCTAGCTCTGTCACTTGAGGAAGCTTGAGGAAGTTACTTAACCTCCTTCTGTACCCGTTCTCTTATATGTAAAATGACCCAGTTGAAAAATGCATGCATTCTGTAATCTTTAAATGGAAAGTGTTATGTTAGTGCTAAGCATAAATATGATGTTACCATTATTAACAATTTATAATAATCCCAGCATTAGAGATTTTACAATCAGCTAATTGACTTGAAGTCAAGGTGAATCCTGCAGGCATCAGAGGGCAGAATATGGCCCTAACATTTTGTATTTTATCTCTTTATATTTGCTTTGATGTTTTGCACTTACCTGCGATGGTATGTGACATGCCCCTCCTTAAAGTCAAATTTATGAAGAAGTGCTTGGCCATCAAACAGATGATAAAATGGTTCCGAACCAACTTCAAACAAACCAGGCCCACATCTAAGCAGACTGCCTGTAAGCCATATGGGAATCCTGCCTATAAGAAAGGTAATCAAGAGGTAATTTTGTGAGTGCTAATTCCAAGATAAAACAGGTTTTTCTTAAGGGTCATGTGAGAAGAATAAACATTCCAAGTGCACCATTCCTCTTTCAATATGAGTTTTCCCTATGTTTATTAATCTCTTATTTTCACAAGGAAAACTGGGCTCTCACAATCTCTGAGATCAGTTTTTTCTTATTCTGCAGACTTAATATCTAGAATAAAGCCAAGTATGGAACAAAATAAATCAGCAAATTGTTATTATGCAAAGGAGCAGATTTTGTTTTTTAATGTAGAAGATTTTTTTTTTTTTAACATCTATTGAATTCCAATCTCTTTCCACCTCCTCTTCAAGATTTAAAAATGAAAGGAACTTAGAATTTAGTAGAAGAGTGAGCTATGAATCTGAATTCTCAATTAAAATTATAATGATCTTCCATTATACAGGATTCCAAGTCACCTTACAAACCTAACTAGTCTGATGTACAACTTTATATAGGGATTACTTCGTCCACCACTGAAACCCAGCCTCCTCCAAGGTGAAACACAGCAACTACTTAAGATTGCATAGTAATACCACCAGAGGTGAAAGTAAGCCGGTACACCCCGGTACGGCATACCGGTAAGAGCCGGTGCGCCGTACCAGGACCGGCTTTTAGAGAGGGCAATTTAAAGCCCTGGGGTAGCAGCGGCGGGGCTGCGGGGCTGCAGCCGGGATTTAAAGGGCTCCAGCCGCTGCTATCCCCCTGCCCTGGGGCCCTTTAAATCCCGGCCTGAGCCCTGCTGCCTGAGCCCTGGGGTAGGGGTGGGGTGGGGCTCTGGCGGGAATTTAAAGGGCCCCGGAGCTCCAGCCACCGCTACTGCCCCGGGGCCCTTTAAATCCCCGTCTGAGTCCTGCTGCCTGAGCCCTGGGGTAGCGGCGATGGGGCTCTGGCGGGGATTTAAAGGACCGGGGCGGTAGTGGCGGCTGGAGCCCTGGGGCCCTTTAAATCCCCAATGGAGCCCGGCCACCACTACCCCAAGGCTCGGGCAGCAGGGCTCCGGCGGGGATTTAAAGGGCTCGGGGCTCCGGCAGCTGCTACCACAGCGGAGCCCCAGGCCCTTTAAAGCTCTGCCAGAGCCCAGAGGTAACGGTGGCAGCTGGGAGCCCAGGGCTCCTCAGTGATTTAAAGGGCCCGGGGCTCCACTGCGGTAGTGGCAGCTGGAGCCCTGGGCCCTTTAAATTGCCCCCGAGCCCCAGGGCTCCCAGCTGCCTCTGCAGCTGGTAGCTCAGGGGTGATTTAAAGGGCCCCAGGCTCCCAGCCACCACTACCGCAGCCGGAGCCCTGGCCCTTTAAATCAAGATTTAAAGGGCCCGGGGATTTAAGGCCCTGCCTCTTCCGGTTGAGGCCACGCTCCCTGCACAGGACTCCGGCGTACCGGTAGGTCCTCTAACTTACTTTCACCCCTGAATACCACACAATAATTCTGGACAAAAGATGAAGAAGTATACTGCACACATGTTAAGATGCAAGAGGAATTTACAGGCAAAATGCCAATTTTAGGAAGATCATTGCTTTCAAAGCTGGAGTTTGACACCAGAGTTACCATCCCTGTTCTTACAAAAATGCCGTGGGATCTTTAATGACCACAAGAAGTCAGGTTTTATGTCTCCAAAAGATGTTACCTCCAGTGCTTCCTAAGAACATACTTGCCATGTATTATTTCAGTATTGACTCTCAGAAAAGAGTGCGACCTATGGAACTGTCAGTTCTATTTCTTCAGCTGTTAGGTGTTCCTACAGGTCTGTCCTGGTAAAGACTCAGCTTGATTAAAAGATCTGATGGGATCACAGCACAGGGTATAAAAGGAATTTGGGCTTGTCCAGAAGCACCTGCTTCCACTACCCTGAGATGTACAGGCCACTGTGCTTCCTGCCCCTGTGACATGTTTAACCCATTTATCTCACAGTGCAGCACCCTGGGATCAGATGAGCAACATTCATTGACCCTGGGGAGAAGTGCTGGATTCCGAGGAATTGTGAAAAGAAAGCATTAGAAATGTACAAACCTGTGACATGAGCAGTTACTGGTGCAGCCAATTCCTCTGCAGTCTCAAAAAGCTTCTTGTATCCACCAGCTGGGTGCTCAATTCTGAAAGGTTTTAAGAGAGCTTACATAAGAGCTCTGGAAATGTGTCAGAGTTACAGGGCTTTGTTTCTAGATGGGATCATTTCTGACTCACACTAACTCTTAACAAAGCTGCACGATCAGCTTGAGGAGAAGCAGTGGCCCTCAGAAGAATGAAGGTTTGAATGGACCTGAGGGGAAACCTGATGAGCTGCATTAACTGATTAAAAATAACACAGAGACTTTGAAGAAAGAGAGTGAGCATCATCATGTGCCTTCACTGCTGGGAATCAGAACTGAACTAACATTTCTGAATGCCTCAGCCCCCGGCGGCTGCTCTACAACAGGGCAAAGCCGTAATACTATTGGCAACGGGTAGAGAAACCCTGAGGTCAGGGAAGTGGGCTGTGATTTTAGTGCCAAGAGTCACAAGTTCCATTTCCCAGGCCTCAGGTAAATAGTTTGCTGCCAACTGTAATGTGTGTGTATGGCTAAAAATCATACACTTGATTCTCCTCCTGCCAAGTACAGACTACAATGTCCAACGCACTCTAAATATAGACTATACTCCGCACTGCACTACCCTGCCCTCTCATCCAGAGGTACAGACCATCCTCCTGCCCCCCCAACTGTAACCCCCCAGAACAGTATGCACACCCGAACTAGCATACAGAACATACTGCACCCCTAAACACAGACTGAAATTCCTCCCTGACTCTGGTGCAGCCTGCTGTCTAGGACCTGGTCACCCTCTCTCATTGCTACTGTAACGTTCCCCCTCTGTGCCTGATCCACAAAGTATGCACGTATGTTACAGCCAACTGCTAGAGTGTGGCTCTTTAGCACATGTTGCGGACTTTCAGCTTTCAGCTCTGGAGGTCCCCTGTCAGTCCCTGCTTATGACAACCATCACATTGCTCCTTGGAGAGCAGAGTGCTGCATTATTCCCATATACTGCAACTTCTGAAGTGGGTTTCCATTTCTGAGAATATAACAAGCTGCAATAAGATGCTATGTGCAATAATCTCGGTAGGTAAATTCAGGTATCTAGTAAATCCAGCAGATCCAGCTGTAGCATGGAGGAGGGAGGAAAGAGCCAGACAGTGTAACTCCTTCCCCCAATACTCCCCATAGGAGGGGAGAGCTGATATCAGGCTTCATATGGCCCCCGCCCCCACTTCAACCATGTGAATTTGGGGAAGAAAATCTCCTGGGAGGAGCCAGTCAGTAGGAGCAGAGATAAGCAGCTGTAGCCAGCACCTTCAGAAGTTGGTGGCATCATCAGCACTCAATGGATTTCACTGTGAAAACTCTCTCCCCTGTGCTGACTGGCTATTTGCTTCCCCCTTTCCCCACAGTCTCTTCCCTTCAGCCTCCCTCCATGCTTCCCTTCCCTTAGTACCATCTCCCTTCCTTTGTCTGTCTGGTTAGCTAATTCCCTCCCAGCAAAACTCCACCAAATAAGTTTAAAACAAGCAATCAAAGAATTGTGGCACTAACTTGATATTTGCATCCTATTACATTGCTCCCTCCGCTCATGTGCTTTATCTCCCTTGCCTTCCTTCCCCCCCAGCATGTCTGTGTCCTCTCCTCTACTTAGAAAGTAAGCTATTCAGGGCATGAACGATCTGCTACTCTGGTTGTACTGTGCCTCGCACAAAAAGGGACCCTGCCTGAGAACGGAGCCTCCAGGGGGCTATTGTAATACAATTACTACATTAATAATAAGCACCAAGTCTCTAGTCCAGAGAAAAGCCTGTAGGGATACTCACTGGCTGGACATTTTCTCCCTGATCAAGGATTTGAGCTTTCCAGAGCCAACTGCGGAGTGTGGAAGTCAGAGCTGTGTGCTGGGTATTTATATGAGTGGTAAGTCCCACTGAAGGGAGTTATAGCCTCAAGGAAATCATCCCAACCAATTAGCTTGTACCAGGGAACAGAAGTTGCTTTCACCACTGAAATCCTCCTGACCCTTTATTTATTTGTATTGCTGTTCACACAACAAAGTCTTTGAATGTTTTCCAGAGACTTAATTCCTTCCCAAGCAGAAATGGATTACAAAGAAATAAGAAGGGAAAGAGAGTGCATTTGAATCACACAGTCTGTAATGTGCTCTGCCCTTCACTACCACCACCACTAAGACTGGCTCTGTGCATGGCGCTGCTGGATCTGAGCCGCAAGGAAACAGTCTCCCAATGCACACCTGAGGGACAAAGAATTCTCTCTCTCTCTCTCCCCTCCAGGGAGTCTGTGTATCAGGCACTAGACCAGGCATCAGGAGATCATGAATTCTCTTCCCAGCTTTGCCACTGACCTGCTGTGTGTGACCTTGGGGAAGTCCCTTCATTTCTCTGCATCTGTGACCCTGTCTGTAAAAGAAGGATAACTTCACTTTATCCTTAAATGTGAAGCCATTTAATATCTATAGATAAAAAGTGCAATATCCGTGTGTAACCCTTCTGCCCGTCAGAGTTGGCAGCAACAAGGGCCGGGTTCAGTATCTAGGGGTTCCATTCCAATAACACAATGCAAAATCAGCTCAAGCCCCCACCCAGTGACCTGGGACAAATATATACCACCCCCGCTGGGCGCCTCCAAGAGGCAATACTTCCCCTCTCACAAGCACAGAGTCTGAGTGTAGCAAAAGCCTTTTAATAACAGAGAGAAACAATATGGCATTATGTTGGGGAAACACCACCAACATGATTCATAACACAACCCATGAGCAAATTGGGGCGTGTCCTTTCCCTTTGGTTCTTGAGTCCAGCAACCCAAAGTCATCCAAAGTCCCAAAAGTCCAACAACCCAAAAGTCTCTGTCCCTGGTCAGTGTAGCTCCAGAGTTCAAAAGTTTATCTGCAGAGTTTTACCTCCCAACCTGGTTGGAGATGGGGGGGGGGGGGGGGAGGGAGTGTTAAGGGGCACCTTACATGGTCCAAAGCCAAGTGCTCCAACTCTCCATGGGGCTCTGCTCCGCTCCACCAGCAGTCCCACAAACTGCTCTGCTCCACCAGCTGCTCTGCTCTGCCAGCCGTCCCACGAACTGCTCCACAATATATCTTCAGGCCCCCCCACTATTTAACACAACACTCAGTGATTTCAGCTCTTAGTAAATTTAGCTCTTTTGTGATTTCAGCTTGTAGTAGGGGAGCCTCAGTGCTGGTGCACCATTGGCCCAAAGTGAATTCAGCTCAGCAGCCTGTAACTAGACTCCTAATGGAATCAAAATTAGCTCTGTTTCAGAGTAGCAGCCATGTTAGTCTGTATTCGCAAAAAGAAAAGGAGTACTTGTGGCACCTTAGAGACTAACAAATTTATTTGAGCATACAGCTCACTTCATCGTATGCATTAGCTCTGATATTCCACAGTGGAGAGAGGAGGAAGTACAATTAGCATGTAAGGCCCTCACCAGGGGGCCCATACCACCAGGTATTAATACCTGTCCCCAGCCTCTCTCCATTCACTAAGTTTTGGAACCCATGTCCCTGGCCTAGCGAGTGCTACTTAGTTGATGTCGAGTCCCTCCATCATAACAAAAGGCCAAGTACAGTTCCACTGTCCTTGATTCACATAATCAGGATAATAAGAATTTACTCTTCCTGCCCCAATAACAGAGAAACTGGGGATCCCACAGCAGCCAAAGTGACCATTTGGGCAGCTATGGGTTCATGCTAGGCGGGGTGGGTGTGCCTATGCAAATGAGATCAGCCCCTGAAGTTCTTTTCCACAACTTGCCACAACTCACCACCAGATGTCAGGGTGGAGCTCATCCTGATTCTGCTTACAAGTGTTTAGATAATAATCTTATGTAGCTATTCCGATGGTCCAGGGACATCTACATCAAACACATCACCGGCCACTGACAGTACCAGGAGGTGTGAGCCGGTACAACATCATGCATCAACTATGGGAAAGGGACTGAGAGACTTTTTCCATTGGACCATATAAACTGGAACCATAAACTCTCTGAACATTAAATCCCACCAAATGAGGGTAAATCCATCCTCATCATCGTATCCACTCATTATACTCCACACCTGAACATAGCCATTATATGAACAACATACCCCCATATCTCAATGTCTGTACTTTGACCTTTTAAACTTTTACCCCCAATCGGGGAAGATTGCAGATTATGTATTCCTTACGCCACATGTTCCTAAACAGAATTTCACACCCCTTGATAATCTGTACCTTATTCCCTGATAACCAGAAACTTCTATGCTTGAACTCTATACCGTTTTCTTTTTACTTCAACATCATCTTAATAAAATTATTAATTCCTAGTGAGTCTGCAACTTTGCTACTGATCCACTTCCCATCCCATTCTGATTTAGCATTGACCACTTCCCATATCTGTCTGCTACTAATTCCATTCCCCAGCCTTGTGCCATGGATGATGTCTCTTCCTAGCCTCAGTGTACCACACTACGCATCTGTTACCATCTGCTTCCCTCCCCGCCACCCCATGTTGGGCCTGCCACTGATTGCTGTACTGTGACTGGCCTTAAAAACTTGCTACACTGCAGTAGATAATACCTTAAACAAACCATGTTATCTAAGCCCATGCAGTACTCCCTATAATAAGAATAAGGTAGTTCAGGTACTGTGGGACAGGGATTGTCTATACCTTTTGTCTTGTACAGCACCAAGCACACTGCCAGTGTGTAACAAAAATCCATGCATAATAATACTGAGGTAACTGTATCTATTTATCGGATACAAAGTTTGATAGCTTTTAAGGGGACAGCAACTTGTAAGCAGCAAATTTTTAAGTCTGATCAATGTTGGCTCTCAATAGCTATCAGTCTCTGCTATGCAGACATCCACATCTCTGCAGGAACCCTGGGGCTCTCCTTGCATAAGGCCCATCTAATGTGGGAGGAGCTATTGCAAATGCATCTCACCTATCAGTTGAGCAGGAGTTGAGATTCAAGAAGTTTCTGGTTCATTGAAAGTGCCAACTTAGTATTTCAGTTAAAAAAATTACGAGGCCAGATCCTCAGCTAGTGTAAAGCAGCACACCTCCATTGGACTTCAATGCAGCTACATCAGTTTACATCAAGTGAGGATCTGGCCCTCAGCGTTTCATTTTTAGTGGGCATCATATTAACAATGACAAGATATTTGCTAGGATTCTCGTGGTTTGTCATTGCTTGACATGAAGTGCTTAGCCTGATTTAATGGTGTAATATCTAGCTAAACAACTTAGCCCTAGAATAAAAATGGCATATCCTCTTAACCACAGGCATGCAAACTCAGAACACACTGCTGCTTCATTACTCCAGACTGGGAATTGTGTCTTAGCAAACATATTCCATGCACATGGCCTGTTGCCTGCCTGCACACGTATCTGTTAGAACGGACCGATGACGATCATACATTGACCAAACTCCTACATGGGTCAACACTACAACAGACATCTTTCTATTGGAAAACCATCTTTAGTGACTATGTTGTCACACTGGCACCAAGTCTTCTTAAACAGGATGGAACATACTGATACATCTTTGCCACAGAATGATTACGGGCTAGTTTATACAACCATTCATGCTGAGTAGCACCTTATCCCATTGAGGTCAATGGGCTATTACCTCATGAATAGTCCCTTGTGAGTTATGACATCTCAGTCTGGCCCTATGTAAACAATTCAGGAAAGAGAGGCCTGGAGTTCATTTACAGGTACTTCTGACAGATTGTCCACTGCACTAGGTATCAGGCATCTTTCTGTCAATTAAAAATTTAACAATCTCTTTTCAAAGCAATATACAGTTACTAGTTAATTAATAATCCTCAAAACCCCTGACAAGTATTAATGTTCTCACTTTGCAGATCAAGGAACTGAGAGACAGATGCTGTGAAGAAATGGATTAAGCTAAACTGTGCTAAATCACTCAGACCAAAATAAGAGTTCTACACAAACTTACACCACATCAATTTAAAAACACATCTTTAGTTAAACCAGTGCAAGTCTATGTGTAGACCAGTGTGTGTGACAGGGCTGAGATTAGACCTCAGGAACAAGCTCCTAGTTCTTTGTCCAATCCACTACGTCATGTCGCTGCAGCATGTAGAGATGGTTTAATATTCAGGGAGAGAGAACTGGATTCTATCTGGCTCATCCATCATCATCATAATAATCAGGGGCTGGGGAATGCCATTTAAAGTGAGAGGCCCATAGATTTGCTTCCCTCCTTCTCCTCTCAGGCCCCTCCACTACCTCACTATCCTTACCCCCCTAGGCCACGAGCCCCTCCGCCCTCCACAGCGGGGCCAAATATGAGTTGAGTGAATGGCACTGCAACTTGACACATGGGGTTGTAGTGCCACTCAGGTTTGGCCTGGCCAAAAAATAGTCAGGCCATGGCCCTCGTGCCCACACTCACCCCACCCAAGGCTCCCTGTGCTACAATTATAATGGTTAACTAAATCCCCAGTACAGAATCTTTACTGTCAGTGATGCATGAACCAGGGGAAAAAAAAAAAAACAAGTTTAACTTTTAAATCCCAGACTAAGTTTGTAGAGCTGGGTACTAAACCCCATCTTTTCACGTGTAGAATGAAGAAATTAGTTCTCGGTTCACTGAGACACAAACATGGAACCCCACGATGCAAATTTTACAGAGTCAGTTTTCAGAACAGAAATATACTTTAAGAACAGAGAACACTATTACTATATTGTACACAACTCTGATAGGCTACAGGAAACTGAATGAACTCAACTGATAAATTAATTGGTCCTCCTGGCTAATTTTAACTTTGCACCATGGTACTTAAAATGAATACTGCCCAGTTTGAAGTAGATTTTTTAGAATGAGTCAGAAAGAAAACTGACAACTCCATAGCGGTTTAGTTTAAAATGAAACAAAGAATGAACATTTTTATAACGTGTCAGCCATTTAAAGGTGTTAACTGTCATGTTGTTAGTCAGATTTGTAACTTAGTTAGCTATTACTTTAGTTTATGTCAAGACCTTGGACTACACATTAAATAACATGGATCAGGAACTCTGAATAATTGGGGCAGCCCTCTGAAAACTAAATCCTAAGAAATGTCAGCCTCTCTCCTAATAAGTTGCTTACATGGAACATGTAAGTAAGTAAAGTATTAACACAGAACAGAATAATATGGAAGTCATTACAGTGTGTAAGGTTAGGCAGGTACTGGGGTTTGCAATGCTTTATAAGCACTGTTTGCTCCAGACTGCATATAGGTGACATACATCTTACTAGCAACAGCATCAATGCAAAACAATTTCTACAGACAAAAGAGCCATTGATTACATTACCAATATCAGCCAGTTTACACTGGATCCCTCCCCTCCCATCATAAAACAACAGCTCACCACCCTAAACACTAGATTATAGCAGGAAAGCACACATTAATGTTCCAAGACATATCCTGGCTATTAGAAGATAACCTGCTGCACCAAAGAAAGGAGACAAAAGCTCATACTACAGCTAGTGAGCATTTTTCTCTCTCCCCAAGAACCGCTTGTGCTGCATCACAGATGGTGCCTTTTGTAATTTCCACAAGCAGAGGCAAAACCAATTGCTTTGCCTGGAAAACTGAGTAAATTATGCTAGAACAGAGCTCCAAGACCAGATGTTTCCCTCCTAGATCCCTACCTGGAGGCTCTTTGCATGGATTTTCCCCTTTCCATATAGAGGAGAGGCTCAGCTGCCTACTTATCCCCCATACTCATCCCTCCAGATTTTGCTGATGCTTCCCCATGTGGTCCAGCAGGTTCATGCTAGGTCAGGAGATGGGAGGTAGCTGGGAAGAGAACAAGACCATAGGACCCCCAAATTCCCTCATGTCCTAAAGAAGACCCTTGGATAAGATAAGTCAGTTCCACCGCACCCCCTGCTCCTGGAAAAAATCCATGACCGTGCTCATCCACAAAAAAGGCGAATGAGACGACCCCAGCAACTGGAGGCCCATCTCCCTCTGCTCCACCATCTACAAGCTGTATGCCAGCTGCCTCAAGGCAAGGATCACGGACTGGTCAGTGTGAGGGGGCGCCGTCAGCTCAGCGCAGAAGGGCTTTATGTCCTGCGAGGGATGCTACGAGCAAAACTTCCTTCTTCAGATGGCCATCCAGGCAGCCAGGAGATCCAGGAGGCAGTGCGCCATAGCATGGTTCGACCTGACCAACGCCTTTGGGTCCATACCCACCATCACATCTTCACCACCCTGGGAGAGTTCGGGATGCCAGAGACCTTCATCCAGATCCTCTGGGACCTCTACAAGGACTGCACCACCACCATCTGCACCACGGAAGGAGAGACGGATGCCATCCCCATCCGCTGTGACATGAAACAGGGCTGCCCTCTCAGCCCCATCATCTTCAATCTGGCCATGGAACCGCTCATCCGAGCCATCTCCAGCGGCCCGACCAGCTTCGACCTGCATGGCAAGACAATCAGCATCCTGGCCTACGTGGACGATCTGCCCTTGGTCGCTGACAGTTCGGAAAGCCTCCAGCGGATGCTCAACAGCCGCCAGCTGAGCCGCTGAGTGGATGGGCCTCCGCTTCAACTCCAAAAAGCGCGCCTCCCTTAAAGTCGAAGGCGGCGCCAGGGCTCTAGTCCTGGTGACACGGTTCCTGATCCAGGGCGAGCCCATGGCCTCCCTTGAAGAGGGAGAGGTATACCAACACATGGGCACACCCACAGGAGTCTGCCTCCGACAGATCCTCCCCGAACACATTATTGAAGAGATCCTGTGGGACGCGGCCCAAATCAACTCCTCTCTGCTTGCCCCCTGGCAAAAGATCAATGCCCTCAATACCTTCCTGATCCCCTGCATCTCCTTTGTCCTCAGGGGATTGCCTGTAGACAAGGTGCCCCTGAACAAGGCCGATAGGACAATCAGGCAGCTGGTGAAGAAACAGCTCTACCTTCCCCAGAGCCCCAGCACCGACATCATCTATATCTCCCACAGGCAGGGTGGCACCAAACATACCTCGGATGGGCGACCTGTGCGACGTGGCGGTGATCACCCATGCCTTCGGCCTCCTGATGTGCCCGGACCCGATGGTGAGGAGCATCGTGGAAGAAACCGTATGGGACGTAGTCATGAAATGCATCATCAGATCCCCCTCCGAGCAGGACGTCGCCACTTACCGCAGCAGCTCCCTGGAAGCTGAATTAGGGAGAGGGGGGGAGACCTGTCCTCTCTCTGGTCCCGAGCCCGCAATGCCTAGAGATGCCTAGAAAATAGAATCGGCTGCCGCTGGAAGTGGTGCGAGGAGCGCCGGGAGCTGGGAATACTGGTGCCATGCATAAAAACCCCGGACCACACCATCATCATCCCGACCGCCAGAATGATGCTGGAAAGAACCCTGAAAGATGCCATGTGCTGCCACTGTGCCGAGAACCTCAAGCGGAAGCCGGACCAGGGCAAGGTGTTTGAGGTGTCCAGCAAGTGGGATGCCAGCAACCACTTCCTCCCTGGGGGTAGCTTCACCGACTGGCGGTTTGTCCACCAGGCCTGACTCAACTGCATTCCCCTCAACGGAGCCATCTGCCACGGCAACCGGGACAAGAGCTGCAGGAAGTGTGGCTACGCCAACGAGACCCTGCACCACGTCCTGTGTGGATGCAAACAGCACTCCGGAGCCTGGCAGCACCGCTACATTGCCATCCAGAACCGGCTGGTGAAAGTCATCCCGCCATCCCTGGGGAAGATCAGTCGACTCTGCTATCCCCGGGACAGACAGCTGACTGCGACCCGACATTGTCGTGACTGACGCAGAAAAGAAGAAGGTCCTCATGGTAGACGTCACAGTGCCATTTGAAAACAAATCACAGGCCTTCCACGAGGCCTGAGCATGGAAGGCATTGAAGTACACTCTGCTGGCTGACACTCTGAGAGCCCAGGGCTACGAGGTCCAGATCCACACCCTGGTCGTGGGAGCGCTGGGTGCATGGGACCCCACAACGAGCTAGTACTGAGACCGTGTGGAGTCGGTTGACGCTATGCCCGGCTCACGAGACAGCTCATGGTGTCCGACACTATCAGGTGGTCCAGAGACATCTACACGGAACACATCACAGGACCCAGCCAGTATCAGGTTGAGTAACTGAGAATGCAAACCAGGAAAATAACCCACTTCCTTCCTTGATGAACCGAGGGACGCACCCCACCCATGTACTTATTCTCTACACCAATACTGACTTGGACTCTTAATACATTCCATGGGTGGCGTACCCGAGCCCATTTATCCACTGATGCTTTAAAAACCTCCCACACCCCAATCTGGATCTATGCTGGTTATGTGATATATATGTACCTCGTGAACTTTGTAACCGATATTTGCAATCCCCCATAACCCAAGCCCGACCCCATATGTACAGTACCTTCCCTCTTAACTTGTGTAAATTTGATTTTAAACATTAATAACATTTTTAAATCTGTTTTTTCCATGGAGGCAGATGTGGTTGAGAAAGACCTTGCAGCCAAGGTGACAGGAAGACAAGGGTGAGTAGCCACTGGCTCCACAGCCTGTATACAGATGACCATGACCTTCTGAGGTCCTGCAGTACTGCTGACAGGCCCTCATAGGAGCAAACTCTATCTCCTTGACGGAATAATGGGGAGGGACGTCTCTGTGAGAATGTCCATGTGGAGATTTCCTCACTCTGAGAGCCTCCATGCAGGGTTATCTATTTATTTTTTAAAAAACACTTGAGGGCAAGATTCTATTGCTGTTACATGCACAGAAATCCTACAGAAATCAAAAGGAGCACAGCAGGACACAGAATCAAGACCTTAATCTTTTTAGGAAAAACACTGCAATTCCAGATGGCACAATTCAAAGGAATGAGGATTATCAGCCACATGATTGTGAAAGATGCATTATTTAGCTTTTTTAAAGGGAAAATAGAAGTTCTTTATTTTGCTGTTAAGTTTTTCTTAGTTGACAAAGATTTGTATCAGTCTTTCTTAGAGATTGACCATTGCTTAGGAAATGCCAGTCAGTCACCTGGACAAGGAACAGGAATTTATTTCACTTGCAGAACGTAAGAGGCATTTCTAGCCCCCCATTTCCCCAAGCAATAGGGTATTTTGAGGAAAGAATGTGGGTGCAGTTTCATTGCTCTAGAAAAGAGCTACTTGATGCTTAAATATAGACTAAGATGATAGAAACAGAAATGACCATCCTCAGGCAAACTCTGCATGAGTTATGCTGGCAAAAGCATATTTATCCCAGAATGAGAATTCAGGTACAAAGTTACTGGGAAATCTCCCCATGAAATATTGGATAAAAAAGCTCTAGGAAAAAAGACTAACTAAAAGCCTAGAGGATTCTTGGTTGCCTGGAAATCAGTACTAATTTGCTTTCATTTTAGTTTGGATGTATTTGGCTTTGTGGCAGTTCTAATGTAACTTCATAGGCCATCGGACTCTTACCACACCGAATTCAACTTCTTGTCCTCTCTTCAAGATCTGCTTATCTCTCTGGTCTCATTTTCTCTTACTCCTCCACCCTGTCCCTGTGTTTCTCCCAATCTGCTCACCTTACTGCTCCCTTTGGCTTTTCCCCAGTCTCCGTTTTGAACCTTTAATTGTATCTCTCCGGGTACGTCCCCACTGGAATAAAAGACCCGTGGCACAGATGCAGCTGGCCCAGGTAAACTGACTTGTGAGGCTCGGGTTGAAGGACTAAAAAATTGCAGTGTAGATGTTAGGGCTTGGGCTGGAGCCTTGGATCTTGAACCCTCCCCCATCACAGGGTCCCAGAACTCAGACTCCAGCCCACGCATCTGTACTGCAATTTTTAGTCCCATAGCCTGAGCCCCATGAGCCCGAGTCAGCTGACCTGGGCCAGCTGTGAGTGTTTAATTGCTGTGTAGATGTACCTTCAAGGGCTATGACTTAGCCAAGCATCCCTACTCAGTAATGCACTTAAATATATTTAGTCTGAGGGTGTGTATGCACTGCAAACTAAGTGTGGGCTCTGATTCTGGTTTGAGCTCAAGCCCCCTTTCTGTCTACCAGCAAATCAGTCTGACTCAGAACAGCAAAGACCCAGGTTCCAAGACCCTGCTCAGGTAGGTAAGTCAGAGCTCTAATCCTGCTGCGACTCACATCCAAAACCTGTCATTTTTGTAGCTAAAGCTGCAGACCTGAGTCAGAAGGTCTGCATAGTGCAATGTGGCCATATTAATGTGGCTGGGTGGGCTTAGAAACACCAAGTTCACAAGCACAAGTCCCCCAGATTCAGGTTTACAATGCAGTGTAGACACACACTTATTAATTTAGTGTGCCTGGCCATTTAAGTGCCGTGATGTACCCGGGAATAAATGTCAGCATTAGATTCTTTTTTTTGGTGGGGGGAGGGGAAAGGAGGAATAGCACAGGGGCATTATGTGAGGAAGGAACATAAGATAGCCATACTGCCTAAAACAATACAACTTGACACCCCCAACTTGGATCTGTAGAGTGCCACCAGGACCAATAAAGGGGAAGCCTCAGGTTGCGGGAACTAAAGCATAAAATGAAGGAAGTGCATGTGAGCTTGCACAGCACCTGCCCCCATATTGCCCAATGCAATCAAATGATAGTACTGCCTCCTTTCCACCCTCACCCAGAATGAGAGAGAGCAAGCAGGTGGGCAGTTTAAGAATTTATCAAGGAGCAGCACTGTAATTAAAAAGACAAAAACGTAAAACAGACTTTCAATTTCATGGCTCAACTTGCCTTTAAATCAAATACCAGTTCTAGTCTTTATTTTACACTGAAATGATGTTATTAGTGAACTTGTGACACTATGTTTAATGAAACCTTGAAACACACTAGAAGAACAGTAAGCAAGAGGAGGAATTCTGCAGTGGAGAGTACACCTGAATACCAATTGAGATTACAGTTTTGTTTTTTTTTTTTAAAACCATGTGCTTGAATATCAGGTGCTCTGACAAGCCTGATCACCTCAGGCAAAACTGCATGTAAACAGCTAAGATTCAGAGCAGGATACCTACTAAATTTCAAATGAGTAGCTGAAAAGAAACTAAGAACATGGTTAAATCTTTCAGGATCAAATTATAAATATTACAGTAGTGAAAAAACTTATACTATTATGTTATGTAAATAGCAGTTTTTACTGAATATTTCAGTAAGTGGTAGGATGTTGGGTATAACTAAGGATGTTTACAGAACAAAGTGGTTATTTACCTTATAGTAACTGTGGTTCTTCAAGTGATTGCACATGTCCATTCCAATGTAGGTGTGTGCATGCCCCCACGCCCTGAGCACAGTCGCTGGAAAATTTTTTCTCAGAGGTACCCGTCAGGGTGGCTCTGGTGCCACACCCTCATAGTGCTGGTATAAAGGACCCAGCAGACCCCACACTCCCTCAGTTCCTTCTTACCGCCCAGGACGGTCGCTGGAACTGTTCCCTTGCTACAACAAGCTTCTCAGTGGACCTTCTTTATGATTAGTGTATATAACTGTAAATAGTTTATTAAGTGTTACTTAGTATAGTTTGTTTTTAGTTAGTTAGCGAAGTTTTCTCCATACGTGGTGCCGAGGCACGCCGCGGTCACTGGGCTTCAAGCCCTGTGCCTCCTGCAATAAGGTGATGTCCCTGAGTGACCTGCACACTAGTTGCTTGTAGTGCTTGGGTGAGGCTCACATCAGGGATCGCTGTCAAATTTGCAGGGACTCCAAACCCCGTACAAAGGACCAGGAGGCTAAATTGAAGTTTCTCTTTCTGGAGGCGGCACTGAGACCTTCCTCCAAGCAGAGCCAGTTGGATTCAGCACTATGCCCTCAGTTTTGGTGAGGAGTGCTCCTTCTATGGTGCGGGAGTCCTGGCACTATTTGCCATCCCCGGTGCTGAGGAAGAGGCACAAGGGGCAGCTGGCCAACAGTGGATGTTCCCCAACTCCTAAGAAGGCCAGGCATGGGGAGCAGAGCACAGTGCAACATAGGTCAGGCCACTCCTCTGCTTCAGCATCGCAGTCAGCACTGTTGACATTGGCCCTTATGTGGGTACCATTGACTCTGGTACCAGATGAACTGGCACTGGAGGGACAGCACGACACCAACACCATCACAGCGCTGTCTACAATGGAGGCATTTGCTGCTGCCAGAGACCAGCTGGCACTCTCAATATCGCCGTTGCTGGCAGTACAGGAGTCAGCAGCATCGGTGCGGGTGGCTAGGAGGAAGCACATAGCCCCCAGTTGCCGCTCAGTTCCGGGCCCTGCAGTACCGTCTTGAGGGAAACCGACAATGCTGGCCCCGATGCAAGCTTCTGTGCCTTGGCACCGATGTTCAACACCAGTGGGAATTGCACGTCCATGGTCATCAGAATTGGAGGTTGGATCGTACTCCTCTCGGCTGAGCAGTTGTTTTTGCTTCTCCTTCAGTCACCCCTTCCCTGCTGTGAACCCTGGCATAGGAGTTCCATTGAGTGCTTGGCCTAGGGGTCACTGGCCTATGCCAGTGCAATGACCCTTTGAAACCCCCAATCCCAGGGCCCCATTCAGAATGCTCATACCTGGTGGCCTCCAAAAGAAGGGCACATCTGTCTCATTGGGCATCATCTGATCCGGACTCTGGTACTGAGTTTCAGGAACTGGCTCTGCAGGATCCTGTCAGCTCAGAAGGGAAGGAGGTGCCCTCGGCCAGTGCAGGCTTCCTCCTCCCTGGACGATGCTGTGTCAAGGCCACGCGTGTTGCTTCCCTACATCTGTAAGGCCCACCAGGAGCTACTGAGGACTTAGACTTGGACTTGCAGGCAGCAGTACTGAAGGAATCCTCCCACAGCCTGATTAACATTTTGGTTGTGGCATGGCCGTCAAAGGTAGCCCTGCCTTTCAATGAGGTCACTATGGACCCTGACCTGTCAAGCATTCCTGCCTCACATTTCGGGCAGGAACATGCTGGTGCTTATGGATAACACAGCAGTCATGTTCCACCTCAAAAGGCAGGAAGGGGTCTCACTCTCCCCATTTCCCCCACCTGTGACAGGAAGCATCCTTTTATGGGAGTTGTCCACTCAATTCACCTCAAGGCTTCTCACCTTCTGGGAGCGCAGAACAAACTGGAAGATCACCTCAGCAGGTCTTTCTCCCATCACCACAAGTGGTCCCTTTGCCTAGATATCGTAAGGGACATTTTCCAGTGGTGGGGGACTCCCCAGATGTGCCTGGTTGCAAACAGGTCTAACAGGAAGTGTCACCAGTTTTGCTTCCTCCAAAACCACAGCCCAGGTTCACCCACGGATGCTTTCTTGCTCCTGCGGACACATCACCTGTTCGTTGCTCCCCCCCCCCCATCCTGCTTGTGCACAAGGTTCTGCTAAAAATCAAGTGGGACAGGTGATGGTCATTCTCAGCCCCAGCGTGGCCCGGTCAGCACTGGTTCACCTGGCTGCTCCAATTTCGCTCCCTCTACCTCCGGACCTGATCTCCCAGGACCATGGTCATCTGCTTCACCTGAACCTCAGCTCCCTCCATCTCATAGTCTGGAAGCTCCATGGCTAAATCCCAGAGAGCTGGCTTGCTTGGAGCAGGATTGCCAGGTTCTATTAGGAGCAGGAAGCCCTCCACCAGGGCTATGTACCTCTCAAAATGGAAGCAGTTCTCCATATGGGCCTCCCAGCACGGAGTCTCACCCACATTGTCATCTCCGCAGGACATGCAACTATTTGCTATGCCTGAAACAGCAAGATTTAGCAAGTTCCTTAAGTTAAGGTCCACCTTGCCGCGATTTCAGCACTCCAGCCCCGAATGGAAAGCCGGTCTGTTTTTTTCACATGAGATGTCCATCCATTCCATCAAGGCCCTGGAAAGACTATTCCCCCAAGTACAGAAACCTGTTGCTCCATCGGACTTTACCCTGATCTTATCAAAACTTACATGTCCCCCATTTGAGCAGTTTGTACCTTTCCTGGAAGCTGGATTTCTTAGTGGCCATTACTTCAGAAGACTCTCGGGGAGCTGTGCCTTCACATCAGAGCTGCCATGCATAGTTTTCTTTAAGGATAAGATGCTGTTGCATCCTTCCCTTAGCTTCCTCCCAAAGGTGGTTTCCCAGTTTCATAGTAATCAGGCAATCTTCCTACCTGTTTTCTACCCAAAGCCACATGCAAGTACTGAGGAGCAACATTTTCACACTCTGGATGTTAGACATGTCCTAGCATTCTACATAGAGCAGATCAAACCATTCCGTAGATCCACCCAACTTTTTGTAGCTATTGCAGAAAGGATGAAAGGTCTCCCTATCTCTGCTCAGAGACTTTTGTCATGGATCACATCGTGCACTCGTACATGTTATGAGCAGATGGGTGTTCTGCCAACAGCTATCCTGACTGCCCACTCCATGAGAGCGCAAACATCATCAACTGCATTCCTGGCTCAGGTCCCCATTCAGGACATTTGCAGAGTGGCGACTTAGTCAGTGTGTATATTTTCTACTTGTTACACCATTAATCAACAGGCTAGAGATGATGCCAGTTTCGGTTGAATTGTTTTACAGTCAGCATGTTCGTGAACTCCAATCCCACCTTCTATGCAACTGCTTGGAAGTCACCTACATTTGAATGGACCTGTGCAATCACTCAGAAAAAAAACCAATTACTTTCCAAAACTGTTATTGTTTGAGAGGTGTTGCACATGTCCATTCCACAACTCATTTGGAGTTGGCTGGAAAGAAGGAACTGAGGAGGCGTGGGATTGGCTGGGCTCTTTCTACTAGTGCTATGAGCACGCAGCATCAGAGCCACCCCGATGGATACCACTGAGGGAAAAATTTCCAGCACCTGTGCTTGGAGCACACACACACCTACATTGGAATGAATATGTGCAACACATTTCACAGAACAACAGTTAAAGAAAGGTTAGGAACTGTTTTTTCTTCAAGATGTGTTGTCTGCATAGATTCTTCTCTTAATGCACATGTGCCCTTTGTACATAAAATTGGATTTTTTTTTAATAGCAGTGTCCTTTGGGGCTGCACTCTGGGGGCCCTCACAATCACCATAGCAGAGGCTATAAGGGTCAGGATGGCCTAAACCACCTCTTAGTTTCCTCAGCAATAATGACTCTGAATGGCAGAATGGGGACTGAGGGTGCGTCGTGGAATCTGTAGGGACAGCGCATCTCAAAGGACTCCAACCACAGTTACTATGAAATTAGTTACCCATTCTCTTTTCTTTAAGACATTGTCCACATAGATTTTACTCTCGGTGACTAGCAGGCAGTATTCCGTGCTCGGAAGCAGTTCAAAGAGTCCTGCGTAAATATCTTTTGAAGGATCACCCTACTAAAGCTTGCATCTGATCTAGAGGCCTGTACCAAGGCACAGTGAGAAAAAAGTATGGACTGAACTCAATGGCACTGCCTTACATATTTAGTCAGAGGGAAGTTGTTCAAAATGTCAGTGGAAGCAGCCTGGGCTCAAGTTGAATGAGACCTGATGTGCCCACAGAGATTCTGGTTTTTGCTAACAAATAGCAGGTACATACACAGTTGCAGATCCATTTAGATAATCTCTGTGAGGATATTGGTGGTCCTCACTTATTTCACAAATGCAACAGTCTTGGTTAGGAGCTAATCAATTTCATCCTGACTAAATAACAGTTCACTCTAACCACAACCCGTGTGTGAAGTTTTGCTTCAGCTGGCAAAGAATGAAGTTTGGGGAAAAGAGACCTGCAGGTGAATACACTGGTTAATGAGAAAATAAGACTGTTAGGCAAGAACTTTGGATGAGGCCTAAGAGTGACTTTGTCCTTCTGAAAAATAGCATAGGAGGGCCTGAATCTCTTCTATTCTCCTGGATGACGTTATGGCCACTAGGAATGCTGTCTTCATTGAGAAGTACTGGAAGGAGCAGGCAGACATGCGGTCAGAGGGGGAGTCATCAAACAACCCAGCACTACACTGAGATCCCAGGAAGGAGAGTGTTCTCCAACAGGTGGAAAAGTATGGTTCAGTCCTTTAAGAAATTTTCCCATAGTGGAATGAGAGAATACTATGTGGCCCTGTAATGGGATTCACTCACCATAGAAGCACCTCCATGTGGCCAGGCATGGCATAGCAGCTATCTTTTACTCTGGCACCCCCTGCTGACAATTGCTCCTTTGCTGTGGTGGTCTCTCTTCCATAAGAGTCTTCTGGCCAGGTCACGGTATTAAAGGCAGCCCCTTGCAGGAAAACAAAGTTCAACAAACAAAAGTCCAACAAATAAATCCTGGATCTTTTTTCAGGTCTCTGACCCCGGCTCTGAGCACAGCGGTCATCACCTCCCTCCAGGCTTTGAATTATTCTAATCCCCTTATGTCAGGGGATTTATGCCACCTTCCCAGTGTCTGGGTCACAAGGTGTGACCAGCAGGGGGACTGTTGGTAGAGGAGTCCAGGCCTTTCTACTCCACTGGGCTCCGACCCAGGCCTCTTTGGGGCTACCAGGGATCTGGCAACCAAGGCTGCCCTCCCTATCTCCCCTTCTCTCCCCCAACTCCCCAGCTCAGTCCAAGCTTTCCCCTGCTGGGGTAGTCCAAACCAAGAAAATAAAAAGGGATTACCAATGTCCAGGGTCCACATGTGGGGGAAAGGGGAATTGTTTGATTGTTTCTGGGGTAGTCTTCCCTTCCCTCAGAGAGGAATCTTTGGGGCAGTTATGTCAAAGACTTCAGCCTTCCCTCTGCTCAGCGCTGCTGGAGCTATGGGCTGCAGGTCTGCTCTCTTCTAGGTCTGCCCCCCAAACGAGCTGTTTCCCTCTCTTAATTCCGCCACCATTTGCTGCAGGTGTTGCAGGGTGAGGCTGGCTGGGCCCAAAATAATCCCTTAATTCCTTTTTGCTCAGTGTGGGGTTTGTACACCCCATCACACTTCCTGAATCTTACCCTTTGAATGAAGGGTCTAGAATGGGTCTCCATCCTCCTTTCTTCTTTGGTATCAGATAATACCTTGAATAGAACCACTTTTTGCTATAAGGGAGAGGAACTGGTTATATCACCCCTAGTTTCAATAGATAGTTTATTTCTTGCTTTAGCAGACTCTCATTGAAAGGGTCTCTGAAGAGGGACAGGGTAGAGGGGTGGGAAGACAAGATAGCCATAAAGTGGATCAAATAACTGGTGGTAATTATTTCTCAGATGCACGTCTGATATTATGGCTTCCCATACACTTCAGAAGACTGCAAGACGATTTCCACAGGGAGGAGCAAGAAAAGCACAGGAAATTGTTAGATCCAAATGGCTCGGTAGTATGCAGCTCTCAACCTTTCCATCAAAATTGTTGCTTTGCTCAAGAGGATGATTGTGTGTTACCTGCACCCAAAGACATTGGACTCTTCTTCTGGAACCTCGGTCATCTCCCTGGGAGTTCCGATGATCTCTAGTGAGGCTTGGAAGGACCTTTGCCTTTGGAGGACTGAAGTCTGCGTTTTCTTTTGGCTGACGGTGTATATATTCCAAGGGATTGCAATGTCACAGAGAGTCATTGGTCCTGTCATTGAAGAGTCAACCCACTGAAGGGAAGGTCTTCTATTGTGTTTGTTCCCACCTTTGGAATTTTTGACATCTGAAGCCATGATGATCTGCATATCATCTGTAGCAACTGAACCTAAGGCTGCATCTGCCATGTCTAAAGCATCTTGTAATGGTGACCTGGCTATGGAGTGGCCCTCATATTCCCTGAAACTGATCCCTTTTGTCATGTAGTAATTAAAAAAAAAATCCAACAATTTGTTGTAGTTTACATAGCCAGATCAAAGCCTGGAATTAACTATTCTAAACTGAAGAGTAGCCGATGAGTAAAATTTTTGACAGGTCAAATTGCTTGTATTCCTTAGCCAGTGTTGTTCATTTATTGGTCACCTCTACCACCAGGGAATTTGGAGGTGGATGAGAAAATAAAAATCCTGGGACTTTAGGTAGTACATATCTTTTATCATCCTTTTTACAGGTAGGAAGAATTGTAGCTGGGATACTCCATATAGTTTTTGCTTGACTCAATAATGCTACATTTATTTTAAGTATCTCATGTCGACAACAGAAGATTATCTAAAAGCTTATGCTGAGAATCTTGCACTCCAGCTGGAGAGGGGGGTCAGGGGCTTACCCCAATCCATGCATGCTGTGGCTCCGCGCGGCTCCTGGAAGCAGTAGCATGTCCCCCTTCCAGTTCCTACACACAGGGGCAGCCAGGGGGCTCCACATGCTGCACCTGTTCCAAGCACAACCTCCATAGCTCCCATGGGCCGGGAACTGCATCTAATAGAAGCTGCCTGGCTGCGCCTCCACGTAGAAGCCGGCGTGGGGACATGCCGCTTCTTCCAGCTGCTTGAGGTAAGCACCAACCAGATCCTGACCCCCTCCCGCGTCCCAAACCCCTACCCCAGTCCTGATCTCCCTCCTGCCCTCTGAACCCGTTGGTCTGAGCATCCTCCTGCACCCCCACCCCCTCATGCCCAGACCCACCCCAGAGCCCACACCCCCAGCTGGAGCTACACATCCCTCCGCACCCCAGCCCCCTGCTCCAGCCCGGAGCCCCCTCCCACACCCTGAATTCCTCATTTCTGGCTCCATCACAGAGCCTGCACCCCCAGCCAGAGCCCTCACACCCTGCCACACCCCAATTTTGTGAGCAGGATGTGAGGTCTCCCAGGGTGATTTCAACCTTGTTAGGTAATCCAATTCCCTTGCCACCCTCAGTGAAGAGGAGCTCTTCCACCCACAAATTTATCATTCTGAGGTGTCCTACCCATAATGGGTGGCTTAAGCACCGCTCTGTGAGATGCAAAAAAGATTCCCCTGAGCCCTCCTGTCCTTTGGGGGGTGGGGACGGGGAAGAGATTAGACAGACTAGGACACAGGTACTGACTTTCCAAAGTGCCAGAGGATGCTTGCCCCCGGGTCTGCCCCAGGCCCTGCTCCCACTCCACCCCTTCCCCCAAGGCCCCACCCAACGTCTTCCCACTCTGCCCCCCGAGCATGCCGTGTCCTTGCTCCTTCCCCCACAGCCTCCTGCATGCCGTGAAACAGCTGACTGCGAAGGGTGGGGAGAGGCGCTGACCCACGGGGCCTGCTGGTGGGCAGGAGGCGCTCGGGGCAGGGTTGGGAGAGGGGGGAGCTGATAGGGAGACTGCCGAGGAGTGCTCAGCACCCACCATTTTCCCCCCATGGGTTCTTTAGCCCCGGAGCACCCACGGAGTTGGCGCCTATGGACTGGGATTCTAAGCTGCTCTCATGCCTTCCTAGATGAGAAAAAAACGTATGCAGCTTTGTTTCCCTAATTTTCCAAATGCTCTGCTGAAAGGACCTACAAATCCTCTACTTAGAAGGGATATGTGATTTCCCCTAAACAATAGTCAGATTATGCAACTATTACTTAAGGGGATGGTTTTCCTGCACACATCATGCAGTTTAGAGATTTGCTGGGAAAGTTAGGAATTCCCTCCCTAAACTTAAAAGGATTTGCTTCCACCCTCAAACAGAAAATAGATGCTTATTTGTTTCCCTAAGCCAGCCTAGCCCAAAAACAAGGACGGGGGTTGGGGAAAGGGATGAGGAAGTGAGGAGTAAAGACTTCCCCCTCCCTCTGTTTTTTGTTTTAAAAACACAGAATATGCTTATTATACTAACTATACAACACTATACAAACATACAAACTAGCTCTGCAGACACCACAACACAACACCTCAGGCCACAGGCAATTGAGAAAGAATTGAAGTGGCAGCTGGTCCAGCTCTGCCCTACATACCCTTGGAACAAGGCATAAGGATACCTAGGGAATACGGGTGGACCACATGGGCACTGCTGACAAGAAATCTCCGGCTGAAGGCACATGGGGTGCAGCAGTCATAGGACAAGAGAGAAGGTCCTCTCATGCATCAGTAACTGGTTAAAAAACAGGAAACAAAAAGCTAGAAATGGTCAGTTTTCACAGTGGAGAGAGGTAAATAGTGGGGTCTTCCAGGATCAGAACTGGGACCAGTGCTGTTCAACATATTCATAAATGATCTGGAAAAACACAGAAACAGTTAGGTGGCAAAGTTTGCAGTTGATACAAAACTACTCAAGATAGTTAAATCCAAAGCAGACTGCGAAGAGTTACAAAGGGATCTCACAAAATGAGTGACTGGGCAACAAAATTACAGATTAAATTCAATGTTAATAAATGCAAAGTAATGCACATTGGAAAACAATCGCAACTATATATACAAAATACTAAATTAGCTGTTACCACTCAAGAAAGAAACCTTGGAGTCATTGTGGATAGTTACTCTGAAAACATCTGCTCAATGTGCAGCAGCAGTCAAAAAAGCTAACAAATGTTAAGAACCATTAGGAAAGGGATAGTTTCTGTCTTATTGTCAGAATAGCACTATATAAAATCAATAGTACACCCATACCTTGAATAATGTGTGCAGATCTGGTCACCCCTTCTTAGAAAAGAGGTATTAAAATTGGAAAAGGTATGGAGAAGGGCAACAAAAATGATTAGAGATATGGAACAGCTTCCATATGAGGAGAGAGACTGGGACTGTTCAGGCTGGAAGAAAAACGGCTAAGTTGCGAGGGATAGAAGTCTGTAGAATCATGAATGATGTGAAGAAAATGATTATTTACTCCTTTACGTAAAACAAGAAGCAGGGGTCACCAGATAAAATTAATAGACGACAGGTTGAAAACAAACATAAGGAAGTACTTCTTCACACAATGCACACTCAGCCTGTGGAACTTGCTGCTGGGGATGTTGTGAAGACTAAACTGGGTTCAGAAAGAAATAGATAAATTCAAGGATGCTACCCCATACTCCGGATGTCCCTAAGCCTCTGACTGCCAGAAGCTGGGACCAGATAATGGGAAATGGCTCACTCTGTAATTACCCTGTTCTGTTCATTCCCGCTGAAGCATATGGCATGGGCCACTGTCAACAAATAAGGTACTGGGAAAGATAGACCATTGGTCTGACCCAGTATGGTCATTCTTGTGTCCTTATGGACTACTACTTGAAGACTAATTATACTTTACACTTTAGTTACATTCCCTCCAAGGATTTCCAAATGCATTGAACAAGAACTAAGCCTAAATGCACTCAGCCTGGCTCGTCACTAAACTCCCCACATACCCAACCTTGACCATTGATGCAGCCACACAGTTGACAGCAATGGAGCAATGTTTTTAACCTCCATGCACTTTTACTTCCACATCATCCCATCCTGCTCTCAGCAAGTTCAGATGACACAGTAATAAAAACTCTCCCATCCCACAGATTTCCCACAAAAGACTAAAACAGACAGGTCTCAAAATGAATATTCCGTAAGTCACTCTTCCAGCATTCAAGCAACATTGTCCACAAATCTCATGATTCCTCCTTCACCATGTATGCTAATTGGTGTTGGATACAAATTCTTATCTTTCATAGGTGATATTATAATAATTCTGATGTAAGACACTATTTCACAGTATATACCTACTGATTCGGAATCTTTAAAGGTGACTTGCTTAGGGAAAGGGAAGAAGGTTTGTGCTTTACCACCTCCTATACACTGTATAAAGGCATTAACAAAAACTAAGTTTAAAACCAGCCTAAAAGAAAATCCCTTCCCTTCTTCTATCAGTTTCACTAGTTCTACCATCTCCCATAAGTCAGACAAGACCTGCATTTCTATTGTAAGAAAACAATCAGGATTTTTTTGTTTTTTGAGAGGTGGGCAAGATGACTCTCAGGCTATGCTTTTATAAATGCATAAGGAATGGCACAAACCCCCTCCCTCCTTCATCCCACCTTTTGCAGTTCACTAAGATTCTAAATCATTTAGCTGGTTGTTGTTTTACAGCTGTAATGCAGCTACTTTATGTACAAGCTGGAGCCCAATTCTACAAACACTTACAAAGAGTAATCCCCTTGTAGGGCTACTCACATGTATACAGTTCCACATGTTTGAATTTAGGGGCTGGATCTGGATTGTTAAAGGGTGAAATTAGTGGTACAACTCCCATTGACTACAATAGGCCCAGGACTCATCCAAAAAGATTATCTACAAATCCAGAGTTTAAAAACTACACACACAAAAACACGTGCTCCCTACAATCAAAGTTTAGTTTCAGTATGGCTTAACATGCATGTACAACGTGCAAAAGAGTTTAACATTATGACAAGGCTTTTGCATTAGATAGATAAATAAACTGTGATTTAACTACATTAAATCACCAGCATAACTAGCAGTGACCATTTACATCTAATTTATACCTTTAACAATACATAAAAGTGCTTAAGGAATGGACAAATAAGTGACCCATAAAACTGAATGGATAAAACAAACCCACCCCCCAACAAAAGCTCCCTGCATATGCACATGTTGTCCTGAATTTAAAAGACAAAAATCAAACCCACCCACAAAAAACCCTGGCAACAACAACAAAAATAGTACACAAATGTTAGCATAGTGTATGGAAATACCTGGGAAAAAAAAAACCTACTTTCAAGATGTGAAATTTATTGCACAGAGATTTAAAATCCTGCTGAAGACAAGGGATGACATCCTAGCCATCAAGTCAACAGGAAAACTCCCATTGCCTTCATTAGGGCCATAATATCACCCATGATGTTTAAGAAAGGGAACAATACAGACATTTTCCAAAAGTCTTGTAAAAGCCAGCTCAGCAGTGTTATAAATAAAACACTGAGGCCTAATATACAATACCTATATGCCAATTTGGTTCAGTGTAGGTATATATCATCCTCCCCTCTTCCTTATTTTGTTCAAGCAGTGTTTCAGGTCAGTTATCCATGTATTTGAGACCAGCTTTCCATCAAAAATTAGAAATATATATAAAACCAAGTATAATAGTTTTAACATGTATAAATATATTAAAAAGTTAAAATGATTTTAATGATTTACAAATGAGTGCAAAATGAAAAGTATATATGAGTTTGAAGTTGGATAAACAGATTAATCCGTAACCTAGGGTGAATTTCTAGCCCTACTGAAGCCAGTGAGGCCCAGATGTCACCTTTTTCAATCCAAAAAGGTAATCTTTTTTTGCAAGTACACACTATACGGAGTAGCCAACCAGAGCATTTATACAGTACACAAGAAATTATTAAAAACCAAAACTACAATTTAAATAGCATCATTTTCAAAACAGATTTAACACAAAAGTTACAACAATATGCATACTATTAGTTTCCCAGACTCTAGTAATATCACACAGACATTTTTTGGTTACTAATAACTTCATGTTTCTTTTCACATTTCTTTTTACTTCTGAGATTCAACACATACAACTCAGTATTTGTTTGCATGTGTTGGGTAACTTGTAAACATTAAATATTTATCTCATTTCAAGATTTGATAAGTGAAAAATGATCTCCAGAACAAAGATACTTTGGCACCTTTTAACATAAAAAGTGTGCATGTGCACATCTCTCTCCCCCTCCACAAAGTAAATATCAGATTTTCATAGTAAGTATCCTTCACTAGACTATGCATATACCAACCAGATAAATAAATTCAAGAGGTATAGTTGAATTAGTATCTTAGGCTACGAAACTTTGGTTTTTTCAGGCTAAGCATTGGTTGCTTAATTGTTGGTTTGTTTTCAAATAATATTGCTTCACTTTCTGTAGTTGGAAATCTGTTCTGGTAGATCAGTGGATATTCCTTCTGAAACTAAAAAAACAAAAAAGAGTAATTATAAAAAAGACTACTTAAAAGAATATAACTGAACCTGATTAGACAACTATCAGTCTGGGGAGTAAGCCTGCTAGGCAGGATGAAAAATAGCTTTGCTGTGATATCCTACCAAACCCCTGGCTCCTGCCCTACAGGAAAATAACCATTTTGTACTGCATTAAACTGTAACATTATCCCATTTCTATTTAATGCATTGTTTAAAAAAAGTGTATAGTACTCCCTATTTTGTATTTTTGTCAGGCCTTACTTCCCTTCAATGCTTTACTCTACATTTTCTTTTCTATAATATAGCATGGCTTAACTCTTTAGTTCCTCTCTACGGCTAATTCTCCTCTTTTCCTTCTCTTTCTGCCTCCAACAGCTGCTGGGAAAGAGGTGCTAGAATACCTACCAGGATGGCATGTTTGAACCCTGTTCATGGGTTTTATCTTTCAGATCCGACTCTGATAACTTTGAAGTCTCTCTCTCTCTCTCTCTCACGAAAAAGAAGTACATTCTCTCTCTTTCCCACGCCCACTCCATGGTCTCCTGGCTACTGTGTTTGAGATGGAGGTATGTGCAAGCACTCCTCTATCCTGTACTCAGCCAATGCCAGTTACCCTCATGCAGAACTACACTCATCTCTCCATTTTAAATATTATTCTCTGCTGTTGCTCCTGACTTTGTCAAACAGCAGTGACATAGACATGAGGCTTATCAGTTTGCACCATCCACAAAGTTCTGAACATTCCAATCAGCTTTCACCCTTCTGCAGCATAGCAAAACTGGAGCCATCTATCTGCAGACAAAGGAAGACAGTCTTGCACTGGCAGACACTCTGTTCTCATTTGGAATCTTTTATGACCATAACAACAGAAATATAGTTTTTTGCATTAAAGTTTAGATTATGAAAATATTGATGGTACTAGGAAAGCTTCCTACTCATCCTGTTTTCCATATCTGTAGATATGGAATATCACATAAAAAAATGGGTTTCTGAAACCAAGCTGCTTTCCTATTATCTCTTCAATTTTTTGGTGCAGTGGTCGGGAAGAGGATAAGTGGTATATGAACTTATTTCAACAGACCAAAAACTTTCTGCTGATGAAGTCAGCTTTTTCAAAATGACAGCACAGTTTATAGGCTTGGGGTGGGTGGGAGAAATAATTGGACCTACTCCTAAAGGAAAGAGCATATAGATTTAAAAAAAAAAACCCCACAAAAAAAGCAACATGCTCCACAGGGTTATCGTTTCAGGAAAGTATGTAGTGTCTGCCTCAATCGCTGAGAGTAAGACTACTAATTCTTACATATTCTCATGGCCTCACGCAGTCTTACAAATTAATTGACTTTATATGAGAAGTTCCCAGACTGTGGTGCATGTGCTCATTGAGTTTTTGGTGTACCACTTCCAAACAATATTTGCCCCCCCCATCAGTTTCAAACAAAAAGTCACTGGACGCACTGCAGAGTGCCAAAAAATGCTAGAGAAGCAATATGCACTTTTCTGGTTGCGTTCAGGTATAATGAAGGAACAACAATTCACCAACTATTCCAGCACAGTAATTTTATTTAGAAATTACAGTGTGTTGTGGCTGTGCAGATGAGCATTGTACTTTTATCTGTCTGGCTTTCTGCTAGACCTAGGCCTCAGCTTGAGCTACTGAGGCAAACTTGTGCATTTCAATATCACAACACCTGAGCATTTTTGTCCAAAAATACATATGCATACAGGGCCAGTTTAGAGCAAATGCAGTGAGCCCCAAGATCAAAGGGCTACAGCTAGAGGTCTCTCTACACTCCCTACTCTGCAGAGGCTGTAGCCTGACCCTTGCAGGGATGAAAGGCAAGGGGTACATGGGGAATTCCCTCCCGTTTCCACACAGAAATTTGGGGGTAGTCAAAAGATTTAATCTACCAATGCTGCTACTATTTATTTCATACAACCAGTTTCAATTAATTAAAAAAAAATGGAGGGCCAGCCTTTTGGTTTGTGACCAAGTTTAAGAAACATTTCAAGTCCTAAAAAATCATTATTTTTGTGGAGGCTGGAGGAGGGGGAGTGGAAGAGGGAGAAGGGGGCAACTTGAAGATTTAAAAGCAGCTTTTGTGGAGCTGTGTTTGAGTCACAAGATGTGCTTAGTAAATTCTGGGACAAGTACACTATTCACTGATCAGAGATATTTGCCAAAGGGTTTCTGCAAGAGAAAAAAAATCCTCTAGCATTAAGTCCTGCCAAAGTTGTTGAGCTTTTAGTTTGACTGCTGGGCAGCAGATTAGTAGAATTTAGAAATATCAGATAACCTGAAGCAATATGTAAGTTATTCAGAATTCTATGAGTATGTTAGAAAGTACCAGTTATTTGGTCATAAGAGGGCTTCTCATTCCGAATAGTCTGGTCTTAAAATTTTAACCAAAACTACTATTTTTATTTTTGTGCCCTTCACATCAGAGTTTTACCTAGTGAAGATCCTGGCACAAAAATGAAACAAGAAATCTGGTGCATTTAGTATATCACAAGAAATAACTAATTTCTACCGCAGAGTTGGTATTTAAAGCAGAGGGCTTTGAAAAAAAATGATTTGTGTTTTACTCTTAAATTGTGCTTAGTTTGAAAAACATTGTTGCTAATCAACATGAATTCTTGTAGTGGAGACCAAGCTCCCTTCAAAACAGGATCAGAACTTGCCATCACAACAAGCACTCATCCAGATGGCTGTACCCAATTCTTTTTGCTATCAGACTAGAATTCATTTTTAAAGAGTTTGCTGATGTGCTAGGATCTAGTAATTAGGTAACTAATTCTCTCCTCCACCTCTATGCATGTTTTAAAACCAATTTGCATGCTGCAACTGAGTGTTCTAAAAAAAAAAAAACCCAAAACCAAAGTCCCACCAAAAAAAAAAAAATAGCCCATTTCTTTTCTTACCCGTTTTAGCTTTTTCTTTTTGTCTCTCAGAGACAAGCTTTTGTCCCGGATAATGTTCTCCAAGAGTTCTGCAACTGCAGCTTGAGAGGTAGAAACTTTTTGTTCATCAAACTCCTGAGGAGTTATCCGCTTACAATATGAATAAGTTGGCAAAATAGCACTGATGTCTTCCCCTGGATGTTGGAACTGAAACAAGAATGGCAACAAAAGAGTCTACACATGCTTGAAGGATCTTGCTTGGTTGCAAAGTTATTGCCTCACTCATTCAATTACATTGTAAATTAAATGCAAGTTTTAATAAGTTAAATTGCTAAAAAAAGTGAAAAACCTATCTATAATTGTAAAGCTAGTTGCATGAAAGTTTGTACTTTAAAAAAAAAAAAGGGAATGGAATATAGTTTTGTTTTTTAAACTAACAGTAGTAGTTTAATACCCTACAATTCATAAACAGCGATTAGCAAAGGGGTTTCAACTTTTTGTCACAGGACCCACCTGAGCGTTCTTTAGAGATTCTATATGATCTTGCACTGCAACCTGTAGGTAAGCTGGAACTTGAAAAATGTCCTGCTGATGATCCATTAGAAATGAAACTAATCTTGTGGCAAGTAGCTCATCAAGGTCCACTTCTTCCGCACAGCATAACACACATCGAGAAAAAGTCTGTATCATCTACAAGTATTTAACAGGTTGTTAGTATGTACAACTATAGCATTTGGATTCTTTTCTCTCTCCCTGCAGCTCCGTACTGCACTCCCTGCTACAGATTTGCATCAAAGTACCTCACCTTCCTGCACTATTGACATACATTGATAGAGCAAGGAGGAAATCTGCCATTTCCCCCCATTTGAAACATAGTGATTTTTGTATAAAATTAGAATTATGCTCTGTTCTTATGATTAACCAGAGCTTAGTTTTTAGTTTCAATTTAAAAAAGATTTAACCAGGAAGAAGAGTCCAAGAAAACTGCATCACATTCTCCACTATGTAGGAAAAGCCACACATCTTGAAATAGCTATCTGGGTTACTTTTCCCCATGGAAACTTCTCCCGGTTTTGCACAGTAACAGCAGAAGAGGAGACTCAGAGGGAGTTAATGCTTGCAGAATCTAGAGCAGTGGTTCTCAACCCCTGGCCCAATCAACACAGCTGTGGCCCATGTAACATCCCCAGGGCCACACAGATAGTATATATATTGTGTGGATGCGGCCCACATAATATATAGAGAGCTGCATATGTGGCCCACAATGTTTATCAGGTTGAGAACCACTGATCTAGAAGCTAACATGCCACAGAGTTGATATTTCTATTCCTCACCTGCCCACTAGGTTCTTCCAAATTTAGCTCCCCTCTGCTTAAGGTAGCAGAGGGAAGCCAACAGCTCTAAATGAATAATGAACTAGTATTTATTTGGCACATTTCACCCAAATGTATTAGTGGATCCCAAGTGCTTTACAAAATGCAATAGGAATAGGTTTGTCTATGAAACAGTCATTTTTGGGATGAAACATGGCAGTTTCTGAACATTTTGCAGCAATACAGCAATAGTTTAGGTAAGAAGTGAACAATATTCAGTTGAAGTTAGGGGAAGTGCTCTCCTTAAAAAAAAAAAAAAAGCCAATCAAAAACTCAGCACATAATTTGCACTTATACACGGTCTTCCATTTGCAGATCTCAAATCACTTTATTAATAATATTTATGAACTCCCCAGAATAATTACAGACTGTGTTGTGGCAGGATCTAGAGGCCCCAATCACTGATAAAGGCCCCACTGTAGTAAGGGCTGTATACACTGATTTGGGAATACAACTCAGATCTGCCTAGCTTCTAGCTCCATACTTCAATCAAAACTATACTAATTTCTTCACCATCCTTCCAGTTTATGTACGAAAACTTTAATAGTCTAGGGCTCACTGGCTAACACCCTTGTCTCTTGCACAAAAAAGAAGCATTATGAGATTTCAAGATGGCATAAATGGTCGGAACCTCTGTTACATCACTTGCAATAACTGACAAGTAGTTACTCATTTCTTGTTTCCCATTTTTAATTAACATTCTTGAATCAGTATTTGTTTAATGTGTTTTAAAATAACTGTAGGTACTAAGGTAAGAGAACCTACAGGTTTGATGTCATTCTAACAACTGTAAATACCTCTATTCTTTCCACTGCAAGCTTAAACTCAGTCCTTACAGCTATTCTTTAAGCCTTTCCACAGACTCACTTCTGTTTCCTTTCTGACATCGGACCTACTAGAGTTCAAAATGTAAACCCTACAGTTAGGTCCATTCTTTAATTTTAAGATCTAGTGGCATCGGTGTACAATAGCTAGAGTCCTGACACAATATTTATATAATAAAAAGGCTATGCTAACACTCAGCTCTGGAAATTCACTCCATACTGGACAAAACAAAAATAAACTACCTCAAGTAGACACTCAGCAAGAGTTTTAGCCAAAAACTATTTTTCAAAACGTAGCCATTAGACCTTTTAAGATACAGGAAAGCAAAATAAGTTTTGTGTTCATATCAGTTAAAACAGAGAGTCAGTTAAAAAATACTTACAAGGTTTTGTAGGAATTTAATTCATAATATCAATTTAGTTATCGACAGTGAGGTGTAGAAGGAACGGGACAACACTGAAGCAAAAAGGATACTGAATCTTTTCTGTTCTTTTAGAAAGTTAATAAAGGCTGTTCAAATAAAGCGTTTTCCCAAAAACCTATTTTGAATATGTTCAGATGGAGTTAAACAAGAGAGTTCACTTTGATACAGATTTTCACAAGTATACCGGGGTGACATATCTGTGTTACATACTAGATGTAGTGAGACAAAGACTAAGTTCCTCCTTTAACATTGAATATTCTTGCTTTTCTCAGATTTAAGCATTATTTTTATGCTATTGAATAAAGCTATCCATACTCTTAGAAGAAGATGTCTTACCAGAGACCTTGTGCCCATTGCATCATGAAGTCGAGGCATATCAACATTTTGGCTGATTCGAGAGATCATACGCATTAGGAGTTGAAGCTTTCTACGATTTGGTGGAGGAAGCAACAAACAGCATATCTGTAGTGCTTCAATGGCAACCCTTTCTAAATGAGGCCGGAGAAGATCTAGAAGTTAATAATTATAAAAACAGGTGTAATTAAGTTTTGAAACAATATGAAGGATAGTGGTACATCAATATCAGCAATTTCATTTTATTCAGTTAAGACAGCAGCCACTTTTTATGTTAGAGAAGACTGTGCTTTAAAGGGATCAAAGTTATTTCAACATTTTTTGCATGGTCTTCACCCCCAATTTATCTCATTTTGTTCTGACACATTATTGGCTCAGGTCAAGACCAGATAAGGAATATAACTGAAGCTATTTCTGCACATCAGTGTCGAGTATTTTCTGTTATTATATTATATATTGGTTAGCCAATTTCCAGGCTTCTAAAGACTCCTATAAACTTCATTCAGCATCCAGTTTCAACAACTGTGAAGAGACATCACTTAGAAGCAGGGAAGTCTATGCTGATTCCTTTCAGATGTTTGTATCACAAGGAATAGTACTTACTTTGAACAAAGAGCAAAATATGGTGAACTGCTTAGACATCACTATTTGGAGAAGAGAGGATACTACCCAAAAGCATGTATTATGGAAGATAACAAAAGCTTGTATTTAATATAATTAGTTAAGTTACTTAACTTCATAGCCATTAGAATATTCTTTAAACAAACCATGAAAAACAGATTTTGCTATTTAAAAATCCAACAATGGAGCTAAAGAAAGTAGGAAAGCAGAGACAGTTAGTCAACACAGTAAGCCAATACCACATGCTTTGAAGAGCAATCTTACTTTGCGTGCCAGTCAATATAAAGGAAGCTGGAATGAAAGAGTTTTCTGAAAGTTCTACTACACTTTTGCAGAGTCGTTTATTGACTGTGATATCAGAATCCATAGGCTCATTTTCTACTATAGTAATCACACTGGTAGTACTTGATTTCCTTTGTCCAAGATGAACTATTGGATATGGTTTTACTGTGATTTCAGCAACAGGTGTATTGATGCCACTGCAATTTCTGGACTTACTGCTTCCAAGTAAACTCTGAGACCTGCAGAGTTGCTTAGATTTGTGATTCCCATTACATAGCTCTTGATCGTGAACTGTTGACGCAGACACTCTCCTGGAACCACACGGTTGTTTCTGCCCAGTGCTATTTGATCCAATATTCAACAGCGATTCTGCTTTGTACCCAGAGTGTAGTAGTGGGTTTTCCTTATTTTTGCCTGACTTTATGTTAATGTCAGATTGATAGAGGGAGTTTGATCCCACTTCACTACAAAAACTTGAGGTAGTAGCTGCAATTCGTTCCAAAGAATAGCACCTTGCCCTAAGTTTGAGAGGCTGGGCCTGTTCATTCTTTAAACCTGACAGATTTTGACAGCTTTCTCCTCTTAAGTCATGAGCACTGGCTTGTTTACACGCAAAGTTGTAGTGCTGTAATTTTTTAGCACATCCTTTTTGAAGAGTATGTTCATTTTGGGAAATATTTCCAGAAGGCTCAGATTCTTCCTCTTGTTTTTCAGTCTCTTTTCGAAGTAAACTTAGTAGAAGACATTCAGTTGACTTGAAAGAGTTCAAGTGCAGAGTTTTTGAAGGCTGTGGGTCACACGCCTCATCTTGGATACAGTATTTTCCACTGGGTCTATATGGAATTGTGATGTAGCCACACACAACTATCAGAAAATGAAATACAAGTTAAGATGCAAGCGGTGTGAAAGTGAACAAGATAAGAACGAACTGAAGTAGCTAAGTAAAACAGAACAGTTAACAAATATAAGACATTAATATAGTCCACATGGTTAGTTGTTTAATGCTTTTTTTTTTTAACTACAAGACATGCAACAAACAGCCCATACATGCAGGATTAAGGACAATAAAACTTTACATTTAGCTTTTAGAAACAAGACAAGGATTAGTTTACACTATTTGAGACTGTGGTTATTATACTTTGACAGTATCAGACCAGATAATTTATATGGATTTATTGTCACAAGAATGTAATTCTATTTTCACTCAGATTATAATGTAGAGCTACTACTGCACTGGTGGCCTCCCACAAATTCATACTGCCATACAGATTGGGGGCCAAATTCTGCACACAGTTACATATATGTAACCCACTAGACTCAAATTTGTACTTAACACTTAACAAAATACATTATTTCTCAAGTCATACATACCAAGAATGTTCACAAACAGTTCATAGTATTCAAAAGTAAGCAATGGTTCAGGTAGATTGAGAAAGTAATCAGCAACTGTTCTGAACACATCCCGTTCAAAACCAACGTAAGTTGGTTGGCTCATGTCATTACTTCTAGGCCCTAAAAAGAAGGCGAGGAAAGAAGGCTCATGACAGTACTATTCTCATAATCACATATTTAAAATAAATAAATAAATAAAAACACCACACAACAAAAAACTTCTGCAACATTAGCAGAAAGAATGGTAGGGATGGCCTAGTATTTCTCAAGGAGTGTCATGTCAGCCATCTACTTATACAAACATTGGACCAATAGTTCAGCCTTGTGTAACTAGTACGCAGAAACAGAATAAAACTGTTTATATAGCAACAGATGAGCAAGAAGCTGTCGCTCAACTTTAGAAGATAGATACTTCAATATTAATAAATTAGAGGAAGTCCCTTATTTGACTACTTCAACCCTTTCTGCTTCTCACCCACTCCTAAAAAAGGAGTCAAAAGAAGCAATTAATCTTAGTTTTTCTGTTAAAATTACTACAACAGCCCCACCCTCAAATCAAACAGATTACATAGAGATAAGCAATAAAACAAAAGTTACAGGCACCTAGGAGTTTATTTTTAGATACTCTGAATAGATTTAAGATTTTTTCCATATTCAAGACGCTTAGGGCTCAATTCACTAATAAAGCTGCTGAAGTTTCGTTTCTTTTTTCCATCTGGGAGATAGGTGTGCTTTTTTATTTTAAGTGAGCACACACTACTGAAAGCTTACATAACTGGTGCAATAACAGCAAACTTTGTTCACCTGTATCCCCCCTAGATGATCACAACTGCTCACTTTAGGTTTGCTCTTCACCCACTACAGCATCTTCAAAAGTGTGCAATGAACCATATAATGAACCAATTTATGGGCATGGGTGAAAACAAGGAGAGAATAAACTGAACCAGAGTTTCCCTGCAGATGGGTCTCCACCATACTCCCACAGAAAGATGGGCTAGGATGAAGCAAAGCAACAGCCTCTGCCCTGTCCCCATTTTCCTTTAGTTTTCTTCACAAATGGACTCTGGCTTTTTAGGGGCTGTGCATGAAATGGGGGAATGTCACTTTCTGTGAATCACCCAGTGCAAACTTAACTCCAGGCTCTATTAGCTGCATATGAGCCCCTTCTGCAGCTGCTACCGAACAGTTAGAGAGACACATATATGCATGCAATGACACAGCCATCATAGCTTCTTATTGAGCTTTGCTGGAGGTTGTGGGGAGAGAGGCCGCAAAAAAGCCACACAGTGGCACAGGCACCAATGCAGATACAGTAACTCCTCACTTAACGTTGTAGTTATGTTCCTGAAAAATGTGACTTTAAGTGAAACAATGTTAAGCGAATCCAATTTCTCCATAAGAATTAATGTAAAGGGGGGGGGGGGGGGCGTTAGGTTCCAGACAAATTTTATTTTGTCAGACAAAAGGCATTATATACATTTTAAACTATTTTAAACAAGCAATTTAATACTACAGTCATCATTGCTGAGTATGAAGCTTGGTTGAGGTGGTGGAGTCAGAGATTGGAAGAGGGTGGATTGTCCGGCTGCTCCTCTTGCTGAACTTACTGAACTAAAAAAAACACATTGAGAGATTGTTGTTTTGCTTTCCTTCCCCCCCCACCCCCGGTAAATTTCTTTATAGCAAGTCATTAGATGACCAACTTCCCTAATCACTTTGGAGCAGCATTCCCTGTCAGGATCGTCATCACTCAACCCTCAGCCCGCCCACTCCACCCCTGCCCCCAAGCCCCCCCCCTTCCCTCAAGCCCCCTCCCCCTTTACTTTGCATGCTGTGTCCTCACTCCTCCCCCCTCCCTTCTGAATGTGGCAAGCCATCTGATTGCCGCAGGCAGGAGAGGGACGGGGGAGGCGCGCCGAGTCTTCCCCCATCCCCCCTGCCTGGGGCAATCAGCTGGCTTGCGGTGTTCAGGAGGAAGGAATGCGGACTCGGCGCGCAGGCTCCCCCTCCCTCCCCACCCTACCTCCTGCCCAGGGCAATCAGCTGTGTTCAGGAGGCAGGGGAAGCCTGCGCACCGAGTCCTTACTCCTCCCTCCCTCCCTCCTAAACCCCACAAGCCAGCTGACTGCCGCGGGCAGGAGGCAGGGGGAGGAGGGGGAAGGGACCGATCCATGAGGTCTGCCGGTGGGCGGACGGCACTGTTGGGGGGGAGGGGGGTCCGCTTAGGGCGGCTCCCAGCTGTGGAGAAAGCAGGTAGCCAAACAACATAACAGTCGAGCATCGCACAACTTTAAATGAGCATGTTCCCTAACTGATCAGCAACATAACAATGAAACAACATTAACCAGGACAACTTTAACTGAGGAGTTACTGTACAGTACATGTGAAATGGTGAGTTGGAAGACATGACATTTCTAAATTTTGCATGCCCCAAACTGCTTCTTTGAGGAGAACTGCTCTGCAGGAAACTCGATGAGGTCAAATTCATGTTTTCCCTACCTCTCCAAACTCTCTCCAAAAAAAAAAAAAAAAGTTACACATCAGATTCTGTACAACTGATGAAGAATTCAATTGGATACAAGACTTTCAACATAGTCATACATATTTGTTCAACAGCATTTATAAACTGTGTGTTTTTTTTGTTTTTTACAGTAACTCCTCACTTAACGTCCTCCCGCTTAACGTTGTTTCAAAGTTATGTCGCTGCTCCATTAGTGAACATGCTCGTTTAAAGTTGTGCAATGCTCCCTTATAATGTCATTTGGCTGCCTGCTCTGTCCACTGTAGGATTCTGTGGATGAGCAGCGACTGTGGATGAGCAGCAGCAAGGGAGCATTGCACAAGTTCCTCTTCTCCGCCTCCTCTCCCTCCCTCTCAGCGTCTCCCTAGCTGCCAAACAGCTGTTTGGCGGCAGGCAAGAGCTGGGAGGAAGAGGGAAGAGCGGGGATGCGGCGTGCTCCGGGGAGGAGGTGGAGAGGGGCTGGGAATAGGCGGGCCTGGAGCATCCCCTGGCAAAGTCGGTGCCTGTTCTTCTGGGGGAAAGCTGCTGCTGATGCTGCGCAAGGCGCTTCCTAGCATCCTTTCCTACCTCATTGTCTGTAGCGGGCTGTGCCTGTGTGAGGTAAGCCAGGAGCACCTCTCAACCACAGTACAGTACAGTATATAATGCCTTTTGTCTGCCCCAAAAAATTTCCTTGGAACCTAACCACTCGCATTTACATTAAATCTTATGGGAAAACTGAATTCGTTTAACATAGTTTCACTTAAAGTTGCATTTTTCAGGAACATAACTACACTGTTAAGTGAGGAGTTACTGTAAGTGAAAGACTGACATCCCAAAATCCCAAGTGAAGTCATTTCTATTAGCCCACTTCACATGTGTAAATTTTTTTTTTAAAGTTTATAAACTTTGCTAATTTTTATATTATTTTTAAAAAGGCTATTTTAGTCCAGGGAAAAGCCAACAACCTGAAAAATGCAGTGTAGATCATTACATAGATAGAAGTGACACCCATTCATTTCTCAAGAGAATTTGCTTAATTTTGCTATACTGATTCTACAATGTAGGAACATATACCTATGTCTTGAAAATATTCCACTTCTTCATTTCATTCCCTCTTTTCTATATAAAAACTAGAGTGGAGAGGACTGTGCTGCAAGTTTGTCACACCTTCAGTTATGGATAGTGGCTAATAAAGATAGTTCTTTAGAGTGGAAACTATGGAATATTTTACATCAAGAATGCCAAAAATCTTGAGCACTGTTGATGCCTATTCAGAAAAAATAAAAATAATCACATTATGGGCTGGGCTAGGCCAAACTAGCAAACTCTTCAAGGTTTGGCTCAGAGTTTTTTCTGAATTATTTCACAGCCTGGGAGAAGCAAGCAATTCTGTGCAAGAAGCAGGTAGTTTAGTCCCTGGAATACCACATCTGAGAAGGAACCACAGAGGCACTGTGCCTGAAGACTCAAGTTTCATCTCTGCCCAGCTCCTGCCAGCATAGCTTCTTCCAGTGACTCAGCAGTCTGTAGCTACCACTTGGACCCCTCCTTATAGTGAGAGGAGATAGTGAGGTCCTCCAGCATAGCAGGGCTCCATATAACATTAATTGAGTTCTAAGTTGTATGTTCCTGCAGATTCCCTAATTGGTTGGGGAATGTTGCCGTCTTCCTCTCACTTCAGTTAAAATCCCCAGCTGTCCATCCCCTTCTGAAAGGGCAGGGAGAGATTCATGCATGGATCCACAGAGTGCAACCTGGTACTAGGATATTTAGGTAGTCTACTCAATGATTAGGAGTAGTACATTGGTTTATAGGATCTCTTTTCTCTTTAATGCACATGTAACTTCATTATCTTTACCTCTTCTTCCTTATAGGTCACCTCTGTACACAATTGTTTTATGCAGCCTACTGTTATATCTTCTGAATACATCAGGTTGTTAGATATAGTTGAACTTGCATCCAGTGTAGAAGAGCTTAGTACCTCTCACGTATAAGCAAACATTTTGGAATTTCCACTCCTCAAAATAAGCTTCTTCATATCTGAAATTTTAAAGACTACTTTTGTATAACTTACAGTATGCAAGGCACTTCATAGCTGACAATACCCAATGAGGGAGGTCTTCTGCAAAAAAAAAATTTAAGAAAATTGTTCAGCAACTGCCACTATATACTATATACTCTAGCCACCTGATGTTAAACTTTAAATACAGGAAGATCATATATAGAATTTAATTAGTTTTAAAAGAATACATAGAATCACTATACTTATTACATTCTCACCTGCCCTACTTTTTAATTTTGAAAGAAAAGTAGACTACAGAAGTTATCACCCTAAGCAAATCTGTTTTAAGTACTACTATAGTTAATTACTGTCATCCACCACTTGACAATAACTAAATACTGGCACTTGAAGCAAATGTCAAAACCAAAACCAAACCTGATTTGTTTTGCAGAACAACAACACCATGTTTACTTGTGTTAGTCATGTTGTACATGACATATTGAGGAATTACTTGTGCTGAGTGCAAGACTTCTTCCAAAGATGGTAGACCTAAAATGGTTTGCAAGCTGTAGGGTGGAAGAGAACAAATGTTGTTTCAGAAGTCTTGATAGCACGTGAACCAAGCTAATTACTTTAGTACCTCTTCAACAAGCAATAAAACCTCAAAATTTAACTTATTAAACTCTAAGTTCTTAGTCCAAGACCAAAGCTTCCAAGTGTCAGAGATAAGTTTTTATGCCACAGACTAAAGGTCTGTCTGAACCAATAGAAAGAGCCAACAACAAGAAGCAGGCCATAAATTCAGCGTTTGAGGAAGTGTGCCAGATACACACCACAAAGGAAAGGAGGAAGAGAAAATCAGCTACTCAACGTGCAATTCTCACTCCTTATAATATTTACTTTAGCAACTTTCCTAAATATAATACTGTGGTCCTTGATAATATATTAGAAAGTACATGGGTTACTTGTGTAACTTAGCAGAACTACTCCTTCTGCAGGATTAAAAAGTTTTCTGAAAAATTTAAACACTTGTTTAGATCATTGATTATTGACACAGCATATACTCATGGATGTACCTTCTGCTCTGATGGTATGTTGAAGCTAAAATGGCCTAATCCATATGTACTGGCAGGAAAAGATATATACACACGCCCTCCCCAACCATTTCCAGTTTGTTATTGACTTACTGTATCAAAATTATGTTTCGCCAAATTTCTTCTATATCCTCTTGACTTATTTTCTTCCTGTGTAAGTTTTCCTTGTCCTCTTCCATTATTTCACTTTTTGTGTTTTCTATGTTCTCCTACAAATAAGCAATCATGCATGTTATATTTTGTTGACTCTCTGAAGTAGCTCAAAAGCCAAACTCAAAATTCCAGTAAAATGTTATTTAAAAACAAAAACCTACTCACATACACTTGTAAAAAGGCTCTATTCTAAATTAAAGAACACATTCATTTTCTTTTTTATAATTTAAGATCTCTTAACACTAAATGGGTCTTCTCCCATCTTAAAACAGAAGGCTAAAGCTCTTTTCCATCCACAGAAATGTTTGCCGTCCACTGCAGAAAAAAAACCCCAACCATACTTCCATAATTTTGAAATTTAAAGGCAAAAAGTAACAAAATGCAGAATGAAATGTGAGACCAAGGCCCTAAATACTGAATGCATGCATAAGTGCTTGCAGGACTGAGACTGGGGCCTAAATTCAGAAAGTCAGAAACACAAAAAAAAATTAGCAAAAGTATAAAACAAATAATGACCGGTCAGCTACATTCAAGGTTGTAGAGTTAAGCAATTTAACAGCTAAGTAATGTACCCTGATTTAGTGTTCCTAAAATGTATAGTTTCTAAGATTCCTCATAAATTCTTAATCATCTGACAAAAAAGAATAAAATATTTAAATATATAAAACATATTCGGGGGGGAATGAGGAAGAGCATTAAGTGATCTTTTTTAGTTCTGCTATTATGTGACTAAATGAGGGAAAAAAAAAAAAAGAATAAGCCAATACCAGTCTATTGTTAATCTAAAGTTGTGGGTAAGAGAAGAGGTTGGATATATCGATTTCAGTTTCTACTGTACAGTGTAGTTCAATCTACTACATACAATTCAAAGCCAGAAATATTTAATTTCACTATTTCCAATTTGTCAGATTTCAGCAAGTCCACGTAAAAGTTTATAATTAAAATGGTTTTCATACAAACAGTATTTTGAACATCTACCGTTCATGTTGCATTCCAAGCTTTAAGCAGCCACATACAGCATAAAGGCTTTTTGTTACCAGGGCTGCTGTGTCTTTCTGTCGCATTCTCATACTGTTGTACTTCAAAGTAGTCCAGAGGAAACTGCTAGTTTATTTTTTCAGCTGGAGATGAAGATTCTACAGAAGTAGATGATACAGCCACTAAAGGAGATGATTATATTTGTTTTCCTAATGCTGAAAAGAACACATGAACGATAAGAAGCACAAGTTATTACCAGAGTATCAAGTAATTCATATTTTTTAGGAGTCCTTCTGGAGAAATGTGGTAGTTTAAAGAGCCTTTCTTCCTCTTTTGGAATATTTTCTGTGTCCTCTTTCAACAGGGACCTTCTTGACAAAGTTTTAACTGGAGAGGTTGAAGGGAATCTATAATTAACAAGAGAAATGTAAATACATTCGGAACATATTAAAAAATAAGAACTTAGTTTCATCAAAAAATTTAGTGCCCAGTGATGATTCCAATAAGACTCTTTAGAGGCTTAAGATAAAAAGAAGAAAACACAGAACACCTCTACAACATATACCTAATTTAAATTAGGCAAAATTCCAAATTAGCTTTGGACTATCATTCCCTTCTCTCAAATTCATTGGAGGTCAGTAGGGGGAAGTTCAACTTCCAAGTTAAGTCCTTGGAGAAGATTCTGCTCCAATTATACCTTATGTACGCTGTAGAAGGCACTGGCGTGGGAGGGAGACAGCACAATGTAGGAATGCTTATGCATGCTATCCACCTTGCAAGCTCTGGGGCCGGGTGGGGTTCAGGAAAGGCCCCTTGCACTTAGTGCTACAGAAATGCTGGGCTGCAGCCCATAACAGCATTATTAATGAAGGAGTAGAGGAAAAGCAGACTTCTTGGTGAATCAGTATTGCTTTTGATTGAAAATTACTTTCCCCACAGTAAAGTAACTGCTGATCCCGTTACAGAGTACTCTTGGTTAGTTTTCACAGCTTAGCAATTTGTGTACACCTGTACAGCACCTGAATAGGTTGTTGTTGTCATCTAGATTTTCTGATCCCCATCTTCCTTTTATGTCCTCAATTACATGATTCTTGAGAAACTTTCTTAGTAATTGAACGGTTTGTTGCCTAGTAACTTCGGGACCAAAATTCCTGTTGCTCCTAAGCAGTTCCTGGAGCCAGTCCACGGCTTCCACGGCACTAAAACAATTCCCGTATTTTCTGAAACGTTGCCTGTGCTTCCGCAGTGGCATCCCTGCTCGAAAGTATTTAGTAACTTCATTCCACTGCAAGGGAGAGGGAACGGGGGGGGGGGGGGGGGGAAGACAAGATGAAAGCAAAAAGTTGAGCGCATTTAGATCACGGGTCCCCATTCCTTCCAGCCAGGCCCCCAGCCCTCATTGCTCCTTGCTGCCTTTCCCCCGTCACCCGTCCTCTCAGGGGCTCCAGTCCCCCCAGCAACCCCCCGACCCCCATCGCCCCTTGCTGCCTTTGCCCCGTCACCCGTCCCCTCAGGGGCTCCAGTCCCCCAGCAACCCCCCGACCCCCATCGCCCCTTGCTGCCTTTGCCCCGTCCCCTCAGGGGCTCCAGTCCCCCTCCCCACCAGGAAGCGCTTTGAACCTCACACTCCGGCACCCCACAGACTCTCCCCCGCCCCGCGTGCTGACCCGCCGCCCCCATCCCCTCTAACCAGCTTTGTGGCGCGGTAGGGCCCCGCTGTCACCAGCCGGCTCTCCATGCTGCTCGCCGCGGCTCCGAACGCAGGCCGGAGATGGCGGGTGCTGGGGGAGGGGAGCGACCACCCAGCAGGATGACACTTGCTAACCGTCGTGGTCTAACTGTTTGAATTGACGGCCCGAGCGCTCCGGGGCCGTTGATTGGAGGAGCCCGGCGGCCACATGACAGAGAGCGCGATCAGGTGACTTAGCAGGAAGTAGCCCTGGGCATTCGGGAGAGGTGGGTGCGCGCGCCCTGCGCATGTTGGGGTGAGCCAACAGGTGGGTGGGGCTGGGCATTCCTGGGCCCTGAGCTCCTGCCCTATCGCAGCGTGCCCAAAGCTTCTCCCACAGGCTCCTGAGCTCCGGTCAGGCAGCGGCCGCAGTGGTGTACTGAATGGGGGTCACCCTCACCGTTTGTAACACCGTGGCCATGTGTCTCACTAACTAGCAGCGCGTCACGACTCACGGGGCAGCTCTAGAAACCACATTTGCAGTGTTGCTTACTCTTGTGATTTTATTGCCCGTCAAAGAAGGTTCGGTATTTAAAGCCCTAACTCCTGGATTTAGGGTATTACGGGAGTATCTCAGCTTTATTTTCAAGGTGTTAGCCCTCCAGGTTGCAGAGGAAAAGCTTGAAAACATATATTGTATTGATTATGACACAGAAGACATAAGAAGAACCTCAAGAGGATTTTTTTCTTTTTGTGGAACACAGCACAATCTTGTGAAAATCATCCCTAAAAAACAAACAAGGTAGCAAAAACGAATTTGCATTGTGGCTCATCAACGTGCAGGGGGGAAGAATTCTAAGTGGTAATGAGTGAGGTACAGGCAGACATTTCTAGTCATAAATTAGCTGTGAACCCAAAAGGGGTCAAATAACTTGCACCCTATTAGAAGCAGCACATTTTAGTCCACACTGAAATGTCAGATCTGAGTTTACTCTCATATAATCTCAATATCTCCTCCATCCCCAGTTGCTACCCCAGCTCCACCTTCAGCCCAACCTCTGCTGCTGCTGAGGAAGCCTTGGCTGTTCAGTAATGGGGCGGGGGGACATGGACACATTCTGTTAATGGTAAAGGGGGGCATGAGTGGAAAAGTTTGTGCACCACTGAATTAGAGATTGGTTTAAGCCCCAAAGCATACGTTTTAATGTCCCTTACAATATTTATACCATTATTTACAATAACTCTGGATATTCGTATTATCCATATAATTCTCCAGTCTCTTATTGAATCTTAATAAGTTCTTGGCCTCAACAACTTCCTGTGGCCATGAGTTTGAGAATTACACATAATGTGAAAAATATTTCCTTTTATTGGTTTTAATTTTCCCATTTTTTAATTTTATTGAATGGCCCCTTATTCTTATGAAACAGGGAGAACAGAAGCTCCCAAACTACCTTCTCTAGACCATTAATAATTGTATGTGTTTATCACATTCCCTTTTATTCATGTCTTTTCTATGTTAAACAATCACAGTCTTTCTAATCTCTTTTCCTAAGAGAGCTTTTTCATGCCCTTGATCATTCTGGCCCTGGTCTACACTAGGACTTTAGATCGAATTTAGCAGCGTTAAATCGATTTAAACCTGCACCCGTCCACACAATGAAGCCCTTTATTTCGACTTAAAGGGCTCTTAAAATCGATTTCCTTACTCCACCCCTGACAAGTGGATTAGCGCTTAAATCGACGTTGCCGGCTCGAATTTGGGGTACTGTGGACACAATTCGATGGTATTGGCCTCCGGGAGCTATCCCAGAGTGCTCCATTCTGACCGCTCTGGACAGCGCTCTCAACTCAGATGCACTGGCCAGGTAGACAGGAAAAGAACCGCGAACTTTTGAATCTCATTTCCTGTTTGGCCAGCGTGGCAAGCTGCAGGTGACCATGCAGAGCTCATCAGCAGAGGTGACCATGATGGAGTCCCAGAATCGCAAAAGAGCTCCAGCATGGACTGAACGGGAGGTACGGGATCTGATCGCTGTTTGGGGAGAGGAATCCGTGCTATCAGAACTCCGTTCCAGTTTTCGAAATGCCAAAACCTTTCTGAAAATCTCCCAGGGCATGAAGGACAGAGGCCATAACAGGGACCCGAAGCAGTGCCGCGTGAAACTGAAGGAGCTGAGGCAAGCCTACCAGAAAACCAGAGAGGCGAACGGCCGCTCTGGGTCAGAGCCCCAAACATGCCGCTTCTATGATGAGCTGCATGCCATTTTAGGGGGTTCAGCCACCACTACCCCAGCCGTGTTGTTTGACTCCTTCAATGGAGATGGAGGCAATACAAAAGTAGGTTTTGGGGACGAAGAAGATGATGATGAGGAGGTTGTAGATAGCTCACAGCAAGCAAGCGGAGAAACCGGTTTTCCCGACAGCCAGGAACTGTTTCTCACCCTAGACCTGGAGCCAGTACCCCCCGAACCCACCCAAGGCTGCCTCCTGGACTCAGCAGGCGGAGAAGGGACCTCTGGTGAGTGTACCTTTTAAAATGCTATACATGGTTTAAAAGCAAGCATGTGAAAGGATTACTTTGCCCTGGCATTTGCGGTTCTGCCTTTGCAAAAGGTTTCTGGGGAGGGCAGCCTTATTTCGTCCTTCATGGTAGGACACTTTACCACTCCAGGCCAGCAACACGTACTGGGGAATCACTGTAGAACAAAGCATTGCAGTGTATGTTTGCTGGCATTCAACCAAAATCCGTTCACGCGGTGGGAGGAGGCAAAATGCGACCTTGTAACGAAAGCACATGTGCTATGTATGTAATGTTAACTTTCAAGGTTTACCCTGAAAGAGTGTAGCCACTGTTTTATAAAATGTGTCTTTTTAAATACCGCTGTCCCTTTTTTTTTCTCCACCAGCTGCATGTGTTTCAATGATCACAGGATCTTCTCCTTCCCAGAGGCTAGTGAAGCTTAGAAAGAAAAAAAAACGCACTCGCGATGAAATGTTCTCCGAGCTCATGCTGTCCTCCCACACTGACAGAGCACAGACGAATGCGTGGAGGCAAATAATGTCAGAGTGCAGGAAAGCACAAAATGACCGGGAGGAGAGGTGGAGGGCTGAAGAGAGTAAGTGGCGGGCTGAAGAGAGTAAGTGGCGGGCTGAAGACAGGGCTGAAGCTCAAAGGTGGCGGCAGCGTGATGAGAGGAGGCAGGATTCAATGCTGAGGCTGCTGCAGGACCAAACCAGTATGCTCCAGTGTATGGTTGAGCTGCAGCAAAGGCAGCTGGAGCACAGACTGCCACTGCAGCCCCTCTGTAACCAACCGCCCTCCTCCCCAAGTTCCATAGCCTCCACACCCAGACGCCCAAGAACACGGTGGGGAGGCCTCCGGCCAACCAGCCATTCCCCCACAGAGGATTGCCCAAAAAAAAGAAGGCTGTCATTCAATAAATTTTAAAGTTGTAAACTTTTAAAGTGCTGTGCTTAAAGTGCTGTGTGGCATTTTCCTTCCCTCCTCCACCACCCCTCCTGGGATACCTTGGTAGTCATCCCCCTATTTGTGTGATGAATGAATAACGAATGCATGACTGTGAAGCAGCAATGACTTTATTGGCTCTGCAAGCAATGATTAAAGGGAGGAGGGGAGGGTGGTTAGCTTACAGGGAAGTAGAGTGAACCAAGGGGCGGGGGGGTTCATCAAGGAGAAACAAACAGAACTTTCACACTGTAGCCTGGCCAGTCATGAAACTGTTTTTCAAAGCTTCTCTGATGCGTACCGCGCCCTCCTGTGCTCTTCTAACCGCCCTGGTGTCTGGCTGCGCGTAACCAGCAGCCAGGCGATTTGCCTCAACCTCCCACCCCGCCATAAACGTCTCCCCCTTACTCTCACAGATATTGTGGAGCACACAGCAAGCAGTAATAACAGTGGGAATATTGGTTTCGCTGAGGTCTAAGCGAGTCAATAAGCTGCGCCAGCGCGCCTTTAAACGTCCAAATGCACATTCTACCACCATTCTGCACTTGCTCAGCCTGTAGTTGAACAGCTCCTGACCACTGTCCAGGCTGCCTGTGTACGGCTTCATGAGCCATGGCATTAAGGGGTAGGCTGGGTCCCCAAGGATACATATAGGCATTTCAACATCCCCAACAGTTATTTTCTGGTCTGGGAATAAAGTCCCTTCCTGCAGCTTTTGAAACAGACCAGAGTTCCTGAAGATGCGAGCATCATGCACCTTTCCCGGCCATCCCACGTTGATGTTGGTGAAACGTCCCTTGTGATCCACCAGAGCTTGCAGCACTATCGAAAAGTACCCCTTGCGGTTTATGTACTCGGCGGCTTGGTGCTCCGGTGCCAAGATAGGGATATGGGTTCCATCTATAGCCCCACCACAGTTAGGGAATCCCATTGCAGCAAAGCCATCCACTATGACCTGCACATTTCCCAGGGTCACTACCCTTGATATCAGCAGATCTTTGATTGCGTGGGCTACTTGCATCACAGCAGCCCCCACAGTAGATTTGCCCACTCCAAATTGATTCCCAACTGACCGGTAGCTGTCTGGCGTTGCAAGCTTCCACAGGGCTATCGCCACTCGCTTCTCAACTGTGAGGGCTGCTCTCATCTTGGTATTCATGCGCTTCAGGACAGGGGAAAGCAAGTCACAAAGTTCCATGAAAGTGCCCTTACGCATGCGAAAGTTTCGTAGCCACTGGGAATCGTCCCAGACCTGCAACACTATGCGGTCCCACCAGTCTGTGCTTGTTTCCCGAGCCCAGAATCGGCGTTCCACAGCATGAACCTGCCCCATTAGCACCATGATGCATGCATTGTCAGGGCCCATGCTTTCAGAGAAATCTGTGTCCATGTCCTGATCACTCACGGGACCGCGCTGACGTCGCCTCCTCGCCCGGTATCGCGTTGCCATGTTCTGGTGCTGCATATACTGCTGAATAATGCGTGTGGTGGTTAATGTGCTCCTAATTGCCAAAGTGAGCTGAGCGGGCTCCATGCTTGCCGTGGTATGGCGTCCGCACAGAAAAAAGGCGCGGAACGATTGTCTGCCGTTGCTCTGACGGAGGGAGGGGCGACTGACGACACGGCTTACAGGGTTGGCTTCAGGGAGCTAAAATCAACAAAGGGGGTGCCTGTACATCAAGGAGTATTTCAGGCAGGACTGCACGGAGGGTTCCAATAAGAAATGGTGCACCTAAGTTATCGTTGTTATTGGAACAAGGAGGTTAGCCTGGCCTCTGATTGATACATGGCTAGATTTACCTCGCTGCACCTTCTCTGTGAGTGACTGCAGTGTGACCTAGAGGAATGAGTCCCCTAGACAGGGGAGGAGGCAAATGAGTACAAAACAAATCTGGTCTATTTCTTGTTTTGACCCACTCCATCTATCTTTTACATCTTTGGCTGGCAGCAGACGGTGCAGAAGGACTGCATGCCATCCACATCTCATGGCTGCTCGGCAGAAGATGGTACAGTACGCCTGCTAGCCATCCCCATCTCTTGCCTGCCTGGCAGAAGATGGTGCAATACGACTGCTAGCAATCCTCATCTCTTGCCTGCCTGGCAGAAGATGGTACAGTACGACTGCTAGCAGTCCGTATCGCCTGCCTGCTCACCATAAGACGGTTCAATAGGACTGACTGCAGGACTAAAGAGAATGACCTGGTCAAGTCACTCCAAATGTAGTCCCTGCGCCCATGTCTGCCCAAGCGCTCCCAGCCGACGCGGCCAGGAGCACCTCGGACACGATGAGGACGACTACCAGTCGTATTGCACCGTCTGCTGCCAGAAGGCAAGGGGTTACTGCTACTGTGCAGCAAAGCCGTACCGCGTCTGCCAGCACCCAGGAGACATAGGGTGACGGTTACCTGAGCGGGCTCCATGCTTGCTGTGGTATGGCGTCTGCACAGGTAACTCAGGAAAAAAGGCGCGAAATGATTGTCTGCCCTTGCTTTCACGGGGGGAGGGAGGGAACGGGAGGCTGACGATATGTACCCAGAACCACCCGCGACAATGTTTTAGCCCCATCAGGCATTGGGATCTCAACCCAGAATTCCAATGGGCAGCGGAGACTGCGGGAACTGTGGGATAGCTACCCACAGTGCAACGCTCCGGAAGTCGACGCTTGCCTCGGTACTGTGGAAGCGCTCCGCCGAGTTAATGCACTTAATGCACTTAGAGCATTTTCTGTGGGGACACACACACTCGAATTTATAAAACCGATTTCTAAAAAACCGACTTCTATAAATTCGACCTTATTCCGTAGTGTAGACATACCCCTGGTCACTTTTCTTTGAACCTATTCCAAGTCTGCAATGGTCTTTTAGAGATGAGGAGACCAGCACTACACTCAGTATTCCAGCTAAGGCCACATCATTGATTTATGTAAAGGTATAATATTCTTTGTATTGTTCATCATCTCATTCCCGTGCATCTAATGTTTTGTTAGCTTTTTTGACCATAGCTGCACATTAAGCAGAGGTCTTCATTTAGTAGTCTACCGTGACACTCAGGACAAATATAGGTAATACTGTGAGAAGAATGTTTGAATGCTGCCTCTGTTGTGGGGTAGAGAGATGTCGAGGCAATATTATGTATAACTAAGACTCTCCGCTTTCTTCCTGCACCTCAGTTTAATTATTTGCTAAAGCACAGGCCAGGATTCTGTCTTTTCAGAAGGCATCTCATGGACTTAAACTTAAGAGCTGTTGTATATAGGATCCTGATAAATAAATGTTAATAGTTCCTAGTCAGCTTTGGAGTATCATACTGTTTCTTAGTAAATAAAAATTAATGTACACAGAAAACAATGTAAATAGTATTTGGAATACTATGAATAACTATTAAAAAAAACCCTGTTGGGTAATATAGCTACAGTTATTCCTTACACAGACTTTGCCACTTTTGTTTCACTTAAATATATTGAAATATAAGCTTCCAACATAATATTTACACATCTGTACTTTAGCACATGCATATAAACATTCCCCTCTGATCTTCTACAGAGATAATTTCTCAGCCTTTATAATGTGCTCATAGTATCTATTGTGTGGCACCTGGACTCGTCAGAGCTTGAGAAGAATGGCAGCATCTAGTAAGTTCTTTTCCAAACACTTTAGATTTAGAACATGAGTTTTACACCTATTATAGACTAAACAAATCAATCTGATGTTTAATCAAAGAAAACAAAGCAATTAGTATAAAAACATAGCACTAAAAGGTATTTAGTGTTGGTTTTTTTTATGGAAAGTTTTCATTGTGTCAGTGGGATTTACGAGATAAGAAGGAGTCATCCCTGTATGCTTGCAGATAAAATGTTGAAGCAAATTCATTTTTCTTTCAGACCATGTTTTGTGCCATTCCTTAAATATTTTTAGTAGTGAGTGCTGTTTTGTTTTTGGTTAGGACATAGACTTTATATGAAGGTTGCTATTCGGAGATGAGGTCTAACCTCTTGAGTTTGTGCCTATAGGAAAAATCCCTTTTGAAAAAGCCCATAGAAATTATCACTATTTCATGGGCAATAAAAATTCTTCTGAGAAGCAATTATTTGCCTTTGGAATTCACCAGTTTGTACAAAATGGCATATTTTAACAACATCAGCAGATCCCTGGGGATAGATTAACCAGAATTTCCTACTGAAAAGTGGGACACCTATGATGGAGAGAGTTTTGTGGGAAAGGGGAGATAAAAGAATGCAGGGATGGTTCTGGTGGGCATCAGGGAGGTGTATATGACAAGGTTTTCACTTTTCCAACTCCTCAGCCAAGCACCCCCACTCTTTTCCCACTACTCTGTGAATTTGACTCTAATGCAAGGAAAGTCTAGTTTAAGAAGTCATGTAGTGCGAGGCTTACTGGAGAGTCTGAAGTGTGAAGTGTTTCTTTCTATTTGAGCTGAAAAACATGGGAGGATGCCATTTTTATTAAATCAAGCTCTTTATTCAAACAACTATTTACAGAGTTGCTCTAAATTTTAGTTTAACATCCCAGCCTTTTGCAGGCAGACCTATTTGCTGGTGCTACTTCTAAGCTCTTCCCTCCTGCAACCCATGCTCCTCTTTCCAGGTTTCATGGAGGTTGCTACAGAGTGGGCAAGGTCTCAGCATGTGGGAGGCCTGGTGTGGGGATGACATGCAGGCATGGGTGTCAAGTTTGTATAATTTATGGTGGTGCCCAGAACGGGTCCAAGCAGAGCCATCCCATCCATAGGACAGACCAGGGCCCCACGCTTTGTGGGGCTCTGCACTTCAGGGGGACGTGGGTTCCAGGCAGAGCGATCCCGTCCATAGGATGCACCGGGGCAACCGCCCCGGGCCCCGTGCTTTTTGGGCCCCACATTTCAGGGGGACGTGGGGTCCAGGGCAGCTTGGAAGGTTAGCAAGGGGCCTGGTGCCGGCAGCAGCAAGCGACCTGGCCCCAGCCTACCCCGCCGGTTCCCAGCAGCACTCGGGGGAAGCTGTGGAAGCCGGAAAGAGGTGGGGCAGGGGCTTGGGGAAAGGGGATGAATGGGGGCGAAGCTGGGGCTGGGTTGCTTGCTGCTGGCGGCGCCAGGCCCCCCACTAGACCCCCAGGCTGCCCTGGACCCAGAGCTGCCCTGTCTATAAGATGGACTGGGGCAACCACCCCTGGCCCCACGCTTTGGGAGGCCCTGTGCTTCGGGGGATGCAGGGTCCAAAACAGCCTGGGGGTTTAGTGGGGGGGTCTGGTGCCATCAGCAGCAAGTGACCCAGCCCCAGCCCACCCCTGCTCCGCCCCCTCCCCACCTCCATTCCACCACTTCCCCCAAGCCCCCGCCCCGCCTCTTTCTGGCTTCCGCCCCCTCCCCCGAGCGATGCTGGGAGCCAGCGGGGCGGGCTGGGGCTGGGTCGCTTGTTGCTGCCATTGTCAGGCCCCCTGTTAACCCCATAGACCGCCCTGGACCCTGAGTCCTCCTGAAGCGCGGGGCCCCCCAAAGTGCAGTAAGCCCAAATATTGGTGGAATCGGGCCCACATTCCTAAATATTGATGGAGCATGGGCACCATGGGCCCTTATAACTCACTGCCTATGGGGTGCACATGCCCTCAGTGATCCCGTTGCCACTTTCGCCAGTTCAGCTCACCAGCGGCTCTTTCACATGGCCATTCGGCAGCAATTAACAAAAACTGAGACAATACACTGATATTTTGTATAACTGATGGGGTCATCAGGAAAAGCCCTTGGATTTGAAAGGCACAATCCCTGCCCTTAGGTTCCCCCTTTCATTTCTGCTATTCAGAATTCAAATACCTAGAATATATTTTGCCCACCAACCAAACGTTTTAAACCAGGACCCCTACTTTATAAAAACACCTTATATATTTCCCCTCAGTGGAATTAGTTGTGGAAAGAAAGAGAAAATCAATATACCCAGTGCTTAATGCTTGCCAGGGCTAAGCTCTGCCACCTCTAGGCTTGCTGCATCAGTTACGAATGTAAAAAAATTGCTTGAGCCCCACACCTCTTTCATTACAAATTAAGCACTGACTGTATCTTATTTACAATATCACCATCTTTGTTGTAAATCTAAGATAATGGCAAACTGAAGGAGTACTGAGAGCTGTAGCCTCTTCGCCATTGGAGGAGTGTCAACATTTCAATTTTTAGCTGAATATCAAACAGAAAATTCAACAAAATGTTTCAACAATTACTGACAGATCAATGACTAATTAACAACTAATTATGAGAAGATATTTAAGATGAGATACAAAAAATAGCTTTGGAGAAGAAGAGATTGTCCTTAGCAAAGTGAGCATAACTGTAGCAGTGAGCTGTAAATTAATACAATAAATATTTTACTCATATAGGTTGATTGATGTCTGCAGTTTGCTTTCCTTGCAAGGACATGTTAATTGAACATCAAATGTATGTGAACAATTAAGATGTATGTGATCTTTGAATTGTCAGATATGTTCAGAAAGGGACGGTTTGGAGCTTAGCCTATTAACATTAGCTTCAAATGTACTTTCAAGCCTTGCAGAAATATTTAATGTATAATTAATAACTAGTGCATTACACCCTTCTTGGAAAATGGCCAGAGTTTTAATACCAAATTTTATTTTTCATAGGACTCAGATTTGTTCAATACAAAAAATGATAAACCATGTATGATGTCTGTTTCCACTGCAACATCTGCAATTGCAAGACACTAATGTTTACACAGTTGCTGAAGTTTACAGCTGTAAACAACATCTTAATGGAGTATACACATAAGATGTTGTGGTTCCAAGCATTTAATGGATACAGCTACTGTAAAGCTTGAAGTAATTTGAACCAGTCATAAGAAAGAGCCATTTTGCTGTGCATATATTATTTATTAAACTGTCAAAGGTTTTTGATATAGTGCATCATGATATAGCAATTAACTGATGTGCTTTTTTCCCCATCAATTAAGTTAAGCCTTAATTAAGCAGTCAATGTTAAATAGACTTTACCGCACAATAGGCTGGTACTTTGTTGTAATCATTTTTAAAACATTTGGAGATTGTAGTGTAACCACTTGTTCATAATACTATGTTCTGATAATTTGTAACTTCTGATGACTTGAATCTTTCAGGTAACACAAAAAATGAAGTTCTGGCTGTCTGTGATCATTTAAGCACCCGAGTCACTCTTTATGACAGAAAGGTTGTTATCCCTGGTTTCCTGGCCAAATTCTAATCCTGGTAAGTACATTCTGCTTACCAATCCCTCTGCAGATATAAGTGGATATGGTTTTCTTCACGTCCTGCCTTAAACTGTTGTGTAGTGTGTGGTCTTAAACAATTACCACAGAGTTGCCCTCATTTCAATGCTGGATAAATCTGTAAAGTGTCCTTGGATTTATCTAGTTGAGGGACAGATTTTCAAAGGTATTTAGACATCTAGAGATTTAGATAGGCTACTAGTGAGAATTTAAAAGCACCTAGACAGGTTAGATGCCTAAGGTCAGATTTTTAAAAGGTATTTACGCATTGCTCTGCTCTGCATTTTAAGGCCTAAGTGACTCAGATGGCTAAGTCCCATTCTCAAAAATGACTTAGGTGCATAAGTCCCACTAACTTTTATTGATTTCAGTGGGAGTTAGGCACCTAACCTGCTTAGGTGCTTTTAAAAATCCCATTAGGTGCGTATCTGCATCTATAGGCACTTAAATACCTTTAAAAATCTAGCCCTAGATCAGAGGTGGGCAAACTATAGCTAGCAGGCCACATCCGGCCCGCGGGACCCTCCTGCCCGGCTCCTGGCCTGGGAGGCTAGCCCCCAGCCCCTCCCCTGCTGTTCCCTCTCCCCCACAGCCTCAGCTCACTGTGCTGTCAGTGCAATGTTCTGGGCGGTGAGCTCCTGGGGCAGCGCAGCTGCAGAGCCTGGCCTGACCCGGGGCTCTGAGCTGCGAGGTGGCGTGACCGGCTCCAGCCGGGCAGCGCAGCTGTAGCACCGCCCGCTACCGGTGCTCCAGGCAGTGCGGTAAGTGGACAGGGAGCGGGGAGTTTGGATAGAGGGCAGGGGAGTTCGGGGGGGGTCAGGGGGTGTGGCTGTGGATAGGGGTCAGGGCGGTCAGAGGGCAGGGAACGGGGGGGGGGGTTGAATGGGGGCAGGGGTCCCCGGGGGGAACAGTCAGGAAGTGTGGGGGGGGTGGTTGGATGGGGCGGTGGGGGGCAGGCAGGGGTTCCAGGAGCAGTCAGGGGACAGGGAGAAGGGGGGGTTGGATGGGGCAGGGGTCCCAGGGCGGCAGTCAGGAAGGAGGGGAGGTTGGATGGGGTGGCAGGGGGCAGTCGGGGGCAGGGGTTCCAGGGGCAGTCAGGGGACAGGGAGAAGGGGGGGTTGGATGGGGCAAGGGTCCCAGGGGGGCAGTCAGGAATGAGGGGGGGTTGGATGGGGTGGTGGGGGGGCAGTCAGGGGCAGGGCTTCTGGGGGCGGTCAGGGGACAGGAAGCGGGGGGTGTGATGGGGCAGGAGTCGTAGGGGGGGCGGATAGGGGGTGGAGGCTGGGCCACGCCCCCCCTCCCCTAACCAACCCTCCATACAATTTCCAAAACCTGATGCGGCCCTCAGGCCAAAAAGTTTGCCCGCCCCTGCCCTAGATGATATATGTTGGTTAAAAATGCTGAGCCCTGTCTTCACTAGCTTTCTAATTATTTGTACCTTCTTTGGAGCTTCACCAGTGGGTATGAAACAGTGAAGATATTCCAGAGAATGCTAGTATAGACACAGCTAAGCAAGCACTGTATTTCTTTCCCACTGACTGACATGTATCCTTCAACCTAAAGGAGGTGATTTAATAGTAGAGGACCAGTTTTCATAGTAGGATTTGGGAGTTAGGTGCTAGGGGCTTTTAAAAAGCCCATTATTAGTGCACATTGCGTTACAGGGAGAGCTGGCTCTATGTGTTTTACAATCCCTGAACTAGAGGAATGAAAAAAGGAACAGATAAACAGGCCTAGGAAGCAGGAAGAGAGCAGAAAATATATCAATCCTAGAAGCAGACCTCCTTTGCTGCAATTATTGTAATGTTTAAAATTGGCCACTTTTAGGCCGTTAAATTGCCTAAATTGGTCCCTTTGATAGCATCAACTTTACACTGTGGGTTGCTGTACCTTTTTATTTGTGCATTACAACATATTAGTTAAATAATCCCTTTTCAGAGTATGGTAGGAGTAGTTTAAAACTATCTGTGTTTTGTAGAGAATTGTTGTGTAATGACCCCAGATTGCTAGCAGAAAAACAAAGTAAACTTGATAACGTTCCCAGAGACTATATTGGTAGCCTTTTCCCTCCAGACATAAGGAAGCTCTTTGGGATATTTATTTTCTCACTGAGATCAGTCTCAGCTATCTTCAAAAAGCAGAGTGTTAATTGTATGTTTTAAGAAAAAGTAATTGCTTTCAGTGCTATTTCTCATGCTGATCTCTGTATGCGTAAGACCAGTTCCTTGAAAATACCTAACAAACTGAAAAAATAAATGCCTGACCAACTGCAGGGGAATTTTGATTCAAATTGAATCTGTTCAGTAAAGCTAGACAAAACTTTTCCTGACAGTCTATGCAGAATCTTGTATTTGTGAATATCTGCTGGAATGTTCACACAAAAAATTAAAGGAGTACTTGTGGCACCTTAGAGACTAACCAATTTATTTGAGCATAAGCTTTCGTGAGCTACAGCTCACTTCATCGGATGCACTCCTTTTCTTTTTGTGAATACAGACTAACATGGCTGCTACTCTGAAACAAAAAAATTATGTACTTTAAAATAGTTAAATCTCCCTGGATTGTTCAGGGAGAGAACATATCTGGATGGTGAATATTGGACCTCAGAGTATGCATTGTTGTCCACAATACAGTGCAGGAGGGACCACAAGTTTAAGAAGGGCCAGATTCAATGCTCATTGGCATTTATGAGTACACTTCATTGATTTTAGTGGGCATTGAACCAGGCCGCCGTGCAGAGAGGAGAAAGGCAACACATTTCTCTTAGACTGGACAATGAACATACTATTCACTTCTGCTTTTATTTATATTAAAAGTCATTCACTAGGTTCCACATACTAGCCCTACTCTGGTGAGCTTGGATTGCTCACACTACACACTAGAACCTGTAACTCCAAACAAAAAACTGTTTTCCTTTGAATTTCTTTTTAAACTCATGGAATCATTTCTGTTGATCTGAGGTTTTATAATACATTGATTTTGCTCAGTTTAAATCTGGCTGTAAAGTGACTTGTTAGTGGTACTTCAACTTTTCAACATATGATTGTTTTAACTGCATTTTACTTTAATAACTTAAATTACAGATTCAGTACATATTGACATACCCTTTGGCAAGGACTCCCCTACAGGCTTTGTGCAGGGGGTCATGAGTTCTGTAATATATGTTACATCCATTAAAAGGTTAATCTGTAAAAGGTAACTGCTACCTCAAGATGACATCAACTATGGCCTGCTTCTGACTATGAATAGTCAATGACAGTTCTGATAATTTAATGCTTGTAACCTGACACACTGAAGAGCTATGGTGGAGTTTCTCCGGAACCCAACAGCACTTTGCTTCCACCTGTCCATCTTAAGTTGGATTTAAACTTGGAGAGTGGTCAGTTTAGATGAGCTATTACCAGCAGGAGAATGAGTTTGTGTGTGTATGGGGGTGGGGGGGATGTGAGAAAACCTGGATTTATGCAGGAAATAGCCCGACTTGATTATGTAAAGAGTTGTCACTTTGGATGGGCTAGCACCAGCAGGAGAGTGAATTTGTGTGGGGGGGTGGAGGGTGAGAAAACCTGGATTTGTGCTGGAAATGGCCCACCTGATGATCACTTTAGATAAGCTATTACCAGCAGGACAGTGTGGTGGGAGGAGGTATTGTTTCATATTCTCTGTGTATATATAAAGTCTGCTGCAGTTTCCACGGTATGCATCTGATGAAGTGAGCTGTAGCTCACGAAAGCTCATGCTCAAATAAATTGGTTAGTCTCTAAGGTGCCACAAGTACTCCTTTTCTTTTTGCGAATACAGACTAACACGGCTGTTACTCTGAAACCTGTCCATCTTGCTCATGCAGTTTCTGTTGAATTAACCATTTGTACAAAAGGCAATTATTTTTCTGATTCGGTTATGAACTCTTAAATAATGGTTGCTTTGAGTACAAACAGGAGCTTTTTCCTGTTACTGTGATCCACAAAGCTACTTCTTCATTTTAAAAACTTTACACAGTTTTAGCCAAGTTGTTCTGAAAAATTTAGTCCCCTTATGCAGTAGCTCACAATTTGTCATTTGTGAACTGCAGTACAGCTGGGCCCAGTATTGTCACAAATTAATTCATCAGGTCTATTATTCCATAAATGTGAAGCAGCTGTTACTCAAATCCAGCTTGATTATACATACCCTCTACTGTTTTACTCAGTTGGTTTACTCCAAACATTTTGTTGCTAAATCATACATTTGGATTTAACCACCCATACAAAGTGTATGTAAATATGCTTCATGCTGCAGCAATTAGAAAACCAATTGTTCAGAACATCAAAGGGTAAAAACACATGTATGTTTTAACAAGAGCGGACTACTAAATAGGGTATAATCTTTTTCATGCATATACATGACTCCCATTGGTGCTAGTGGAAATCTCATGCACACATCAAAAGAAGAATCTGCCCCAGTCTAAAGAAATGATAAATTTACGGTTTAAGCATTATGAAATTTGAAATCTGTGGAGAATATTTCATTATTAATATTGTACATTTATATAGGCACTTCATCCCAAAGATTCCGAATGTTTCACAAAACATACATTCAGCACTACTTACTGACATGCAGCTACCTCTAGGGTGGAAGATGGTTGCCAGCCAGTACACAGTACCATACTAGGGGAACGCAAATGTTGACCAGGAATTCTGAAGGGAAACTATTTTTAGGAAAAGTGATGTGTAGGGTTTTTAACATTCACAAAGACTGATCAGGACCTGGGTTTTTAAAGGTCTTTTCCAAAAAACCCCACAGTAAAGTGCATGATACTGAGTTTATCTACATCAGAAGAGCTTAGTTAACACTGCCAGGATTCAAATTTGTTATTACAGGGAGTCTGAATATGCCAAATCTCACGGACAGATCTCTTATCCCTATCACTGAGTTGACATGAATGTGGCTATTATTCCTTATTCAGTATACAAATATCACTCCCACTGATGCTAATGGGAGAGACGCACACACGGTAAGACTAAACTACCCAACATTGCCTTTCTGTGGTTATTAACAGCTCTGGAGATCACTGTGCTTGATTTATGCGTTGAACAAGTACAGCAGATGTAGTAACTTCTCTCTCTGCCTCAGCTGAAAGAGTAGTGTGGTTGTCATACTATTCAGTGCTTGGCTTCTCTGCTTTTTTTCAACTAACAGAAATGGGGGAGGGAGCACGGAATTTGGTCACCTATTCATTAAAAAATGGACTAGATTATCAATTCATTAATGCAACACCTGACAGCCATGCTAAAAACTTTCAGTCACTTCTGATTTGGACTTGAGTTGAATTGGCAACTTGGAGAGGAAAGATTCTGTGGGCAATTATCAGTCTCCTGAGCCATCTAGTAACCTCTTTTTGATACCTAGAAATTTAAAATTTTTATTAAAGCTAATGTTAAAAAATTATATAGTACATAGGTTAAGAAAAGAGTGTCTGTATATCTGGGTATAGTGCTTAGATTATCCACAAATACAACGTTTGTTTTTAAAGTCATAAGATACATACAGTGCATAAACAGCAATAACCCACATTTAGGTTGTCATAAATATAAAGGGAAGGGTAAACCCCTTTAAAATCCCTCCTGGCCAGAGGAAAAATCCTCTCACCTGTAAAGGGTTAAGAAGCTAAAGGTAACCTCGCTGGCACCTGACCAAAATGACCAATGAGGAGACAAGATACTTTCAAAAGCTGGGAGGAGGGAGAGAAACAAAGGGTCTGTGTCTGTCGGTATGCTGCTTTTGCCGGGGATAGACCAGGAATGGAGTCTTAGAACTTTTAGTAAGTAATCTAGCTAGGTATGTGTTAGATTATGATTTCTTTAAATGGCTGAGAAAAGAACTGTGCTGAATAGAATGACTATTCCTGTCTATGTGTCTTTTTTGTAACTTAAGGTTTTGCCTAGAGGGATTCTCTATGTTTTGAATCTAATTACCCTGTAAGATATCTACCATCCTGATTTTACAGAGGTGATTCCTTTACTTCTATTTACTTCTATTTCTATTAAAAGTCTTCTTGTAAGAAAACTGAATGCTTTTTCATTGTTCTCAGATCCAAGGGTTTGGGTCTGTGGTCACCTATGCAAATTGGTGAGGATTTTTACCAAACCTTTCCCAGGAAGTGGGGTTCAAGCGTTGGGAGGATTTTGGGGGGAAAGACGTGTCCAAACTACCTTTCCCAGTAAACCCAGTTAGAGTTTGGTGGTGGCAGTGGATATTCCAAGGGCAAAGGATAAAATTAATTTGTACCTTGGGGAAGTTTTAACCTAAGCTGGTAAAAGTAAGCTTAGGAGGTTTTCATGCAGGTCCCCACATCTGTACCCTAGAGTTCAGAGTGGGGGAGGAACCTTGACATAGGTGAATACATTTAAGAATACAGTTTAGATGTTAGTATCCAAGTATTCGGGTACATCACTCATGAGAAGTTTATACAGAAAGTTGATTGTGGAAAGCAAATATAGCAATGAGTGAAGATTGTCCCTCAGTAATTAAGAATTTAGGGTAGGTTGTCCATTTAGGAAGTACAACCCATGAGGGAAGTATTTCAGTTACTTTCCCTACTGCACTTCTAATCGTCACGCCAGATCATCCCTTCTGGTATTGCCGATGTCTGGTGATATGTTCTACGTAGATGTCCCTCGACCATCTGATGTCATCCTACACCATGAGTTGCCACATCAGCCGAGCGTAGCGCTGACCGAGTCCACGTTCTCTCAACACTCGCTCGTTCCTGGGGTCCCATTATTAAACCAACTCCATACCCAAGTTGGGGGCTATAATGAAACTATTGTCAGTTCCTTAACTATAGAACCTTAATTTACCAGTACAGCTGCACACCACCAATATGACTCTGGGGCAAACAGCTAAATTACTCATTAATAATGAGTGAAGTATGAATTCACAAAAGTTAGAAAATGCAAATCGAGGCTTCCATGTACACCTTTACTCTGTGCCTTTGTATTTATGCATTTTGGTAGGGTCTTCCCACTACATATCTACTTCAGAGCGGTGTTGTGAGGATTAGTCCTTACACAAGCAAAATTACGATTTAACTGAGAGTTTTGCCCGAGTAAAGTCTGTGGGGCTGGAACCTTAATATCTGCAAAGTGATTTGAAGATAAGAAGTGGCGCATAAGGCCCCAAGTCAGCAAAACACATAAGCCTGTATGTAAGTTAAGCACATGTTTCAGTGCTTTGCTGAATCAGAATCTAAGTGCCAGTTACTTATTAATTGTATAATACTTTTACAATACTGGTTAATCTGACATACTGTTGAGGAAACATTTTATGTCAATTAATTAATTTTGCTTTGTGTCCATTATGTTTCACTTTAACAAAACACTGCAGCTAGCTATCAGAAACTTAGCACTGACATTCACTCATCCTTATTGTTCTCCTTAGGAGACGTTTCAGCTGCTTTCTTGATTAAGAGCCAACCTATAATGGAGGATCTTCATTTCTCTTTCATTTGAATCAAGTAAGTACTTGCCATTCCCACTGAGGGCAGTAAAATTTCCTGATTAGGAGATACAAGCAAGATATTTTAATTTCCACTTAAGCAGATGGTTAGGTTGCCATAGACAGTTAAATCAAAAATATGATAGCAGTTGACTGAATGCACTGTCCCATTTTTGAACAATAAGGACTACATAGTCAGTGAGTGTTCAGTGCTTGCCAAAATGGGTAATTTTCACTCACCAAGTCAGAGGTCTGTTCTTCTTTCACTCTTTCCTAGACTGCCTATAAGAAAAATAAATTGTTCTGTATCTTCAAACACTGTAGGAAGCAGTAGTTTCAATACTAGGTTGTCTTATAATTGGATCTCTTGACAACTACTGATAATTTCTATATGCCTTAAATAGTCACTCAGGATTTTTCTAAGGCTATTTAGCTTCCTTAATTTGTGCAAATATTTACTCTTTGTTTAATTCTTTATTTAATTTACTCTTTATTTAATTCTTTGTTAACTTTGTCTTTCTGTTACCTAGGTCTGTATTGCTTTATTTCAAAATGATCTTGTGACCCAGTAAAGTGACCCGAAAGACCAGTACAGTTTGAAAGAATGATAGAAGAAAATTCTAAGAAACCACTGGGCACAAATTGTTTTCTGGAATAAACCACTATCCCTCCTTTCCACCTTTTGGGAGCTCTGGAATAGATGTTGCAGCTATGGTCTTAGGATTCATAGAAAAGATGGAAAGGCCATAAAGTCAGATGGAAAAGACCATCAAGATGAGATCATCAGGTATATCCTCTACCACATCAGGATATATTCCTGCACAGAGGGCATAGCTGATTTTCCACTATCGCTACACTTGATCTGAAATAGCAGTCTGAAAATGGCCCATTCCTGCCTGGATATTGGGAGACTATATGGTCAAAAATAAAACAAAATAGTTAGCATTAGGGACAGATTCTGCTCAGTTGCACCCACAAAGTTCCTTTGAGATCAGTTAGAGTGCATGGATGTAACTAAAGGAGAATTTGGTCCATATGTTAAATAATAGTAGGAAAAAAAGAACATTTAAAGAAAGACAAGCTACAGTGATAGGGTGAGATTTAGCTCTGCACTGGCACAGGTGCCGACACAGTTATAGAGAGGAGATGGCTTGTGTCTCCTCAATTCAGGGGCTACCAGGGCCTAGTGGGGTTGCTGGTGAAGGATAAGTTGAGTCCTTGCTTCAGTGGTCCATATGGGCCATGCGGGAGGTGCAGAATCACTGGAGTGCAGGTCCCTGATCAACCCCATCCCTCCTCTGGTACATTATACCCCCACTGTGCCTATGCTCTGCTTTGGGCCTGCCCCAAAGTGACCCTTGTGCTAAGGATTGCTGTGTAGGAAGAGCAGAGCTGGTAGAGTCCCATTCCCTCCCCCATGCATCCATGGGAGTTTTAATTAATTAGCTTGCATTTCGGTAGTATCTGGAGGCCCCAGTCTGGACTAGTAGGCCTTTTACAAAAATGGGAGCAACAAGATAGTCCCTGGCCCAAAGAGTTTACAGTCTAGTGGCCCAACACTGCAATGGGATCCACTAGCATGGGGCTCTGTGTCCATATGGAGCCTGAGTGACTTCAAGCTAATAGGACTCCACATGGACTCAGGATTTTGAATTAGCAGATCTGATGACAGGATCTGGGCCTAATTCAAGACAAGATGGAGCCCAGTGAGTGTAATAAAAAATTGGGAGGAGCAGAGGAGGAAGAATGAGAGAAGCTAAACTGAATATCCGTGCTTTTGTAGGTTTAAATCTCAACTTTCTATGGAGCTTTATATGATTTGATTGTTTTCTACCACATGATGGTGGTGTTGCTTCTCATTTTAGGCTTGAAAATTGGCTTCAGATTCCAGTTGGAGCGGTAAAATTATTCAGTGCAGCCCAATGATAACACATTTGTTTAACAAATGTTAGTGCAATTTTCATGTTATTTTTGTAACTAGATATAATAAGGCTATCTCTTCATTAGAAAACAGATCTGCTGCACTTTAGGAAGGATAGTCTCCCCATCATCCACCATTTTTCCAGTCATCCCAGATCCTTGTGTCTCTGAGAATCTTACTGAGTTCTGATTGCCTGATAGTGTTTTTTTTTTCAGTAAGACAAAGATGACACTTTGCCTGAAAAGCAAAATATGCAATTCAGACTTTTCTCTTTGAGTCATTTAACATCATTCTACATAATTAAACTCCTTGTTCTTATAAAGGCAACTTGGCAGGCATTATGTTATATGTAATGTGATACTATTTCATCTCTGTGTAGGTTTCAGCTTGTGCTAGCTCACAGGGATCATGCTTGTCAGCTGGGTAACCATCTTGTTCAGGGAAAGCGATTCCTAGAATGAAATAGTGATCAGTTATTTAGCTACTGTAGTAAAGTCTGCCAGAGTGTCCCGGAGCTCTAAACTTGCTGGGACAAAGATCAAGACATGATAGTGTGGCCCAGAAATATTTGGCTACATCATTTGCACAAAGGGCGTGTGAAATCAGCCCAGTAGGCCCCCTGAGGATTGCCCTTGAGTAGAGGGAATGCCAGAGATGATGTGAAGCCAACATACAAGGTCTACGCCACCATATCACTGGTGAATAAGGACATAGCAAAAAGATCTTTGTGTTCCGCAATCCCCAGCCACTGGAATGGTCCTTTTGGGCCATAGGCAGCAGGATGGGATATAGAGCAGGCCCAAAGTATCAGCTATAAGTTGCTACAAGGTCTAACCTGCCCAGCAGCCATTCTAAGGAAACTGCCGAATTGGCATAAAGTCAAACTTTTACATCCCCCTCCAGTTCTGCCCAGAGTACAGCTGGTCTGGATAGGCAGGTATAACTCGCTCAACAAGATACAACTTCATTCAGATTTCTCTTGGACACTGTAAACTAACGGACATACACGTTCATATAATAAGATTGCTACTGTCCCATGCAGTCTTGGATTACCATTAGCAGTCTGAAAACAAACAGGCATGGGAAAGAAAACTGAACACTTTTGCCACTTTATGGGCAAGAAGACAGAAGTATAAAACAGTCTTGCCTTGTCATCATTGTCATTTTCATCATCTGTTTATGGAATCTCCCACCATGTGCTAGGCACTTTCTAGACTTTCAGGAAGGGATAGTGCCTGCCCAGAGAAACTCACGATGCCAGGGTAGATAGTCAGATGGACAGAGGTTAGGGGAAGAAGAACAGCAAATAGGGACCTAGATTCACTGTAGGAACTATGGCAGAAGCAGTTTCTTAAGGGAGACTTAAAATGTAGACAGGGCAAGGGCCTTGCAGGTGAGCTGAAGGAGGGCTATGTGGAATATAGCACAGAGGCGATTGTTCAAACAGGTGACAGACAGACTCATGAGGCTTGGAACAGGGACAGTGTGCAGAGACAGTGAAGAGCCCTTTGCCAGACCACACTAATAACTTCTTTCCTCCTCTCTTTGACATTTTTGGTTGATCCTACAATCGGTCCATGCGTATAACTCCTGCTGAAGTCAAAGGGAGTCTCTGACTTCCCCAAAGTCTTCAGAATTGGGCCCTCACTTGTCAGATAGCAGCATTTTGTAACCGTTTTCCTGCTGTGCTAATACAGAACATTTTGATTAGTGCTGGTGAAGAATAAAAGATAAACCATTTAAAATTCTCCATGATTTGATTAGTGATGGCAGAGACACTGATTAGGTAAACTCCTAGAGAACAGTTGAAGAGGACAATTTGGCCACATGAAATGAGGGCAGGATTTATACTGTGTAACAAGTAGAAAGCATGATTTAAATGATTCACCTTAAATCCCAGCAAAAGTTCAGGTCATTGCTTTTTCTCAACCAAACCAGCTATTTTACTTATGTGCAATCTTATTACATAACAGCATAGCTCTGATCTTGATAAAATTGATATTAGTTTTTGCTAAGATCATGTGAAATAAACATAATTCATTCTATAATAAAATTACTAATGTATAGTTCAATTAATTTAATTGAATTAATTATATTAATGTACAGCATCCTATCAGTGTACCTTGGAAAGAAGATACATAATAATATTCATATTTCACATCCATCTAGGATATTCCACCAAATCACTTTGCAAACATTGATTAATTAAGCTTCTCAGTCCTCCTGGTGAGGTTGGGAAGTATCATTATCCTCCTCTGACTTGAGCTAACAGAGTAACTGATAGAAGTAGCAGGTTGTCATCTTCTATGTGGACCAGCACTAGAGAGGGATCGAACACCTTGCTGGTGGGTTTCACAGATGTTTGCTGACAGCAGAGGAATGGTGAGACTCAGGACTCTTGGGTTCCATTCCATATTTTGGAAGAGAGTGTTCACTAGTGAGCACAACTCTTCCACTTGTTCCTCTCAAGCTTGATCTTTTTTGCCCCATCCTCGTGAACCCTGTCCTCCCCATGCCCAGTCGAGTCTCTTGACCAGTCAGTTTCAGATCCCTCCCCCACTCCTTGCACAACCTCTCTCTTTTCTCCCCAGTCTCCAGTTGTCCCCCATTCACCTACGTTCTCCATTGCCAAAGGCTCCCAGTCTCCCTCCCTGGGCTCCTCATCTAATCTACTCCTCCTTCCCCACAGCTCTGTCCCAGTCTCTTTGCCCAGCCAGTCTGTCTCTTCTGAGCTCAGACTAGGTAACTGAATGGTCTCATAGCCTTTCTTCTCCACCAGCTCCCAGCCCTAGTGACCTTGCCCAGCTGGTCCCAGTCTCCTCCTATAGCTCCCAGTCCTAGTCTTCCTCTCTCCCATACAGCATCCAGTCTTAGTCATGTGTTGTCATCCCACAAACTCCTTGTCCTGATATACTGCCCGGCACTCCACCTCAGCTCTGGCTTTTGTCTTCAAGTCCAGGCAGCTTCCTCCTCTGCACTGTCTAGGCATTAGCAGGGGAGACAGGCTCCCTGCTCTCAGTTCTGGTGCCCAGCCCCAGTGCGTCCTGCAGTAGCTCAGAGCTGTAGTTGCAAGAAAAAGTCCTGCTCCATTGTGGGATGGAAAATACTCAGTGTGGATGGAATCTTTGGAGTTTTTAACTGCAAAACCCTGGCAAGTCTTTACTGAGTATGTGTGAACAATGATTTTTCAAAGGCTTATCATTTGCCAAATTTGAGCAGATTTTCCCAAGAATAGCAAAGGGCACACCCGTGGCACAAATGCTTCTCTCTGCCAGTTTTCAAGTCCTTGCTCCAGAGCAAGTGAATGGTAGAGTCTCTCAAAGAAAAGGTCACCAGAATTTTTAGCAATGGCATAATAAAAGAATGTATTTTTCCCTAACCTCATTCTCAGAAATGTCTGAACCATTTTGGCTGAAATTTTCCAGAAAAAATTCAGTCTGAGACAGACATCCAGAATGGAAAATTTCAGCCTAAATGGTTAAAATTTGGCAAAATTATAAGCAGCTCTATGGGAAGGGTCTTATAATGGGAAGGGTCAGGCAAATTTAATAGTAAGTGGCGGTACCATCTCATCTATAATTAACCTAGTATCAATTTTTTTTAGCAAGAGTTATTTAATTTTTCCTAAAAATCTCCTTCAACAACTCTAATTTTAGAATATAAGAGCATTCTATATAGAGAATCAGAAATGCCAAATGTGGCATAGTAACATGTTGAAAATCAAATCAGCGTTGATGATGCTGATGGAAATATGCCAGCCTACCCACATTTATATAGTCAAAGAGCAGTCTGGATGAGTAATGGTTTTCAGTGCCAGTTACCTATATTTTCAGTTTAATGTGTATATGGAACAGGTGCCCTGAGCCCCTCCCACACCCCAGAGCCCTCACCCCCAGCCAGAGCCCTCATTCCCCTCCCCCCCCCCACATTGTGCAATACAGGGAAACTGTTAAACACTTACTATTTCCAGTCCATTTTTACATTATTTAAAAATATATATATCGGCTTACAAGGCGTGGGGGAGGGGTGGAGAGGGGGGGACTTGAACCCATTCTGGTCACCACCAAAAATTATACAAACCTGCTGCCCCTGGGAACTATATGTGTAAATGGCACTAGAGGTTACTAAGCCCTGGTCTACACTAGGACTTTAGGTTGAATTTAGCAGCGTTAAATCGATTTAAACCTGCACCCGTCCACACAATGAAGCCCTTTATTTCGACTTAAAGGGCTCTTAAAATCGATTTCCTTACTCCACCCCTGACAAGTGGATTAGCGCTTAAATCGACGTTGCCGGCTCGAATTTGGGGTACTGTGGACACAATTCGATGGTATTGGCCTCCGGGAGCTATCCCAGAGTGCTCCATTCTGACCGCTCTGGACAGCACTCTCAACTCAGATGCACTGGCCAGGTAGACAGGAAAAGAACCGCGAACTTTTGAATCTCATTTCCTGTTTGGCCAGCGTGGCAAGCTGCAGGTGACCATGCAGAGCTCATCAGCACAGGTGACCATGATGGAGTCCCAGAATCGCAAAAGAGCTCCAGCATGGACCGAACGGGAGGTACGGGATCTGATCGCTGTTTGGGGAGAGGAATCCGTGCTATCAGAACTCCGTTCCAGTTTTCGAAATGCCAAAACCTTTCTGAAAATCTCCCAGGGCATGAAGGACAGAGGCCATAACAGGGACCCGAAGCAGTGCCGCGTGAAACTGAAGGAGCTGAGGCAAGTCTACCAGAAAACCAGAGAGGCGAACAGCCGCTCTGGGTCAGAGCCCCAAACATGCCGCTTCTATGATGAGCTGCATGCCATTTTAGGGGGTTCAGCCACCACTACCCCAGCCGTGTTGTTTGACTCCTTCAATGGAGATGGAGGCAATACGGAAGTAGGTTTTGGGGACGAAGAAGATGATGATGAGGAGGTTGTAGATAGCTCACAGCAAGCAAGCGGAGAAACCGGTTTTCCCGACAGCCAGGAACTGTTTCTCACCCTAGACCTGGAGCCAGTACCCCCCGAACCCACCCAAGGCTGCCTCCTGGACTCAGCAGGCGGAGAAGGGACCTCTGGTGAGTGTACCTTTTAAAATGCTATACATGGTTTAAAAGCAAGCATGTGAAAGGATTACTTTGCCCTGGCATTTGCGGTTCTGCCTTTGCAAAAGGTTTCTGGGGAGGGCAGCCTTATTTCGTCCTTCATGGTAGGACACTTTACCACTCCAGGCCAGTAACACGTACTCGGGAATCACTGTAGAACAAAGCATTGCAGTGTATGTTTGCTGGCATTCAACCAAAATCCGTTCACGCGGTGGGAGGAGGCAAAATGCGACCTTGTAACGAAAGCACATGTGCTATGTATGTAATGTTAACAGCAAGGTTTACCCTGAAAGAGTGTAGCGACTGTTTTATAAAATGTGTCTTTTTAAATACCGCTGTCCCTTTTTTTTTCTCCACCAGCTGCATGTGTTTCAATGATCACAGGATCTTCTCCTTCCCAGAGGCTAGTGAAGCTTAGAAAAGAAAAAAAAACGCACTCGCGATTAAATGTTCTCCGAGCTCATGCTGTCCTCCCACACTGACAGAGCACAGACGAATGCGTGGAGGCAAATAATGTCAGAGTGCAGGAAAGCACAAAATGACCGGGAGGAGAGGTGGAGGGCTGAAGAGAGTAAGTGGCGGGCTGAAGATAGGGCTGAAGCTCAAAGGTGGCGGCAGCGTGATGAGAGGAGGCAGGATTCATTGCTGAGGCTGCTGCAGGACCAAACCAGTATGCTCCAGTGTATGGTTGAGCTGCAGCAAAGGCAGCTGGAGCACAGACTGCCACTGCAGCCCCTCTGTAACCAACCGCCCTCCTCCCCAAGTTCCATAGCCTCCACACCCAGACGCCCAAGAACGCGGTGGGGGGGCCTCCGGCCAACCAGCCACTCCACCACAGAGGATTGCCCAAAAAAAAGAAGGCTGTCATTCAATAAATTTTAAAGTTGTAAACTTTTAAAGTGCTGTGCTTAAAGTGCTGTGTGGCATTTTCCTTCCCTCCTCCACCACCCCTCCTGGCATACCTTGATAGTCATCCCCCTATTTGTGTGATGAATGAATAACGAATGCATGACTGTGAAGCAGCAATGACTTTATTGGCTCTGCAAGCAATGATTAAAGGGAGGAGGGGAGGGTGGTTAGCTTACAGGGAAGTAGAGTGAACCAAGCGGCGGGGGGGTTCATCAAGGAGAAACAAACAGAACTTTCACACCGTAGCCTGGCCAGTCATGAAACTGGTTTTCAAAGCTTCTCTGATGCGTACCGCGCCCTCCTGTGCTCTTCTAACCGCCCTGGTGTCTGGCTGCGTGTAACCAGCAGCTAGGCGATTTGCCTCAACCTCCCACCCCGCCATAAACGTCTCCCCCTTACTCTCACAGATATTGTGGAGCACACAGCAAGCAGTAATAACAGTGGGAATATTGGTTTCGCTGAGGTCTAAGCGAGTCAGTAAACTGCGCCAGCGCGCCTTTAAACGTCCAAATGCACATTCTACCACCATTCTGCACTTGCTCAGCCTGTAGTTGAACAGCTCCTGACCACTGTCCAGGCTGCCTGTGTATGGCTTCATGAGCCATGGCATTAAGGGGTAGGCTGGGTCCCCAAGGATACATATAGGCATTTCAACATCCCCAACAGTTATTTTCTGGTCTGGGAATAAAGTCCCTTCCTGCAGCTTTTGAAACAGACCAGAGTTCCTGAAGATGCGAGCATCATGCACCTTTCCCGGCCATCCCACGTTGATGTTGGTGAAACGTCCCTTGTGATCCACCAGAGCTTGCAGCACTATCGAAAAGTACCCCTTGCGGTTTATGTACTCGGCGGCTTGGTGCTCCGGTGCCAATATAGGGATATGGGTTCCGTCTATAGCCCCACCACAGTTAGGGAATCCCATTGCAGCAAAGCCATCCACTATGACCTGCACATTTCCCAGGGTCACTACCCTTGATATCAGCAGATCTTTGATTGCGTGGGCTACTTGCATCACAGCAGCCCCCACAGTAGATTTGCCCACTCCAAATTGATTCCCAACTGACCGGTAGCTGTCTGGCGTTGCAAGCTTCCACAGGGCTATCGCCACTCGCTTCTCAACTGTGAGGGCTGCTCTCATCTTGGTATTCATGCGCTTCAGGGCAGGGGAAAGCAAGTCACAAAGTTCCATGAAAGTGCCCCTACGCATGCGAAAGTTTCGCAGCCACTGGGAATCGTCCCAGACCTGCAACACTATGCGGTCCCACCAGTCTGTGCTTGTTTCCCGAGCCCAGAATCGGCGTTCCACAGCATGAACCTGCCCCATTAGCACCATGATGCATGCATTGTCAGGGCCCATGCTTTCAGAGAAATCTGTGTCCATGTCCTGATCACTCACGGGACCGCGCTGACGTCGCCTCCTCGCCCGGTATCGCGTTGCCATGTTCTGGTGCTGCATATACTGCTGAATAATGCGTGTGGTGGTTAATGTGCTCCTAATTGCCAAAGTGAGCTGAGCGGGCTCCATGCTTGCCGTGGTATGGCGTCTGCACAGGTAACTCAGGAAAAAAGGCGCGAAATGATTGTCTGCCCTTGCTTTCACGGGGGGGGGAGGGAGGGAACGGGGGGCTGACGATACCCAGAACCACCCGCGACAATGTTTTAGCCCCATCAGGCATTGGGATCTCAACCCAGAATTCCAATGGGCAGCGGAGACTGCGGGAACTGTGGGATAGCTACCCACAGTGCAACGCTCCGGAAGTCGACGCTTACCTCGGTACTGTGGAAGCGCTCCGCCGAGTTAATGCACTTAATGCACTTAGAGCATTTTCTGTGGGGACACACACACTCGAATATATAAAACCGATTTCTAAAAAACCGACTTCTATAAATTCGACTTAATTTCGTAGTGTAGACTTAGGCTAAGTGTTACTACGTGTTCCAGGTCTACAATAAGTTTACAATGCCTCAAAAAAATGTACAATAAAAAATTAGCCTTGGGCTAATGAAATGGTGTTTGGGTCCAGATTAAGTCTAGGTTAAGGTTTAGGATTCAAGTTTGAGACCAAACTAGGTTTAAGGCTCACATTTGAATTTAATGACATCAAACTTTCATGAACTGCTCTTGCAAAATTTCAGTCCAAACTGGCAGAAATCTTATGCAACCAGCTAAACTCATGAGATTTCAGCTCTCTTGAATGGTAAAAGAAACCATACAAAACCATATATTTTTGTGATATTTCCACTGAACCCACCCCCTTTCCTGTTTTAGATCCAACCCAGACCCAAAACCACAAGAGTGAGCTGAGATCCCTGGATCTGAACTTGTGGCATGCCTTAATACAATACTGTAGATTACAATAAGTAACCCCACAAACTACAATAAAACAATGCTAGGACTGAGATGTAAATGAAATTGGTGAGTTCACAAAGTGCCCTTAACTCAGTGCCCTTGTCCAGGGCTGGACTAATGTATGGACAAACTAGGCACGTGCCTGGGGTCCACATGGGGTGGGGGTGGGCTAGGCCTAACAAATAGCTGTATAGTATACTCACTGCAGCTGGCTTGGCCATGCTGTGGATCTGCCAGGACCAGGTGATCATCATGCTGCTGCTTGGTGGGGCTGATCTCCCTGAATGGGGTTGCAATGCCAATCCCTCAATTTTGGCCTGGCTGATTTTTCATTGTGTTGGAGGAGTAGCCAGGCCAAATCTGAGTGAGTGGTCTTGCTCCCATCACAGCGAGCAGCCCCACAAAGCAGCTGCAGGATGAGCAACATGGCCAGCCTGGCTGCAGTGAGTGTACTTACTATACAGCTGTTTGTTGTTATTCATGAGAAGGTCAGGGGCCATAAGTGTATTGTGCGTTGGCCACACTGATAGGTTAATCTGGCCCTGCCCTTGTCATAAACTTTACGGCATATTGTGCAGTGTGCACGTTCAGCTGGTAACACTAATAATACGCTTATTGTTGTAGTCTTAAGGGATTGTCATTATGTCTCCTTTTGGTTATGTAAGACTAGCTTGCTTAAAGAATGCATTTGCCTCGTGTTCATATCATTGGGACTAATTACCACAATTTACATAATCTATCAAACAATCCCATGATCCTCTGAAAATTTATATACACCCACTAGTTTTGTACTACATAATACAGTATAACAAGCATATAACAAGTGGTGCACAAAATATTTATATATGCCACAAGCTCCTATGGGCAGATTAAATATTTTCTCAGTGGTATATACCAACTTCATTTATCACCTCAGAATGGAATAGTATATTTGACAGCACAAATAGTTTCCTTATGGATATTTTGTGTAACTTTAAATGTTGTCTTACAATTAAAATGACAAAAAAATTCAAAACATCCAGAAGGTATAATGATTTCTCTAAGTGCTGTTTCACTTAAATGCTGTTTCACTTAAAAAAATTATACACTACCAATTATTAATTCAGGAGGTGGGAAATAGAAACATGAAGTTATAATGTTGTTTTAAACAAAAGTATGTAAAGCTCTCAAATATTCAATTATAAATGAGGCAATCACTAACTTTAATTTATCCATTCCTCCTGTGAAGACAGTTTCATTTAGTCCACCTTCAGAGTCTTGTGCAGTTATGTAGTATTAGGCCATTTCATAATTTTAAAAAGAGAGTTAAGTACTCATGGAATGTTCAAGATAGACAGGAATGATAAATGAATCATCTATTCAGAAATGAAGGAGAAGAAGGATGATCCAGTGGTTAGGGTACTGGCATGGGACTCAGAAGTCCCTACTCTATCATATTTCCTGTGTTTAGATAAGTCACTTTGTCTTTTTGTGCCTCAATTCTCCATCTGTAAAAATGAGGACAATACCATATGAGCAATTACTTACTTATATTGCTCTACCAGTCTATTCTATTCCTGACCTGTTCAGTTCATCTGTAATGAAATGTGCCAACCAGGGTGTGATGGAGGCTGACTGCATGTAGGCAGAAAAGAGCACCATGGCTTCACCTAGGCATCCATCTACCAACACTTGGGGGACAATGCAAGAGCCCACTTTGAAGTTCCATTTCTGACACCTTGCTGATCTTACCAGAGTGGATGTGGGCAGCAAGGCAAAAGGCATGGGAAAGTGAGAACAAAGACCTTTGGCTAGATTGAATGATAGGTCCTCAAGGATGGGGGACAGACTGAGACCTAGACCCCTGCAGATTAGGGATCTGGGATAAGATAGGCCTGCCTAGGACTGTAGGTAAGATAGACATGCATGTAGAACTTACTGTTTTAAAAATCCTTTTCATTATGTTATGCTTGGTTCCTGCTGTTAAGATTAAACAATACTCTGTTTTAAGAAGGCTGTTTTGGTCACTGAATCCACAGGTCACTGGAAGAACTGCAAGTGCCTGAACCCAGTCAGACCTGCTTGGTAAACACAGTTGATATACAAGGAACTGTAGCCCAGGCCCCAGTTGAAGGGTGGAAGAATAGTAGAATTCTACCTGGAGGGTGGTGCAGGCACAAGATCCGAGATCTGAGGAGGATGTGCTCAGGTGCAGCCAGCCTGATAACCATAACAGAGGGCACCAGTTGTGATAGTGGCTTTTTTAACATGGACATGGACACTTGTCCACCAGGAACTTGACTGAGATCACCAACTCCTTTTAGCTGACACACAGTGACAGGGCAACCTTTAGCAACCATCATCTGGGTCAGATTCAAGCCAGTGATTCAAGTCAGAGTCCATATCCTATCATCAGTCTCTTGTTACATCATCCCTACTTCTAAGACTCTTTTGTACATTTATTGTATTTATCTAGATATAATCACATGGAGTACAAATAGTTGCAGTGTGGTGAGTCATGCAACACAAAGGGTGCTTACAGGGTGAAGAAGGTGTCTTAAAATAGCCAAATACCTCATTAATTAATAGCATATAATGATTTTTAGGGCTCAGTGCAGTAAGATATTGACTCACTCTCAATGTGAAATAGACAAGATGTCTAGTTAAGAGTAGATTGCAACCTGTATTTCTTTTTAATGGTTTTGAATAATCCAAAATCTAAACACCATTTTCCTAATTAACAACTCTAGAACTAAGGAGTTAGCATAATTGTTTAGTGAAATAGAGCCTTACTGTAAAACACAGCAATTTAAAAAAAAAAGAAACATTTACTCATAAAGGCTTTTAATAATAACTCAAGAGATTTTATTGTTTTTTCTGTTTGTTTTAACTTGGGGAGAATGTTCAGTTTTAAAAAGGGTATACCCCCATGCAAGTTACAGTTGTGATAATTACATGCTGTATGTCATACAAATACAATACCTACTAACTTTAAAGCTTTTAGAAATTATAATGGACACAGATAGATGTTGCAACATTTAAAAATAAAACTAAAACAACAAAAACAGTCTTGAGTCTCATCAGAATTCATCAGCAATCAGAGTTTAATTCCATGGTACTGTACGGTTATCTGTCAACCATTCATGCAATTAAGAGAAAATATCTACCAGCGTTTCCATGGTGCTAAAGCATTCCAGTAGAACAACCAGCCCACACAGGACCTAGAAGCTATAAAATATTAATTCAGTACAAGCATGCGTTCGATTATCTCAACATTTATTACAGGCTATAGTAATTCAGTCCTAACAAATTGTTCCGTTAAATAGAATATTGCCAAATACTACAATGCTCTGCAATGATTCGTTTTAAAAAAACATTATTTTCAAACAATGTTATTTATTTTGGGATTAGAAATGTAGACCTGATAGAAAAGCTTTCATGTTAACAATGTAGAAATCATAAATGACAGCAAAGGATAAAGGTTGAGTGACGCACTGATTATGTCGCATACAATAGAGGCGTAGTTCAACCTGCTTAGAGGCCACTGAGGAGATTCTACTACGTGATCAAGAAAAGAGTTTGATTTCCCCGTGAGCCTTTAGTCAGTTCAGAAATCGCAGCTATAGCAAAGGTGAGTGTCAAAGCAAGAGAAAGCAGTTGAGCAGTTTTCAAAGGAGGTGCCCTATTGTAAGAGGTAAAAAATCCAAAGGGAGAGGGAGCTTGAAATTCTTTCTCTGCCCTAACATAATTTATCTACTGCATGGCACTGGGATAACAGTGCATACTATCGGTTTCACTGTAACAAATGAAAAGTGGTCCCTTCACTGCAGTAGTAGCAGCTTATCATAGGTTATTAATGTAATGTGTCCACAGTGCTCACATTTTGGAGAAACTGTTCTTCTGCCAGTAAAGACATACGATAAGCATCTGCCAAGATAATAGACTCGCCTATTATAAGGATATGGCTTTCACTTAGTTTTCATTAGCCCTTTCCCTGCCCTCGCTGAGATCTTTGTTTTCGCGTTCTGCAGCCACCATCTTTTTATCCTTCCTCCATCACAGCCTGGGGAAGTGGACACTTCAGTGATCAGTGCTGATGTAATTCTGTGACTTGGATTTTGATACATTTGTACTGCGTTAGCAGCACCTTACTCCATGAATAGTCCCACTGGTTTCATTGGAGCTATTTGAGAAGTACGATAATACTCTCGGTATGAGTGAGGATATCAGAACCTTAATTAATTCCATTTCTACTTGCCTGGAGAGGTTTTTGCTCTTTAGTTCGTGTGTGTATGCGACATTGTCCCAGTGTTCTTTTTCTGAACAGTATATGTATATGGTCTAGTCATGCTTATTTGATTTTAAATGTTTATTCATACAAGAGTGAAGTTCATCCTTGTGCAAAAAGCCAGTATAAGTCCTATGAAGCATTTAACTCCCATTTAAGTCCTCCAAATGGGGCTTATGTGGTGCATAGACCTGGAACTTGCCCTCTGCACAATGTTGAATTTCACCCACTAGCTCATACAGAACCCTAAAACAGACTAATACTCTGGGAAACCAGGCATGGACTAAATAATTGTGCCCAATCCCACAACCCTTACTCTTGTGAATAATCCTTACTCATCTGATAGTCCTGATAGTGATGATTGCAGGATTGGGTCCTAAATGGAGTTGTGCTGCTATACCAGACTAAAGATTGCTGTTTCCATGGCTATTGTAGGTTTAAAGGCAGCACTATGCAATATTTCAGTACTGATGCAAAAAGCCTGGGAACAGACTTACTGTGTCCTATGCTATAAATACCTAACATTGGTACTTTGTAGAATATATTGCTTCATGTAGGATGCAGAGAACTCTGGAAGGAACAAAGATAAAATATGTTTGCCCCATGTCTACTCTTTAGAGATGTGTAGATGAAAGGACCATCACAGCTCCTCAGTATTCCTTTCATCAGCTCCTTTATGTGATGCTTTCTGTTCAGGCCATTGCTAGAAAGGAAAAGAAGAAAAGTTGGAAGCCTGTTGGGAAAATACCATGCAATCAGTTTCTGAGGATATGATCATATATTTAATCATTAATTTAATACACTGTCACTTGTTCACAATTAAAAACATGCATAATAAAAAGATCACACTCATAACGCTATCTTTAAAACGATTCTCAACCAAAGGTCAGCTTTCAGCAACCAGTTATTATATTTCCTTACATGACTGGAGTGCTGTGAGCATACATTTTAAATGATGTTAGTCATAGAATAATAGGAAGTAGAGTCATAATGCCAAATTAGGTCATCTAGTTTATTCCCCTGCCAATGAAACATAAAGGGGGAGGGGGAAACAGGCCTGTGCCCTTTTTTTGCTTCTTATGATATATAAAGAAAGTCTGAAGGTGGAGTTTTTTGTTGTGTCTTAGCATTAGAAATTCATCTCCTATGTAGTCTGGAAAACTCTGATGACTATAGAACTAGTGAGAGGATAGTGTCATAAGGGCTAAAAGTGTGAAATTTGAGTAATTGAGAGGGGAAGGATTTGTAGTCCGATTATTTTACAGTGTTTTGTTTATCTTTGTTAATATTTATTTTACTCCAATGTCCAATTAACATTTCAGAGAAATTAAGCCTTTGTTAAAACCCAACACCCCACTCATTCAGTTAAAGTTTGAGAGCTAACAGTGCACATCCTCTGAGATTTCCAACAAATTTTCCAGAAAAACAAGGAAAGATCAATGTTAATATTCCTGATATTTTAAAGATAAAACAGGAACAAACAAATCCTTTTAAATAAAATATTTCAATCCTTCATTATTGACAATCATGAAGTAAAAAAAAGGTACAAGCATACTTTTCTAAACATACTGTTTAGGTCATCATTAATATCATCCCATTACTTCCTCCACATTTTCCTGCATATTTGATCATTGGTTCTTAGATCCTTCAGATATTTGTAGACTGTTGTCATGTCCCATTCCACTCTTAGCTGACACTTAGCCGAGTCACTCAGTATATACAGTAGTGACAACAAAATTTAGTTTGTTCAGTCTTTCCTAATACATCAAGCCCCTCTATCCTTTTACTCATTTTTATTGTTTTCCTCCAGCCTCCTGCAGTTTATCTACATCCTTCTAGTAATGGGGTGGCTAGAACAGAATGGAATATACAGTGGCAACAAGGCAGAGAGTGTGGAGATCTGAACGCACAAGACAATGATCAGATCTGGACAAGGTGTAATCTTGAGTTTGGGGTTTGCATTTAACAACATCTAAATATTGCATGCTGCTTTTGTGAGCTTTTTGCCTCAGATGGTGGAACTCTCATGCTAATATCTGATTTCAACAGATTTTTGCCATCTTGAATTGTGGAAATGTTGGGAAGTCAGCTGTTCTCATAAGTTTTGTTCATCTCATAAGATTTCTTGTTTGTTCATCCAAAATCTCACCAGAATGGCTGTTTGAGAAAACTACAGCCCCATCTGTTCAGGGTCAGAAGGAAGTCTCCATCTGATTTTAGACCCAGCCCAAGCTATAATGGAGATTCACATGGTATGGGTCGATAGCTCAGCAGATAGACAAGCAGATTGGAGCCAACATCATAGTGGATTCAGAATCTGAATTGTCTGAAATTTGAAGTGGTATTGATTTGAAGTTATTGTTGCAGTTCATACTTAGTACAAGGTCAATCAGTAATCATGCTGCTTGTTAAGTTATCTTTGGTGGCAATAATGACCCAACAGCTGACACTTCATGCTATGGCAAAAGTTGCTGCATATAACAGAGAAACATATTTTGGCACAAAATCAAAGAATGTTTTTCCCTATAGATATCCACCTGAGTGAACTCATTAGATTGATGGGCACTACCTATCATTAGCCAGGCACTCCAGTGGTGCTACATACAATTATGAAATATTAATCATAACCAGCAGTAGTAACCTAAGAATTGTGTCCCTACTACAGTACCCAGTTTCCCTGACTTAGTGAGAACAGTTCTATTTTTCATCCTAATAAAACCTGATTCACCTGTGACATCTGCATTCCCCATTATATATCTTAAAAACAGTCAAACAAAAACAGACCTTGCTCCAAGTGCAGCATTCATTGAAATACATACTGGGTTGCTGAATCATAACCCTAAGCTTATTTATATAAAACAAAAATCAGTTGGTTTTTCACCAGAGATGTGAATTGTACCATTTTTTCTCTTGTATTGCTAATGAGATATTTAACCCTTAATGCATTTTAAGCCTTCAGTCACAATATGTTAACATGGCAGTTTATTATGACTGTTTAATATGACATTAGATTTATTTTGTTCTGTACTGTATGAAGATCAGTAATACTTTTCCAGATCTCCATCTTCTGCAATCATCTTCCCTTACTATTATTCCTTTAGTGTATGCTGTTGCTGTACATCCGAACTCACACAGGGAAGGATGGTGTCAAACCCTGAACCCATTCTTCTTGTGGGGATTGATCATTTGTATGATCTAGGGTAGATCAGACTTATGCTGATAGAGGGAGATAGAAGAGATTTTTTTGTGGTACTGAATTGCTTCTCAGACCTCATAAATATTGTGGATATAGAATACTGAAATCTTCAAGAAATGATACAGAATATTAATATTACTTTAAACTCCAGACTCAGGGAGTTACCTGACAATTAGATATCCCATTGTGTACAGTATTCCAGCTTGGCATTGATTCTTTAAGTTTTAGGAGAATTACATTAGGGCCTGAAAAGTGACATGTGGGTGTAGGATCTGTTTATTCTATTGCATATCTGCATTATAGCTAGCCTGTTGTGTAGATAGCATGAGAATGAGAGGGATATTTTGATGATGGGATTTTTGTCAGTCTATCAGCTCATTCTTTATTAAATTACACTGTATGATTTTATGAGTTAATAGATTAAATTATTTGTACAATTATATATTTTCATATTATATTTCATATTATATATGCTTAACTTGGTTTCTCGTGATTTTGGTTATATGGGCAGCTAGTGAGTGATATTTTCAATATGTGGCAAAAGTGAGGCATTTGATAGTTGTGGCTTGGAACAAATTTGTTCTGAGATTTTTCATGTTTTGTTTTTCTTTTGTTGACTGAAAGCCTATGTAATTTCCTGGCTACCTTGAGTTTCAGCAGAGCAGCTCTGTTGATCTCAGTCCTCTTTCTTTCTGGTCTTCAAAATCCTTTGCCTGTGGACCTTTTTTTGACTAGCCTGATATAAGCTAGTTTTGATACCTCTTTCTCTTGAGAGCAAACCTTGCCAGCTCCTCCTATTTCTTGTAGTGAAACTTGTGCAGTTCTACTATGCAGAGCATGGAGCCTAGCGGTGGGGGGCTGCCTCCCTGGCCATACTCACTGGGCCTATGGCAGAATTAGAGGATCTACCATGAAGCTGATCCTCTCATCCCTCCTTTTCCTGTTGGGAGGATTGGGTGGGGGTGCTGAGGCCCCTGTCTCACAACAGTTGTAGAGTGGGAGATACAGGTTTTAGACTCATAGAAGCTGGGAAGATAGGGCAGAAAGAAGTTGGGTCCGTTTGTAAATATCATAAGTAAGGGACTTTAATTTAAACCCGATAAAAAGTGCACAAATTTGACTTACAGAGTACCAGTAAAAATAATTGTATAGAACTATCACCCTTTCAGATAATCCACATTTAAGAGAAAAACCACACCTAGCTAAAACCTTTCAGCTGAGATTTAACTTGCCCTAAGTACTAAACTAGACTGAACTCCTGGGTTTGGAGACCTTTATAGAATCCATTGGCTCCACACAACTGTCTCCCTTTGGTTTAAACCCCCTTCCATCTCTCCCTGCAATTCCTTTCCTCCCTTTTTGTCCCCATTTTTTGTGTTCACATGCTTCCTCCCCACTTTTCCATTTTATTTGTCTGGCCAGAAGGAAATAAGGGGCCACCAACTGCATCCACCAAAAAAAAACCAAACCCAAAAATACCCCCAAAAAAACCAAACCCCAAAACAGAATAAGAAGAAACCAAATAATTGTGGGTCATTTCCTACTCCTGAATGGGGAGCTGCAGTTCTATCTTTGTGCGATACTGCATTCCTTACAAAAGGTGATGCTGCTGGACTAAATAGCAGCACACATCAGCTTCCCAAGTGATTCATCGCATGACCTAAAATGGAGCCTACCAGCTGGGAGACACATGTCCTCTCCTAGTTCCAGAGAAAACTGATCCCCAAGGTAAAACTCCCCAAGTTTCTATGTTTTCAGATGAGGGCAATAAGAAGAAGAAAGGAAGAAGTTAGCTTCCCCCTCACTGCCCACTCCTGTAGCCTGCATTTGGGTTCTCCTTCCTTATCTTCCCCATAAGACTTTACATTCAGCTCAGTAAGGGAACTACTTAATGCTACTAATATATGCTTCTGAATTAACTGTTTAACAGCTCCTCTCCTTGGGTTCCATAAGTAGTCCTCCTCCCAGTAATAAACCTAGCCAAAATAATATTGTTATTATGTCTCAAAGTTACTTAGCCCTTCTAAAATTTCAACCACAACACATAACTCCAACCTTCTGTGGCAGTGAATCCAAAGTACCAAATGCGTAGCATGAGAAATAAGGCTTCCTTTTATTTATTCTAAATGTACTTGTTATTAATTTCAAGGGATCTTTGTCTTTGATTATGGGCGAACACAAGGAGAGGTTATGGTACGTGCACACCAGCCCCTTCATAGGTTTCTTTCCCTTTCAGTCATGAGTTTTATTCAGGTTTTCTACAACTTGGTGTCATGTTCTTTTGGCTGAAATTTGGTAGGTACAGATACAGCAATATTGATTTTGGCTGTAACAAGAGGCTTCTTGGATCTCCCACAGCTGTCAGTGACACAAATCCATGCAGGTATCTGACACAATCGTGTTTCATTTTGCAATTGCCAGCTGCTGTCCAGGAGCAGATGGATCTTTGGGAGTTCTTTTCTGTTACTGAATATAAAGAACTTTCAGCAGTGGTCAGGTGGAGAGAAAAAATTCTGAGCTTCACCTCATGGAGTTTTTCTTGAAATGTTATTCTTGTGGGAGAGAATTGGAGTGGAGTAGAATTTGGAGGTCAAACCTCCTCCTTAAAGGTGTAGGGTAACCTGGTTTGTGCTGAAAGGAGCTATCCTGTAGATACATCTGCTACTCTATTGCCCTCCCCCATCTATCTTTCAGTCTGTCTGGATATCTTCTGTTCCTGTGCCTCTATTTCTCCATCTACCTATCCATCTATTCTTCTAGGTATATACATAGTCCTTATCACCATGGTGACTGAGTGCCCTGGCAACATTTTAGTTAAGGGGATGGAAGAAGGACCCCTTGATATTTAAAATTACGTATTTCTTATCTAGAGTGTGTATTGCTCATTGTAAGAGCTTACTCAATGGAGATTGTTGTCAGTGACTTTGCCTTCGTATAGTGAAAGAGGTGAGAGTGGATCAAGGTATCCATTCATATTTATGCTTACTATTTTATGATTTTAGTTTCTATAATGACCTCTCCAGATGTCTTTAACATCAATTTGCCTGTGGTTTCTTTTCTTTAACTCGTAAGCTTGATATATCATACTGACTTTTCCTGCAGACCAGAGTTGCAGTATGGGGAAATCTCTATACAGTAGGGACTGACATGGAGTATGGCTGTTTCTGTAGAATAATAAACACTTCTTAACATGGCAGGAGCTTGCTCCTGTTGTTTAGCTGACCTGCCATGGGACTATGGCTGAATGGTGGAGAGTTTTCACTTTGACCTGCATTATTTATTCTGCACGTTTGTCTTTTTTTTTTTTTTTGAGTGGCAAGGAAATCTTTTCCTTGCTTCTCTTGTTTCCTGCCATGTTGTGGGTAAAGGTGGGTTGGGGTGTCTGTGTGTTCACAACAGACCTGCCAAGTCCCACTCATCTGATGAGCGATTCACTCCTTTGGGGTTAATTTTAAGTAGCCTCTTAGAGAATTTCACTCTTGCAATGAAGGAATTTGCAACATATCTCAGAGGACCTGTCAAGGTTCCTTCCCCACTCTGAACACTAGGGTACAGATGTGGGTACCTGCATGAAAAACCCCCTAAGCTTATTTTTACCAGCTTAGGTTAAAACTTCCCCAAGGTATAAACTATTTTACCTTTTGCCCTTGGACTTTATTGCTGCTACCACCAAGCGTCTAACAAATATATAACAGGGAAAGAGCCCGCTTGGAACGGTCTTTTCCCCCCAAATCCTCCCAAACCCTACAGCCCCTTTCCTGGAGAAGGCTTGATAAAAATCCTCATCAATTTGCATTGGTGAACACAGACCCAAACCCTTGGATCTTAAGAACAATGAACAAGCAATCATGTTCTTAAAAGAAGAATTTTAATTGAAGACAAAGTAAAAGAATCACCTCTGTAAAATCAGGATGGTAAATACCTTACAGGGTAATCAGATTCAAAACATAGAGAATCCCTCTAAGCAAAACCTTAAGTTACAAAAAGACCCAAAACCAGGAATATACATTCCATTCAGCACAGCTTATTTTCTCAGTTATTTAAAGAAAACAGAATCTAACGCTGTCATGAATATAAAGGGAAGGGTAAACCCCTTTGAAATCCCTCCTGGCCAGGGGAAAGCTCCTCTCACCTGTAAAGGGTTAAGAAGCTAAAGGTAACCTCGCTGGCACCTGACCAAAATGACCAATGAGGAGACAAGATACTTTTAAAAGCTGGGAGGAGGGAGAGAAACAAAGGGTCTGTGTCTGTCTGTAGTCGTCTTGGCCGGGGATAGACCAGGAATGGAGTCTTAGAACTTTTAGTAAGTAATCTAGCTAGGTATGTGTTAGATTATGATTTCTTTAAATGGCTGAGAAAAGCATTGTGCTGAATAGAATAACTATTTCTGTCTGTGTATCTTTTTTGTAACTTAAGGTTTTGCCTAGAGGGGTTCTCTATGTTTTTGAATCTAATTACCCTGTAAGATATCTACCATCCTGATTTTACAGGGGGGATTTCTTTATTTCTATTTACTTCTATTTTTTATTAAAAGTCTTCTTGTAAAAAAACTGAATGCTTTTTCATTGTTCTCAGATCCAAGGGTTTGGGTCTGTGGTCACCTATGCAAATTGGTGAGGCTTTTTATCCAACATTTCCCAGGAAAGGGGGGGTGCAAGTGTTGGGAGGATTGTTCATTGTTCTTAAGATCCAAGGGTCTGGGTCTGTAGTCACCTAGGCAAATTGGTGAGGCTTTTTACCAAACCTGGTCCAGGAAGTGGGGTGCAGGGTTTTGGGAAGTATTTTGGGGGGAAAGACGCGTCCAAACAGCTCTTCCCCAGTGACCAGTATTAGTTTGGTGGTGGTAGCGGCCAGTCCAAGGACAACAGGGGGAATATTTTGTACCTTGGGGAAGTTTTGACCTAAGCTGGTAAAGATAAGCTTAGGAGGTTTTTTTCATGCAGGTCCCCACATCTGTACCCTAGAGTTCAGAGTGGGGGAGGAACCTTGACAAACGCATATCTAGCTAGATTGCTTACTAAGTTCTAAGACTCCATTCCTTTTCTGTTCCTGGCAAAAGCATCACACAGACAGAGAGAACCTTTGTTTCTCCCCCCCAGCTTTGAAAGTATCTTGTCTCCTCATTGGTCATTTTGGTCAGGTGCCAGCGAGGTTATCCTAGCTTCTTAACCCTTTACAGGTGAAAGGGTTTTTCCTCTGGCCAGGAGGGATTTTAAAGGTGTTTACCCTTCCCTTTATATTTATGACAGGACCATTTAAAATCTCACTCTCAGAAAGGACACCTATTTAAATCGTCACAGCTTGAAAACCATGCCTAGGGATGCCTTTCTGTGTTTGGATTTATTTGGTGGCTTTTTGTATTGTGTTGAGCAGCTGATGTCAATTCAGCAGTCATACTAAATATCCTTTTAAAACATTTTGGATCTCTTTCTTCTTGTATTTTTATATGCATTTTGTCTTCACTGTTTCATTGGTGCTCCTGCTCCTTCATAAACATAATATCTGTCTTTGGCTCTTAATAGGCTGTATTAATTCTAAATGTATAGGCCATTTGTGGTTTATTTGGACAGTTAAGAATACTTTATAAGACAGCACAGTGTGAATAAAGGGGATTTATTACTCATTTTTGCATGAATGTAAGCCAATCCTTTTCCTCCATATTCCCCATAGGCTGTGCAACTTCAAAAGAAATTCAAATCAAGATAAAAAGGAACATTTCAAGCTTTTTTTGGTGGTTTCTTACCTCAGCTCTTTTTTTCTTTATTTTAAAATTGTGAGAGAATTTAGTGCTCATGAAATTGTGGAGCTAATAGTGCTAGTGTGAGCCCGGAATACTTCAGGCACATGTTATGCAAGCTGTCCCACATAGCTCTCTGCCAATTAACCTCAATCTTGGCCTGCAACTGCCTTGATGTTCCACTCTTGGGCCTGCGTTAAGCAGATTGCAACCTGTGTGTTGACTTTATGATTTGAAGTAATGGTATGTTGTGCAACCCTGAGAAGGTTGGAACTCCCAGTAATGGGATTTAGTCAGACTGGGGCTCTTGAACCTGGGACGGTGGTATAAAATTTAACCTTAAGCTAAGGGAAAATGTAGTTAATAATTAGGAGTCTGTTTTGTTGAAGTCAGTTCTGTTTATGACAGGTTTCAGAGTAACAGCCGTGTTAGTCTGTATTCGCAAAAAGAAAAGGAGTACTTGTGGCACCTTAGAGACTAACCAATTTATTTGAGCATGAGCTTTCGTGAGCTACAGCTCACTTCATCGGATGCATACCGTGGAAACTGCAGAAGACATTATATACACACAGAGACCATGAAACAATACCTCCTCCCACCCCACTGTCCTGCTGGTAATAGCTTATCTAAAGTGATCATCAAGTTGGGCCATTTCCAGCACAAATCCAGGTTTTCTCACCCTCCACCCCCCCACACACAAACTCATTCTCCTGCTGGTAATAGCCCATCCAAAGTGACAACTCTCTTCACAATGTGCATGATAATCAAGGTGGGCCATTTCCAGCACAAATCCAGGTTTTCTCACCCCCCCACCCCCATACACACACAAACTCACTCTCCTGCTGGCAATAGCTCATCCAAACTGACCACTCTCCTGTTCTGTTTATGATGGATTAAATTAAAGAATGTGGTGTTACTGAAAGAATATTTTTGTATTAACGGGTCTTGGTCTATGAGTTAATTGGAATTTATATAAATGGAGAGAGGAAGATTGATTCTTTTGAGTGGATATAGGGGGTTATAGGTAATTTCTTCCCTAAAAGAGCTGAGTTGAACAGATCATCAGATGAGGTCTCTGGTAAAGTTAGGTTACTGTTGGGGTAATATGAACAAAGGGGTTGAAATGATGTCCTATTCTTTTGGCCAGGAGTTTAGGGATTTTTTAAATCTTGTTTTTGGTGTTAATTAGCACATAATTCCTTAAATTAGGTTAGTAGTAGCAATTTATCTTTTGTATTTTGAAATTTCCTCCTTCTAATTAAAATTAAGAGTTATGAAAATAATTCTTACAAAGTTCTTTGATGAACCCCCAACCCCTCCAAATCAGTGCTCAAGTGTGCCCGTAACCTGCCTACAACTAGCTTGGCACAGCCCCTTCACACATACCAGGTGAAATCCTGGACCTTCACGGGGAGAATTTCATCTCCCCTATGAAATTTCTGGAATATGTTGTGTAGCGGGCTCTGAGTATGCATAGGTGCAGAAAGACGTGGACCATATTGGCTCAGTCATTGAAGAAAGGCTTGTGCAATCATAGGACTTTTTATAAGAGTTAAAATCCAGGCAGCCCACTAGTGTCCTGCTGCTTGCCAGGTATTTTCTGGCATGCACAAGCCCAGAATTTGGCTCCATCAATCCGTTATTTTCAAAATAGAGGCAGAGGTTATTGTGGCTCCATTGCAGCAGCAAATTATGTTGCAGTAACTTGAGTTTGTTTCATGTAATTTAGTCTGTGTTCAATGAAAATATACTTCTACTATGGCAATATATGCTTCATATGGTACATACATGCTATAATACAGGACACTTAGAGATAAAGGTGAGCACGAAGCATGATAACGCTTAGCTTTCTCCAAATGTGGAGTTGTTTGGAGATGGGGTTCCAGTTTGGGCCCTTTATAGAGGTAAGCCAGAGCTGTGAAGATAATACATGTATCAGAACTTTCCCAAAGATCAATGTGTGTGTCAGAGGGGATGGGTTTTGAGTTCTGGGTTTTAGCCACCTCTGCTTTATCACACCAGAGTATTGCATGAACTCTGTTAAAATGTTTGATTGATAAGCACCAAGACTATAGTGGGGTGAAAATTAATTGGAAAATGTGATATTTATAAAAAATCCCTATAGCTCCACAGGCAGGGGACCAGGTTCGTATTTTAGCCAGAATATTTACATACTGTTAAGGTGCTGAGTTAAACATTTTCTTCTATGAAAGTCTTCCCTGCGTATAACCTATCTGTTTTGTAGTTCTGTTGATCTTTCTTTTATTATTCTGCAATATGTGATCACAAAAGACAATCTTGCTGATGAGAAAAGCCACTCGGGAAAAAAAAAGTATGCTTATCCTTAAATCTATACTGCATATTGTGCATGGATTTAGTATTTCAAAAAGCCATTTGCATTACTTTTATGACTTTCTCTCTTTAAAGTCTGTTCAGTGATGGTATATTACTCAGATATGTGTGGGTAGCGAATTACCTAAGATGTCAAACTATGTGTGGTTAATTGACAATAGACCATTTTAGTGTATTAAGTATCCATTAAAAACAACATACTTTTTCTAGATAGACACTGTGCAGTACACTCCTAAAATAACATGACCTGACATAACATGGAGAGCTAGCTTGTAGATAATATAATGAGCCAAATGTGAAGAAAAGGGCTATTTGTTTGGATTATGTATTTACTACCCATTTTGGTTATATCTCATAAAGAATAAATCTAGTGAATTTATGGTCTTCTGTTTGAGAATTAGCAGGTATAGTACTGCTGTTAGCTGACCAGCCATATTATTTTCTGATTTGTTCAGCACTATGCAGTATGTCAGTTTTCTAGTTAGTACATCTTCATAGCTGGAAGTTTTCAGGCAGAGCAGAAATAGGTTCCTTTAAACTTACTGTGAGACATCACTAATTCTAGCAATATATTTTTTCCAGAGGTTATTTTCTCTGAGATGCAATGAAAGGAGATCTATATTGTTGTAGTATTTTTTTAAGAATGAAAGCTAGATATTTTCCTTGATGAAGAGGTGGGAGTGGGAACAGTTGTAAATACATATATCTTAATTCATGCAAGCCTTTGCCGTTTGGTATTCACCAACTCAAATAAATAAGCATACCCATGAGGCAGAGCAGTGGATTTATGCAATTAGGCTAAAGCTGAGTTCAGGCATCCTGTACTCATCCAAGTGGCCAGGATGGGTGTTGGGCAGATGTGCAGGGTCAGGAGTATGGGAAACCCTGCACAGCGATGAATACCCCAACTTGCCCCACTCCTCTGCTGGCCCACCATGCTCTCCTCTTCCATGCTCGCTGCATTGCTCCCACACATCTGGTTTCCACTTCCACAGTAGAGCTGTCCCTGTTTTGCTACAATGGAGATGCTCTATGGCTGAGGAGGAATGTACTGGATTTGTCCCCACTGCAAAATCCTCCAAAACCATGCTGACATGAGGTCTAGGGAAGCTCTATAAGAGGCGGTATCTGGCCGTCTACTTTGCGCACAGCTCTGTAATGGAGTTTTAATACTTACATTTTCAAAAGAAAATTATGAAGAAATGCATGGAAATCAGTTAAAAAAATTCAGAATAACTGAATTTTAACTAGCTAATGTAAAGCACTACAGGCTTGTCCCCATCAATCAAACTTGAGTGCAAATTAGATGTACTTCTCAGTTCTCAACAATTATAGCTAAAGATAATGCAGCAAGTAAAATACTGCTGTTAAAATGTTGTCACTCTGCAGTGTAGCTGACTGTATCTGGAAATTATAAGCCTACAACAGAATTTTGTTTGAATTTTGAAATAATTAAAGGAAAAAAGAAAAGAGACAGACAAAATCTTTGGTGGCACTGATAAATTTGACTAAACTGTATCATTTCTATTAAAAAAGCAATTATTACTGTTATTGGATTCATCATACTGTCATTGTTTTATTGCTGATTTTGATTCCGGCATCTTTCTTTTTTTAAACACACAAGATAGTGCACGTACAACTTTGCATTGGTATTCAGGAAGAAGCTGCAGGTCTGCATTCATGACAGCCTATTTAAAATGTGCAAGAAAAGGAGTCTTCTGTAACAAAGTTATGCTGTATTGATTTACATTCAAGTTTTTATGTATTGTATGTGTCATTTCTAATAGGGAAAAAAATCCACATTATTTTGTGTTTGAAAAGATTTTGATGCTGAATGTGAATCTATATGGTAAAGAAAATATAAAGGAGATTTATTTTGAATATCTGCAATGGTTTTTATTCAAAATGAACTTTATTTACAGTACATATTTAAAAAAATACTTAAAACGCAATACTAATATCTATGTAAAGTTACGCGTTTTACATCAAATCCTTATCTGGCCTGTCCCAAAGTACGTTTTGGGAAAGAATATCCTTTGCATTGCAAAATTAACTTGTTACTTCAATGGGCATACCTAGGCCTTCTGTGGGAAGTGTAGAAATTCCAAGCTGAATTCTTCACTTAGCACATTTAAGTGGCAGAAGATTAAACAAAATACTCCCATAATTAAAGAAAATGTATTACTACTAGAATTTTTTAGAAACACAATGTATTACCAAATGAAAATCTTTTCTTTTTTTGTGGGGTGCTGCCAAATGAGAAAGGGACTGACCTGAGGAAGCAACATGTAGCTCCTCTTTCAGTTTGAAAAGATATCTGATAAACATGAGTTACACAACGTCTGATAAACATCTTGAATGGAGAATTATACTGACAATATAGTGAATATATTGCTGCAGTGAAATAGACCTATATAGTTAAACAGAGCTCTTTACTTTTTCCGTATTGCAATTTCTCAGTTAATTATTGACATTTCTGATAGGGTCCATCGGTAAAGAATTGACCCAGTAGCTTTAGTTGAAAAAGAAAACAAACCAACAAGAAATTCTATAGAGAGCTGGTTAATGCTGTACCCTCAATTTGACTTGAAATGATAAAAGTGCTTGAAATCAACCTTGATTTGAGTTCAAGTTGTAGTCTCCAACTCACAGTGGTTAACTGTGGCAGAATGTTGAACATGGGGATGCCGAACCTGCCAGTGCTAAATTATAGTCCCATATCTAGGAGATGGGTGGCATCATTGCCATCTCCTGCTCCTGATCTCCATGCCATTTCTCCTCCATTTCACCCATCCCCTCTTCTTTCACAGTTTTCCTTTGCCCCCTTTCTCCTTCTGGAAACGTATGCTGAAATAAACATTTTGTAACTCTAAGCTTCAAACTAAGGGCCAGACTGTGGCCAGCCCCTGGGTGGGTGTGCAAAGAGTTTCTCCAGTCTCTGTATCCCATTCAGGGAATGGCCACAACTATCCTTACACGTGGCCGCTGAGCATGCAGGCAACTCCAGTCTCCCTTCAGATGTATAACCCTCCCTATAGGGAGCAGAAAGTAAGCATGGCCAAGGTCTTGCTCCTTTCTTGTTACCCACTAGTGGACCTGCAATCCAGTCTCATTTTATGGAGTAACAGCATTAGCAGCTCAGTGTTTATTTATATTAACTTCATTAATAGCCATCATGGGTTTATGCAGGATTTGTATGTCTCTCTTGTTTGAGAACTCCTTGGGGAAACAGGCACTATCTCCAGTTATTAAAAATATCCACCTGCTTATAGCAGCGCAGAGGGCTTATTTTCTCATTTGTATGAAATGCCTAGCATGCAGCTGGTGCTATGCAAATTGCAAGTAATAATTAATAGTTAATGATTGCAGCCTTTATTTTTCTGTATCAATCCTGATACATAAGTAAGAGGGAGAAATGAAATGTTTCCGCAGAATTTTTCTAATAGTTGGGCTTCAACTTTGAGAAGTGTGTGAGGTTAGCTTTCTTTGATCCAAATGTTCAGATTGGGTTCCTAAAGGTAGGCACCTAAAGCCATATATAGGCACATAAATTGGTATCCTGATCTTCCCAAAAAAAGTGCAGGTGCTCAGCACTTCTGAAAATCAGGGCCTTATTTAGGTACCTAAATCCATAGATAGGCATCAAACTTTGCCACTCAAGACTGAAAATTTAGACCTCTGTTTTTCACCTACATTAGTTTTCAGTAGTGAAAAGACTGCTTTTAACATTCTGTAAAAAGAAAAGGAGTACATGTGGCACCTTAGAGACTAACAAATTTATTACAGCATAAGCTTTTGTGAGACAGCTCACTTCATCGGATACATAAGCTTATGCTCTAATAAATTTGTTAGTCTCTAAGGTGCCACAAATACTCCTTTTCTTTTTACGGATACAGACTAACACGGCTGCTACTCTGAAACCTGTCATTTAACATTCTGCGTTCCTACATTTAGGGAAAGAATCAGCAGAGGAAAGAATATGATGTAGAACTTGGGGGCAAAATGCAAAACATGCAGCACAGTACAAGAGAAACATCTATGAATTTTTTTTTAATCTGCATGTACTCTTTATTAATGCTTTCTTTAGAAGTGACTACAGCAGAACAAATTCTGTTTCTCTGCCCCTTCTTACTTTGATGGTCAAACTAAAGGAGCAGATCACCAGTAGTGCAGAAAAGGTACATGTGGCTGTGTCTCAAGATACACTAGAGCAATAAAATCACAGAGAAATACTCTAATGATAATGGATCTCAGGATCTTTCAGGAAAGACCATTAGAATAAGATCACCAGCATATTTCAGTTAGATATTAAGGATGGAGAAAACCATGTGAGTTTTGTGAATGAAGATATAATTGAAGTCTATTAAAAACTGCCATAAAAGGTCTAAAATGAAATCCTATTTATAGAAACATTATGACTGTTAAAGATATTAAAAAAGGAAATTGAGGGAGATACTTGAATGCCAGGACAAACAGTTTTCATTAGATAGACTTATGCAAGTCAGTAAAAATAAGAGAAGCTATAAGAACATTATTAAACTTATTTAAAAAAAAGGAAAAACAAGAGCCTAAGAAGAAAGAAAAATAACATTTAACTGCACTGCTGGATAAAGATGAGTAATAATGTTAGCCTTATCAGTTATTACTCATAAAGTGCAGTTCTGTTCTAAAAATGACTTTATAAAAACTGCAGACTGGGGTTCTGTGTTTGTTGTATCCCAGTGATTTCCAGACAAATGTGCTCATGTTTACAAATGAAAAGATATTTTTTTTAACTGCCAGCCATGCAAACTCAGGGCTTATCTAAAAGGGGGACAGCCAGGAAAGTTAATCCCAATTGTACATATAAAATGATGGGGTCTAAATTAGCTGTTACCACTCAAGAAAGAGATCTTGGAGTCATTGTGGATAGTTCTTTGAAAACATCCACTCAGTGTGCAGCGGCAGTCAAAAAAGCAAACAGAATGTTGGGAATTATTAAGAAAGGGATAGATAATAAAACAAAAAATATCAGATTGCCGCTATATAAATCCATGGTTCATCCCCATCTTGAATACTGTGCGCAGATGTGGTCGCCCCATCTCAAAAAAGGTACATTGGACTTGGAAAAGGTTCAGAAAAGGGCAAAAAAAAAAAAATTAGGGGTATGAAACGGCTGCTGTATGAGGAGAGATTAATAAGACTGGGACTTTTCAGCTTGGAAAAGAGACCACTAAGGGGGGGGATATGATAGAGGTCTATAAAATCATGACTGGTGTGGAGAAAATAAATAAGGAAGTGTTATTTACTCTTTCTCATAACTAGGGGTCACTAAATTAAAATTAATAAGCAACAAGTTTAAAAAAAGCAAAAGGAAGTTTTTTTCACACAATGCACAGTCAACCTGTGGAACTCCTTGCCAAAGGATGTTGTGAAGGCCAAGACTATAACAGGGTTCAAAAACGAACTAGATAAATTCATGGAGGATATGTCCATCAATGGCTATGAGCCAGGTTAGGCAGGGATGGTATCCCTAGCCTCTGTTTGCCAGAAGCTGGGAATGGGCGACAGGGCATGGATCACTTGATGATTACCTGTTCTGTTCATTCCCGCTGGGGCACCTGGCATTGGTCACTGTCAGAAGACAGGATACTGGGCTAGATGGACCTTTGGTCTGATCCAGTATGGCCGTTCTTATGTTCTTAATTAACAAAAGGTGTTAATTAACCCCTGTGTGAACACCTTCATTCAGAATTAAAATGGGTGCTCAACCCTTTTTTGAAAACCAAGCCCCTTCAAATTGTCTCAGGCTGGGCACCCAAAATCACTAGACTCTTGAAAATCTTGGCTCATGTCCTTTCCATCCTTGGCCCTTCTGCTCTTTTATCCTTGAAGTTAGTTTCTTTTTTCCTCTGCATATATTAGAAGATATTTATTTGAATATAATTCTGAATGGAATGCAGTCTACAGATATTTTGAGCATAAGTAATGTCACCTTCTGGATGTGCTGCTTTTGCTTTGGGTTTTCTATAGCGCTGCTTTTGCAGAGCTTTAGAGCGGCTGAGATTGGGGAAATTTACTTCAAGGATAATAACATCTGTCTTGACTAACAGCTTTTTTATCAAGACTGTTACAATAGAGGCTATTTAAAATTTGCCTGGGTAAATTGCTATTTTGTAAGCTACTCCATTTAAATTATTCAGATGCTGTTACTATGGTACTGCAAGCTTTGTTTGTTCATATTGTGGAGGAAGGTCTAATGGTCCCCTAGTGTCCTCTGAACTGTAGAAAATCTAATTAAAGGAAAAAATACTTTGCTGTGTGTGTACAAGATTCACAGCAAAACTGCTGAATACCTTTTTCAGTGTTTTTTTTTAATGTGTGTAATTGGCAGAAGTGGGGTTTCTAATAGAATACACTATTTATCTATATTTCTGGCTGCATGGGTGCAAATGCTCCAACATCCAGCTTCTGCTGATTCAGGTCTGCCATGTTCCACCTCTCTGACGGAGAACCCTGCAGGTTGGCGATCAGCTGCATAAGAAAGAGCTTTTTTTTTTTATTGGTTCCAAATTAAATGCTTTTCAATTTATTTGAGTGTCCCGTGTCTGTGTTTTGTGTGACATGGTAAAATATTTGGAAATTTAATCCCAATTAAATTTAAATGTAATTAAATGTTGCACCCTTTATGCTACGACACTAGTGGTAAATCCAATGGTACATCCTTTACTCTTACTGGATCTGGCTATCAGAGCAACATACATTTTTAAACCAGCATTTGCATATTTCTTTAGTTACTCAGTCAATTCTGCAAGCTATTCAATGCAACAAACAACATAAGAAAGAAACGGATTTAGATATTTTTTCATATATCCATCTGTCTAGTGTTTGAATCCATATCCCAGGTCTATGATTCTGAGAGAAGGAGTCTTGAGTAAGTTCGCCCTTGTGCAGGCTGCTGAATTACTCCATGGATTGTAACTCTTATTAAACACAATCAGATTGCTTCTTTTAAACAAGCCATTTTTATAACCGGCAATTTTATATAACTTCCATAGATTTGTACTGCAAGGGCCACACCATCACTTGCCTTAGCAGGAGTACAGAAGAGGGTGCAAGAAGTCTGGCCCCTTAGTCCCATGCACAGGGGCTAATCACAGCATCAGTTGCACTCCCTCTCAAGAGAACTGGCTTGAGATGTCGCCAACAGACACACCACCTTCTCCGAAGGGGAGAGTGAAGGAACATAAATCCACACCATGTAGAATCAAGCACAGGAGTTTATTACGTACAGCGCTGGTGCAGTGTCACCTTGCTTATTAGGCTCAGAGACACTGCAGAACAATTAATTACAGTAGATTATATAGGGTGCTCACTGGGTGGAGAGAAGCAACGGGGATGGATTTTCCCAAGCCTCTAGATAGGTTCTAACAGCAAGACAAGATAAGCACAATAAGCCAATGGTCTAAAAGATTACATAATGGCTCAACCCAAGCTTAAATTAACATATTGCTGACACACAATGTCTATTAAAATGTACCGGTTAAATCCTAATTTTGGAGTTCCAGGGGAATGAGGTAGCAGCTCTCCCGGTTGAGTAACAGGTACATTCCTGGAGATTTAAAGCAAAAAGGCAGTAATTAGTACTTAACAATAACAATTGTTTATAAATTTACCCTTGCATTTCTGTGGGCTAGGATTGGCATACATCTGTGAGGGGAGGGTGTCATAACTCATGTCAATTATATTGGGCCTCTCCCTGAACTCTGTCTGGGATCTGAGGGGTATTGTACCACTAACTCTTCCCTGCATTAGGGAGTAACCATGAGGCCTTTCTCAGCGCTTCATGTGTCTATAACTCGCAATAAGGACGCCCAATTACATTTGGAGTTATGCTGACTCCACTCACTGACTTGAAACACACAAGGTTATCTGTTTACCCCAGCTTTCTCTTAGCTATGTATTGTTCTCTGTTAGCCAGCCTCCATGACCCAGGCCAAGCTGTGGACTCCAGGCCTGTATGAAAAGTTCTTAGCAGAAACTGCAGTTAAGATCTTACATCCACATTAAATGGATTATGGCTCTTCAGAGAGGCAAGTGCAGGACAATAACCTCTCTCCCAGTCTTTATCAGCCAGGGGAACTGGGCCTACGTGGGGTAGGTATCCACATGATTCACCTTTTTGAAGGGAATATGATCAATCTGTCCTGCTGTCCCTGAAAGCACAATATCTCTGGGGGCTCCTATACAACCCTAGCACATTCTATCTTTATACATCTACATTCACATGATGACTTTACTTTCACTCTTTTCCTGCTGTCAGTTTTTTGGCTAAATCTTGGTGTTTATTCACTTTTTGCTCAGTCTTTTCTCTGGCAAACTCCCATTAAAGTCAGTGACGTCAGGATTTGGCCTACACACCATGTAGTGCCAGTGGTTTTACTATTTTTATCCGGGATCAGGCCCCCCCCCCCCTTTTTTTTTTTTTTTTACTTTGTCATCTGTATATTGCATCCTTTTCAGATGTCATCTCCATGATTAAGTTTTGGTTACTTATCTCTCTACCTTACTTTAATCTAGGTTCACTGCTAAAAATCTATTATGTTCATCTATATTCATCCTATTCATTTTGTTTATGCAATCGCTCTATGCTTGTTTCAGGTCATGAGTAAATATTACACCCCTTTTGAAATTTTTTCCTCTTTATGCATTTACAAGATTGACAAGTTGAAGTTTTAATGTGACCCTAGTTTGACTGACTATTGATTGGGATACACATACACCAAAAGCCGAGAAAGAGACTGAGAAAAAGCAAGTGATGGATTGGATCACGAGATTTAAAACACCCACAAGTGCTGTTCTTTATCCAAAATGAAGGATCATAATTGTTTCAATCATACATTTTATATTTCTAGACTTATTGTGTATGAAGAGGACTCTAGCTAATTTGATATCACTTCTGAACTACCAGTATGTTATAGTCCCAGTCATAAAAAAGCATTACTTTGGAATAATGAGCACAACGTGAACCCAGAATATTCGAAGGTTCATTTAAGGCTGTGTAGTGTGTAGGGCTTGGATGACTCCATAGTGGTTTTTTCATCTGGTTCCATTTCTTATTCTCATTTCCAACACCATTCTCTGAAGTTTTCAGCCAGCTGAATGTTGCCATGTTGCTTTCTGGACACATGTAGAAAATTTTTGCAGACTTTACTTGCAAGGTAGGTCAATGAGTGTTATCTCTGTCTTATTGGTGGGGATATTAGAGACAGAGAAATTTAATTGTTATGCATATGTTACACTGCAATAAAACACTCACAGCTGGTCCATGTTAGTTGGCTTGGGCTGCCAGGCTATAAAATTGCAGTGTAGACTTTCAGGCTCAGGCTGGAGTCCAGGCTCTGAGACCCTCCTCCCTCGCAGGGTCTTAGAACCTTGGCTCCAGCACAAGCCCAAATGTCTACACGGGAATTTTATATCTCCACAGCCCAAGCCCTGCGAGCCCAAATCAGTTGAGGTGGGGCAACTGTGGCTGAGATGGTGCAGCTATTTTATTGCAGTGTAGACATATCCACAGAGAGCCAGTAGCTGAGCCAGGATTAGAATACAGTTGACCTCAATGAAGGACTGGTGTGAGTGAGAGCAGAATGCATTCTAACATGTAGCAACATAACAGAATTTATAGAATAACCCCGGTGTTTTTTCATGCTATATTGCAGCAGTCGACAGTAACTAGAAGTGTTCGCTGCCAGAGGAGATGCAGGCAACGAGCAGCTCAAGGGTACAACTGTGTTTTCTCAACATGCGTTTGAAGGTATTAGTGGCACCACCGCTTAAACATGTCGGTGGAGAGAAGCTTGTTTGGCTTCACTCACATTATTAGGGGTTTACAAGTTCTGCTGTTATTTCACCATTTGTGAGATTGCTGCTGGCTGGGAAATTACAATAAAACCAAAGTTTATAGTCCTCCTGTTGTGAGAGAACTGGATTATAAACTAAATTAAAACAAAACAACTATAAATGTGTGCAGACTAGATGCAGCACTTGTCTTTATAGCTTATTGTTGTAATTTAATTATTGTTGTATGAGTGTAATTCCCATTAGGGAATAAGATACTGTAACAATTAATAGGTCAACTGTGTAAATCTAAGCACAACACTCACAAAATGTGCAGGTATTACATTTTTAGAAAGCTTTTTATTTATTATTAGTAATATTATGTCTGAATCAAACCCCTAAATCTGAACACATCTGTGTGACATACTATACCTTGGGGGAGCATCTTGTAACCCCCATATTCCTCATTTTTATATAATCGTGATCTTACATATAAAGCATGCCTTGTAAGGTATCAGGGGAAAGATTATGATCTGCTGAAAGTTATTTCTCTATCATATATGTATATCATGAATGCATATGAAGATATGAGAATTGTGTTGTATGGTTGTCACTAAAACATACTGTAAGTTGGAGAATCAGCCAGATATTAGCTCCCCAGGGGCAACAGCAAGGAAAGCAACCAACACCCGGGTGGGGTATTAAACAACCCATCAACAACCATTGTCCAGCAAGGGAGCTACAATTCAATGACTCACCTGCATGAGGCCACACCAGGGGAATTGCTCAACCTTGCCTAGAGACTCAGCAATGCCCCCAGACATGCCTGGAGTTGGGCTCCCCAAGCACATAGGACTGAGGTTATAAAACAGACACAGTGGCCAGATGCTTGGCCTCTTTCCTGCCCCCAGTCTAATAGGGTTGAGAGTTTAGACTGCATGCTTATATTTTATACTTTGGTAACCAACTCTGACTTTTTGCCTATCACTTAATATCACTTAAAATCTATCTTTTATAGTCAATAAATTTGTTTTATTGTTTACCTTTACCTGTGAGTTTGTATGAAGTGTGTGGCAAATCTGCTCAGGTTTTGCAAAGGCTGGTGTATATCCACTTTCCATTGATGAAGTGGTGAACCAATTAATAAATCTGCATTGCTCGTCTTGAGCAGTGCAAGACGGTATATTCCTGAGGCGCAAGCCTAGGAGCTGGGGGGATTTGGCTCTAATGCCTTTCTCTGTGTCACTGCTGAGTGGCTCTGGGAGCACTTGTGCAATATAGCTGGGTGTGGGGCTCCACATGCAGTAACAACACCTGGAGGGGTTTGCTGCTGGTCACTAGCAAAACATTGTGAGAGACAGCCCAGGCTGGAGAAAGTTAAGGGGGCACAGCGATCCCACATGTGAGCAGAATAGATGGAGCACTTGTCTTCATAGCTTATTTTTGTAATTTAATTATTGTTGTATCAGTGGGGGCAAAAGACCTATCTGGCTTCAAGATTAAACTTGATAAATTTATGAAGGAGATGGTATGATGGGATAACATGATATTGGCAATTAATTGATCTTTAAATATTCCTGGTAAATAGGCCCAATGGCCTGTGATGGGATATTAGATGGGATGGGATCTGAGTTACTACAGAGAATTCTTTCCTGGGTATCTGGCTGGTGAATCTTGCCCACATGCTCAGGGTTCAGCTGATCTCCATATTTGGGGTTGGGAAGGAATTTTCCTCCAGGGCAGATTGGAAGAGGCCCTGGGGGGTTTTCGCCTTCCTCTGTAACATGGGGCACGGGTCACTTGCTGGAGAATTCTCTGCAGCTTGAAGTCTTTAAACCATGATTTGAGGACTTCAATAGCTCAGACATAGGTGAGAGGTTTATTGCAGGAGTGGGTGGGTGAGATTCTGTGACCTGCATTGTGCAGGAGTTCAGACTAGATGATCCTAATAGCCCCTTCTGACCTTAAAATCTATGAATCTATTAGGGAATAAGATACTGTAATGATGAAAAATTAACAGGTCAACTTTGGAAATGTAAGTACAACAAACTTGCAAAATATGCAGGTATTACATTTTTTCAAAGCTTTTTATGTATTATTAATATTATGTCTGAACCAAAACCCTAAATATGAATACGTCTGAACTTTGCGAGATTTGGAATTTGAAACTAGTTCAGATTTGGATTTTCAGTTTATACCGATATTTATAAAAGGCAGAATCAGAAATTTCATTCTGAACTCCCCTGGACTTTGAGTGGGTGAAAATTCAGATTATGATCTAGACTCTATTCTTCATCTTACATTTGTCTGATATTACTAGGCTATTTTCAATGAGAAGTCTGTGTCCAGGTAGGTATTAGCTAGGAGAGAGTCTTCCAGATATTCCAAATAAGTATGCTGCCAAATACTAAAATATTGTCCCCTGTTCTGCTGCTTTAAATATACATTACCTTGATGTTGGTTTCCTTGCTCCAGTCTTCTGTTACTGGAGTTTTTTGAACTCTGCAACCCCCATATACAGATCATTCTTGCATATGAAAGGAGGATCTGAGCTATGTCTAAATATCTTTTATTCATCACTATTTGCTGACCAGTAATCTAAGTAGGAGTTCATTTTCTGTGTCCTCACCTAGTATGTTGCAAATGGCGTTTGTAACCTGTTGCCAAAACCATTTTTTTCCTTGGAGCAAGGCCAAAAAATAAAAAACAGGCATCTCCATCATTCTTCCAGAAAGTTTGCATGAATGTAAGTTTTGTGAGGATGAAATATCAGGTTTGGGTAAGGTGACAGTGAGCCCAGAGGGTAATGGCTTGTAGAAAGTGGTGTTGGAGAGCTGCCGAGCAGCCTCTTGTTCATATTCCGACCTATTCATGATGACGACAGCACCTCCTTTGTCAGCCTTTTTGATGATGATGTCAGAGTTGTTTCTGAGGCTGTGGATGGCATTATGTTCTGTACGGCCGAGGTTATGGGGCAAGTGATGCTGCTTTTCTACAATTTCAGCCCGTGCACGTGGCTTCACGTATGACTTCTACATAGAGTGCTTCAGCGGAAGCACTCTATGTAGAAGTCCAGTCTGTTGTTTCGACCTTCAGGAGGAGTCCACCCAGAATCTTTCTTTTTGTAGTCTTGGTAGTCTGTGGGTTAGTATGTTGTTCAGAGGCGTGTTGGAAATAAAGCCCTCCAGTATATCATCAAGGATCTACAACCTATCCTGAAGGACGACCCATCATTCTCACAGATCTTGGGAGACAGGCCAGTCCTTGCTTACAGACAGCCCCCCAACCTGAAGCAAATACTCACCAGCAACCACACACCACACAACAGAACCACTAACCCAGGAACCTATCCTTGCAACAAAGCCTGTTGCCAACTGTGCCCACATATCTGTTCAAAGGACACCATCATAGGGCCTAATCACATCAGCCACACTATCAGAGGCTCGTTCACCTGCACATCTACCAATGTGATATATGCCATCATGTGCCAGCAATGCCCCTCTGCCATGTACATTGGTCAAACTGGACAGTCTCTACGTAAAAGAATCAGTGGACACAAATCAGACGTCAAGAATTATAACATTCAAAAACCAGTTGGAGAACACTTCAATCTCTCTGGTCACTCGATTACAGACCTAAAAGTGGCAATTCTTCAACAAAAAAACTTCAAAAACAGACTCCAACGAGAGACTGCTGAATTGGAATTAATTTGCAAACTGGATACAATTAACTTAGCCTTGAATAAAGAGTGGGAGTGGATGGGTCATTACACACAATAAAACTATTTCCCCATGTTTATTTCCCCCCCCCCTCGCCCCACTGTTCCTCAGATGTTCTTGTCAACTGCTGGAAATGGCCCACCTTGATTATCACTACAAAAGGTTTTTTCCCCCCAGCTCTCCTGCTCGTAATAGCTCACCTTAAGTGATCACTTTCATTACAGTGTGTATGGTAACACCCATTGTTTCATGTTCTCTATGTATATAAATCTCCTAACTGTATTTTCCACTGAATGCATCCGATGAAGTGAGCTGTAGCTCACGAAAGCTTATGCTCAAATAAATGTGTTAGTCTCTAAGGTGCCACAAGTACTCTTTTTCTTTCTGAGATTTGTGTATCCTTTCCTTCCACATAGTGTGGCAAGGTACCTTCTCGATCTCACCAGCCTCAGCTGTTTTTAGCCTTGGTGAGACGGGCTTGGGTAAAACAGTCCTTCTAGGATGCACAAGGGCAGTCCATTCCTTCTCTCAGCCAGTCTTTTATGCTTGTTTTTCTTCCCTTTTGGGAGGGAACGCAGCCTTCCCTCGTGGTGAGAGTCACTGTCTTGCTGCTCCTAGCCTACTGGCAGCTTGACTCCTTCTCTCTCTCTTCCCCCCTCTTCTCTCAACAAGGGAAGGTTTAAAAAGGTCTCAGGCAGCCCTTAGTTGGCATCAGCTCTGATCCTAATTGACCTCAGGTAACTCCCTCTCAGCTGATCTTAATTGATTCTCTGGTAACCCCTTCTCAACTGAACCTGATTGACCTGTAGTTACCCCTCCCCAGTTGATAGGGAGGAGGGCCTTTTAACCTTCTGGGAATGTTTTCTACACCCCGCTCCCCCCCAGCTGTCTGCCTGAGTTTATCACAATAGACACAGCCCATGTTCTCCAGGAGATCCAATTAGAAACCATATATTTTCCACCAAAAGAAGGCTGTGCTATGCAAAAAATCAAGATACCATGCAAAATAGCTTTGTATGGATCTGTTTTCCTGTTTAGGAAGGAACTGCGACTTGGGACATTTGGGTTTAATTTCCAATTCTGCTGCAGACTCCCTGTATGAAAGGCAAGTCACGCCTCCATTCACCATCTATAAAATAGGGATAATAGTACTTCCTTTCTCCCACTCTTTGTCTGTGTGGTGAATTCAGGCTCTTTGGGGCAAGGTCTGGGGCAACAAGTACAAAGGGGCCTCAATCTTGTTTGGGGACTCAGGGTGTTACTAAAAAGAAAAGGAGTACTAGTGGCACCTTAGAGACTAACCAATTTATTTGAGCATAAGCTTTCGTGAGCTACAGCTCACTTCTGTAATACAAATAATGCTGAATAATGAAATAAATAAAACCAAATTAGTGACTGCTTGTTAGTTAGGGTAGGTTTAGGGACAACAGATGTGTCACATAAAGTGAATTTTAAAAAGTACTAAATTAAGTTTTCTGGGCCATAATGAGATATTAGGTTACATTAATTAATATTTGTATAGTGGTTAGAAAATGTAAAGTGCTAAGTATTAATGTCTCTGGCAAACAGTTTTGAACATTCTGTTTTTGTGAGTAGAAATATTCTTGGCAATTCCAATATTCAGTATTTTTTCCTATTTAGTATCATTTTTATTTGCATTTGTTTATTTGTATAATTTCTACACCTTACCAGATTGATTGATTATATTTTAAAAAGCAGTCTGCCTCTTCCTCCCTATACTTCTTTTTTACATCCCTACTTAACCACATCATCCTTTTTCCCATTTCTGAGTTTAGAGTTATTTCAGGAGAATTTCAGTTGACACCTTTCCATGTGTCAGGTAAAAGTTTTCTTCTTTTCTGCGATAGGTTTCCTACAATTCATAGAATTCTGGTCAACACACACATTGGTTCAAATTATTCCAATAATATCATACTTATCTTTGAAATGAAGTCATTTACATTCAGCAATAATATTGTATATGCTCCTATTTACACAGAAGATATTCACCGTTGCTTTATCTTTGGACTAACTCATAACCATGTTAACCACTGGATGTATTTTCTAGGGATTAAAGAGTCTCCCTTTAAATTCTTTTTCAACTCTTTAACTAACTACTGCCAAGGTAATTTTCCATGTTAGCAGTGGATTTGTTATAGATGTGAAGCAGCTCTTGTTTCCTCTGTTACTCTTTATTTTGTATGCCAGCTACATGATAATTCAACCAAAACTTTTGTCCCAGCCACGGGTAGCCAAATATTCACTCACCCTCAAGATCCTCCTCATGAACTACTTACCATTTATGTTCTGCATTAACAACTCAAGAGAAGTTGTGCTGGTATTTAGGCATGTAGCTACCATTAGTGATGCACATAAATCTCCAACAATATACTCCCCCCGCCTCCCCAAAAAAGTAAAATCAGCAACAATGCTATGTGTAGCTCTTCTCTTCTTGGTCATCATCATTGCCCCCGACAGTGTCTGAATGACTGAGTTTTCCATTCATAATTCTGCTATTTGCCAGTTTAATTAAGTCAATATTCCCAGTGAATTTAGCCCAAAGATGCTGCTAATACATGGATATGCAAGGCAGAGAATGAACACTGAGATAGCCAGCAACTCAGATAGCACGGGGAAGACTGTGAGCGAAGAGGTGCACCTCACTGGGGAAAGCATCTGTTAGACAATACAAATGTTCTCCTTATTATATCATTTTGCCTTCATTTTTAGTTGACATTGAAAAATTGTATTCTCCTGCTACCATGTTACTGCTGACAGTCTCCAAATCCCTAATTCATCTTTAGTAAGACCACTGCTTGCTAGTTAACTTGTTTCTTCCACGGTGAATGTGACCTTCTGGGAGAATGGATAGCACCTAATGACTATCAGGATGCACTGCTTTTGACACACTGGGTTGGGCACTCATTCCGTTGGCTAGATGTCTTTCAATCGGCATTTCTTTTGGTGTCCTGGACCTGGGGGAATACTGCTGTCTGCTCTCCCCTCTCCTCCCTCAAACTGGCAATGAGCCCTGACTTTAAAAAAACATCTGGCTTATTCAGAGACCAGTTAGATAGTAATTGTTAAGAGATGCCTACTCCATCTGTACTTACAAGATTACAAGTTGTCTTCACAAATTAAATATGTCCCGTCTGTTTTTCTGCCTTAGCATCTCATACCATCGCAGGAAAAGCAGCATTTGATAAAATGGAGCCTGAAGCCAGGAGGCACTAAAACCAACACACATCACACCCAAGATCCCTGGGAATGTAGAAAATGTAACTTGTGTTTCTTCAAAAGAAAGATTTTTGAAAAGTTTCTATAAAGTAGCTGTTTCCGTTTTAGATATGGACAGTAATCCAGGGCTTAGACTTGAGGCTATGTCTACACTTACAGCGGATCAAGGCTGCTGCAGTCGATGCAGCAAGCGTCGATTTAGTGGATCTAGTGCTCTCTGATCGACTCCGGTACTCCACTGGAACAGGAGAAGTAAGGTACGTTGACAGGAGCGCAGCTCCCATCGACGCAGCACCGTGTAGACACCGCAGTAAGTCAACCTAAGCTACGTCGACTCCAGCTACATTATTCACGTAGCTGGAGTAGCGTAACTTAGGTCAATTTACCCCAGCAGTGTAGACAAGGTCTCGGTGCAGAACAACCTGGAGAGATTTTTGTTTTCTTATCCTCTTGGCATCTCAGCTAAAGTTAGGAGAAATAAATTATATGAATATTAGTATAATGGGAATGGATGTGGAGGGGGCCAAAAAGGAACATTAGTAAATAGATGTGAGGATAAATCCTGGCCACTTTACGCATGTGACTGTTGGCATGGACGTCGCTGGAAATTCTTGTATAAGACAAGGAGGATTGGGTCCAGTGTACACATGGGTGTTACTAAACAGAAGTCAGAGAAAGTAACACAAAGAAAGTACCTCATAAATGTTCACAGGCAAATGAGCCAGTTGATATTTTGGGTACTTGAAACCTGTTTGTGAACTGTTGGATACTGGTATTTAGGATGTCATACTACCCTTCAGATTTGGTACTTTCAGAAAGGACATCAGAGCACCAGCTAATGCTAGTTAGCCAATGCTCTGATGCTATTTGTGGAATCAGGTTTATTTGAGTTAGTTCTACTAATGGAATTGGGATGACACCATGGCATTTTCTCTTCCTCCCTCTGCCTGACTGAAATGCCTGCTGACTAGTAATACTTTTAATCCAAAATTTTTCAAAATGGCTGCTAATTTTGAAAAAAGAAAAGGAGTACTTGTGGCACCTTAGAGACTAACCAATTTATTTGAGCATGAGCTTTCGTGAGCTACAGCTCACTTCATCGGATGCATACCGTGGAAACTGCAGCAGACTTTATATACACACAGAGAATATGAAACAATACCTCCTCCCACCCCACTGTCCTGCTGGTAATAGCTTATCTAAAGTGATCATCAGGTTGGGCCATTTCCAGCACAAATCCAGGTTTTCTCACCCTCCACCCCCCCACACACAAATTCACTCTCCTGCTGGTGATAGCCCATCCAAAGTGACAACTCTTTACAACCTGGATTTGTGCAGGAAATGGCCCAACTTGATTATCATGCACATTGTGTAAAGAGTTGTCACTTTGGATGGGCTATCACTAGCAGGAGAGTGAATTTGTGTGTGTGGGGGGGTGGAGGGTGAGAAAACCTGGATTTGTGCTGGAAATGGCCCAACCTGATGATCACTTTAGATAAGCTATTACCAGCAGGACAGTGGGGTGGGAGGAGGTATTGTTTCATATTCTCTGTGTGTATATAAAGTCTGCTGCAGTTTCCACGGTATGCATCCAATGAAGTGAGCTGTAGCTCACGAAAGCTCATGCTCAAATAAATTGGTTAGTCTCAAAGGTGCCACAAGTACTCCTTTTCTTTTTGCGAATACAGACTAACACGGCTGTTACTCTGAAACCTGCTAATTTTGAGTACTTCAATTTTTGGGAGCTGCCTAATTGTCTCTATCTGGGCACCAAAATCAGAGGCATGCTAGTTCAGTGAACACTTAGGAAAATTTTGTCATAGAGAATACTCAGCCATAAAGCGGAAAAAATACATGAATATGCTTCACTTGGAGGAATGTATATTATCATCGCTGGGTTTAGTTACAGCAGCATACCATTACTGGGCCATGCTCACTAGCACAATGCAGTTGCCAGTAGAAATTTACAGGTGGATCTGATGTTGACTGGAGCTGGATGATGAGTGTAAAGTAATTTTATTTAATTTAATTGAAAATGAATGTGGTTTGACTGTGTTCTTGCACCTTTAAACTTCACCATTCGTAGATATTTTGGAAGACATGTTTACTGATAGGAATATTAATAGAAAATCAATTTTTAAGCAGATACTGGAGTATTTGCACCAGAAATCTGATTCTTACTCATTTAGTTATGGAACAGAAGTATAATTTAGGTTTGTGTGTCACAGAGCCACAGGATCTGTGCTATGCCCTGGCTTTTAAACAGCTCCTTAGAGGAAGCCATTAAGTGTGCCAGATTGCCAAGGTGTCCCACTTTTCCTTAACGGTAGACTATCCTGCCTCAATGCCTCTGAGCCTGTGCCTCTAGTCTGCAGTGCTCCTGTTTCGCACCATGAGCTCTGGCCAACAAGTCCAACTGAGATAGATTCCTGTTAAGAGATTTTCACCCTCTGCAGGGACCAATGCAAGTCAGCAAGTATTTTCAGTGACATCAGGCAGCCTTTTCAAAACAGACTAGAGTTTATTAAAAAAAGGAGTACTTGTGGCACCTTAGAGACTAACCAATTTATTTGAGCATGAGCTTTCGTGAGCTACAGCTCACTTCATCAGATGTTTACCGTGGAAACTGCAGCAGACTTTATATACACACAGAAATCATGAAACAATACCTCCTCCCACCCCACTGTCCTGCTGGTAATAGCTTATCTAAAGTGATCAACAGGTGGGCCATTTCCAGCACAAATCCAGGTTTTCTCACCCTCCACCCCCCCACACAAATTCACTCTCCTGCTGGTGCTAGCCCATCCAAAGTGACAACTCTTTACATAATCAAGTCGGGCTATTTCCTGCATAGATCAAGGTTTTCTCACATCCCCCCCACCCCCATACACACACAAACTCACTCTCCTGCTGGTAATAGCTCATCTAAACTGACCATTCTCCAGGTTTAAATCCAAGTTAAACCAGAACATCTGGGGGAGGGGGGGTAGGAAAAAACAAGAGGAAACAGGCTACCTTGCATAATGACTTAGCCACTCCCAGTCTCTATTTAAGCCTAAATTAATTGTATCCAATTTGCAAATGAATTCCAATTCAGCAGTTTCTCGCTGGAGTCTGGATTTGAAGTTTTTTTGTTTTAAGATAGCGACCTTCATGTCTGTGATTGCGTGACCAGAGAGATTGAAGTGTTCTCCGACTGGTTTATGAATGTTATAATTCTTGACATCTGATTTGTGTCCATTTATTCTTTTACGTAGAGACTGTCCAGTTTGACCAATGTACATGGCAGAGGGGCATCCATAAACCTGGAAATCCTGGGCGCCCCATCATCTCAGGCATTGACACCCTGACAGCAGGATTGTCTGGCTATGTAGACTCCCTCCTCAGGCCCTACGCTACCAGCACTCCCAGCTACCTTCGAGACACCACTGACTTCCTGAGGAAACTTCAATCCATCGGTGATCTTCCTGATAACACCATCCTGGCTACTATGGATGTAGAAGCCCTCTACACCAACATTCCACACAAAGATGGACTACAAGCCGTCAAGAACACTATCCCCGATAATGTCACGGCTAACCTGGTGGCTGAACTTTGTGACTTTGTCCTTACCCATAACTATTTCACATTTGGGGACAATGTATACCTTCAGATCAGCGGCACTGCTATGGGTACCCGCATGGCCCCACAGTATGCCAACATTTTTATGGCTGATTTAGAACAACGCTTCCTCAGCTCTCGTCCCCTAAAGCCCCTACTCTACTTGCGCTATATTGATGACATCTTCATCATCTGGACCCATGGAAAAGAAGCCCTTGAGGAATTCCACCATGATTTCAACAATTTCCATCCCACCACCAACCTCAGCCTGGTCCAGTCCACACAAGAGATCCACTTCCTGGACACTACAGTGCTAATAAACAATGGCCACATAAACACCACCCTATACCGGAAACCTACTGACCGCTATTCCTACCTGCATGCCTCCAGCTTTCACCCTGACCACACCACACGATCCATCGTCTACAGCCAAGCTCTGCGATACAACCGCATTTGCTCCAACCCCTCAGACAGAGACAAACACCTACAAGATCTCTGTCAAGCTTTCTTACAACTACAATACCCACCTGCAGAAGTAAAGAAACAGATTGATAGAGCCAGAAGAGTTCCCAGAAGTTACCTACTACAGGACAGGCCTAACAAAGAAAATAACAGAACGCCACTAGCCGTCACCTTCAGCCCCCAACTAAAACCCCTCCAACGCATTATTAAGGATCTACAACCTATCCTAAAGGATGACCCAACGCTCTCACAAGTCTTGGGAGACAGGCCAGTCCTTGCCTACAGACAGCCCCGCAACCTGAAGCAAATACTCACCAACAACCACATACCACACAACAGAACCACTAACCCAGGAACTTATCCTTGCAACAAAGCCCGTTGCCAATTGTGCCCACATATCTATTCAGGGGACACCATCACAGGGCCTAATAACATCAGCCACACTATCAGAGGCTCGTTCACCTGCACATCCACCAATGTGATATATGCCATCATGTGCCAGCAATGCCCCTCTGCCATGTACATTGGTCAAACTGGACAGTCTCTACGTAAAAGAATAAATGGACACAAATCAGATGTCAAGAATTATAACATTCATAAACCAGTCGGAGAACACTTCAATCTCTCTGGTCACGCAATCACAGACATGAAGGTCGCTATCTTAAAACAAAAAAACTTCAAATCCAGACTCCAGCGAGAAACTGCTGAATTGGAATTCATTTGCAAATTGGATACAATTAATTTAGGCTTAAATAGAGACTGGGAGTGGCTAAGTCATTATGCAAGGTAGCCTGTTTCCTCTTGTTTTTTCCTACCCCCCCCCCCCAGATGTTCTGGTTTAACTTGGATTTAAACCTGGAGAATGGTCAGTTTAGATGAGCTATTACCAGCAGGAGAGTGAGTTTGTGTGTGTATGGGGGTGGGGGGGATGTGAGAAAACCTTGATCTATGCAGGAAATAGCCCGACTTGATTATGTAAAGAGTTGTCACTTTGGATGGGCTAGCACCAGCAGGAGAGTGAATTTGTGTGGGGGGGTGGAGGGTGAGAAAACCTGGATTTGTGCTGGAAATGGCCCACCTGTTGATCACTTTAGATAAGCTATTACCAGCAGGACAGTGGGGTGGGAGGAGGTATTGTTTCATGATTTCTGTGTGTATATAAAGTCTGCTGCAGTTTCCACGGTAAACATCTGATGAAGTGAGCTGTAGCTCACGAAAGCTCATGCTCAAATAAATTGGTTAGTCTCTAAGGTGCCACAAGTACTCCTTTTCTTTTTGCGAATACAGACTAACACGGCTGTTCCTCTGAAACCTAGAGTTTATTAGTTCACTGGAATACAGCAGTGAAAGTTCTCAGGTTAGCATAGAAAAGCAGAGGTTAAGACATGGTCCATACAGGCCAAAGCCAGGACTCCCTCAAGCTATGCTGCTATAGGAACCATCTTGGTTTCCTTTCTCTCTGTCTCTGTCCCTTTCTGTCAGTCCCAGGCAAGCACTTCTGTTTCTCTTAAAAGGCCAGCTGTCATCCTAGCTTCCTGTCACCTCTCGGTCTATAGTTGTCCTCCTGCAGGACCCCTGCTGAGTTCACATGTCCCACCTGCTGGAGTTTCCCATTGTTAGGTGTAAGTTGTTTAATCCTTGGGGTTCCCATTGTCTTTCTGGATCCTACTTCGATATGGGTTGGTTTCAACCAGTCCTTACTGACCCAGGCATACCACCCCAGAGAGTTTTGTGATGCAAACACCTCATGTGTCCCGCTTTGCCCCAGAAGCAGCATTTTAACTCTTCTGCACCCACTGGGTAACAATTCCAAATCAAATAAATCATTGTTATGCATATCATTCAAAAAATATTCTAGAAAATTCCCCCTTTGTCATGTGCCCAACTAAAACTGCTGTAATTTTGAATTTCAAATATCAAGCACAACAAACTGCTTGTAAACAATCTGCAGCACAAAATTCATTAATACAGAGTGAAATTCATCCTGGTGTAGAGGGCCAGCCCAGATTGTAGGTGGGAATTCAGTGGTGTATAGGTCTTCTGCTCTAGGGCTTCAACACAGGGTTGAGTTTCACGCTTAAAGTATTAGACAAATATGTCTGCATAATGTGTATATTTGAGAGTTGTTCTGTATGTTTGGACAATGTGCAAAGAGGGAAAAAAAGTAATACCTGTTGAATAAATTATTCACCCAGCTCAAGTTCTGAGCACAGTATTCTTTCACTGCTGTTTGACATCACATCAGGCAGAAGCTTGGAATACCAAAAATAGTTTTCATGCATAAAGGGATGCTTTAAAATTACAGAGCAGCTAAGCAACAAAAAATACACAGTTCGTACCAAGCTTCAGCTTCTTGTTTGATGCTCCAGCCAAAAATGACTTATTTATTCAAAATGAAATACTGTAGGCGGTTAATCCTGAAACCACCAGGGATCCTGAACAATATGGCAGCACAAGGCAGACACAGCAAGTGGGAACATCTGTTGCCATGCCAACCTTTTAATTTAAAGCTACAACAGAGCAAACGCTATCACATATTAAATATGAGTTCCCACAATGGTAATATTGTTCATGGTACTGTCTGTTTGCTCATGTGGAGGAGTGTTTGGGACCTGAAACACCCATCAGAAACCAAAGAGGTGCCAGAGCCCACCCCCCGAACCCCTCCTGCTGCCGAACCCCTGCCGCCTTAGCCCCCTGCCGCATCCCTCCTGCATCCCAACCCCCTGCCCTGAGCCACCTGCTGCACCCCGAACCCCTCCTGGGAATGGGGGCAGGGAAGGGGTGGGAAGAGGTGGGGCAGGAGCAGGGCCTCATGGAAGGGGTGGAGTGGGGGCAGGGCCGGGGCAGCAGGGGGTGGGGTGCCAGTGATGCGGCCCTCGGACCAATGTACTAATCCTCATGTGGCCCTCGTGCTCATTTGAGTTTGAGACCCTGGTCTAACTGAATTAATTTAAAAAAATTACAATATTCAGATAGGTTTTGTTTTTCACTCACCTTAATTGTCTGAGCTTAGGGAGGAATCTGGAAGACTTGGGAATGCTTTAGGGTTCATTAAGGATCTGATTGTCAGAAGTGCAGAGCATACACAACTCCTGTTCCCATGAATGCGAGCAGTGGGTGCCCAGCAACTCTGAAAATCATGCCTAAACTCTCTTCTGTAATTTTGAAAACAAGAAGAATAGAGGAATCTGCATGTTCTCATTTAGGCATGTCTTTGATTGGACTGTTCTTATGTTAACAAGCTGTTATTATGCCCCCATATAAATATGTCATTCTTCTTTTAGAATTGCTTTTGCAAGACACAGATGGAGTCGTGCATAAAAATATTGTGGAAGAACTTAGCCCAAATGCAAAATTAATATTTGAATAGGGTCTAAAAGGTCTTAGTATAAGCCATTGAAAATGTTTATATTACTGTAGACACAGTATTGAAATATAGCGTGGTTAAGTGGATAGGATGCTGGACTGGAACTGGGGAGACCTGACTTCTGTTCTTGGCTCTAGTCTGCTGTGTGACCTCGGGCAAGTCACTTCACCTCTCGGGGTCTCTGTTTCCCTCCCACCTTTTGTCTATTTAGATTGCAAGCTCTTTGGGGCAAGAACTGTCTTACTATGTATTGGCAAAGCTCCTAGCACAATAATTTGCAGACTGTGGATGCTACTTTAATCCTAAACAGTTGTAATTTATATGTACAATTATAGCTCAAATCCTATCAAAATACCCACTTCTGAAATGATTCCTACAAAATTACCCAAAAATTAATGCTAGGCTGAGCAGAGTTGGGGAACAATTTAATTTTATAAATAAAATCCAGTTTATTAGGGTTTGGACCCATCAAGCTGTACATATCGCTAACCCATGTAAATGTATAATCTTCTTACTGGTACCCTCAGCCTCCCTCCATCCCTTCCCTGCCAATATTTGTTACACAACTTTGTTGCATCGTGATTCAAATTGGAATGTAAATTCTTACTTTGTTCGTATGCTATCTAGCACAATAAGGGCCTGATCCTGATTGTGTTTTTGGGGACTACTACAATATAATAGTAATAACAAGGGCATGCTTATATTGAGTGAGGAAAACACATCTTCATGCCACATAGCTCTGAGGATCAGAATAATTGGGCTCTGCTTCCCAGACCCTTTAAAAGATAGGAGGCCAAATCTTTTGCTAGTTGGAACTGGATCAGCTCTATTAACTTCAACTGAGTATGCCAATTTATGTCAGCAGAGAAGTTGGCCCATGGAGTCTTTCACCATGAACATTCATATTGCAGCTCTGAAATCTTCAGGAGATTTTCCTATTGCTTGGCAAGTACCTACTCTGTGGTGTCTGGAGTAGCCATGACTCTATAGCAGTAGCGTGTTTCTTTTTATTTTGTTTGTTAGTGATCCCCAGTTTTCATTTTCTTTCATTTGAAATGAATAGAAATACATTCTAAGGTTAGAATCTTTTAAAAAGGCCTAGTGTGGACTACAAGCTTTTGAACCTTGCAGAATCCTTATGGTATGGCAGTGCTTAGAGAGAGAAGAGAAGTACAACAATTAAAAAAAATCCTTCTATTTAGAAAAGTATTTTTGGCCTTATTGCCAAAGCAACAGGGACTTTACATCATAAAAGATATTACCAATCAACAGGAATTAAACTAAAAAATCTATTGTGTGTAGGTGGATAATACACGGTCAGTGTGTGTGTGGAACGTACTCAGAAACTTGTAGCAGGCGCACTCAGCACCAAACAGAATCCAGCACTATGTTGCTGACAGGTAAAGTGCCATCAGAGAATTAAGACACATGACACTCATTTTATTTTATTTGCTTTTTTACAGAATGATTCACCATAGTATCTGATCACCTCACATACATCAATAAATCTACCTTCACAACATCCTCAATAGGTAAGGAGGTATTATTGTCCCCATTTTACTGACAAGGAGTTGAGGCACAGAGATTGTAAGTTGTTTGGGGCTGTCTTTTTGTTATGTGTTTGTACAGATTCAAGCCTTGGGGCCTGATGCATGATTAGGGTCACTAGGCACAACTGCAATATAAATAATAATAAATATAAAGTGACTTGCCCAAACTCCCACTGAGTCTGTGACTGAGTCAGGAACCACAACTAGGATATCCAATGCCTTAGTCACAAGACCAGCCTTTCCACTGGGCTAGTATTTGTAAGGCCAATCATAGCACACAGAGAAGATGGGGGAGGTAATATTTTTCATTCGCCCAACTTCTGTTGGTGACCTGAAGGAGAGCTCTATGTAAGTTTGAAAGCTTGTCTCTCTCACCAACAGAATTCGGTCCAATAAAAGATATTACCTCTCTCTAATATTCTGGGACCCACATGGTTACAACAGTACTACATACAATAATGTAAATTGCATACAGAACATGGTCCCCATAGTAGCCTCTTCCTCCGTCCCCTCCTTGGCCACCATCCAAAGCTTATCCCAAGTGGAGGGGATCTTTACAAAAGCTTCAACAACACCCCAGAGCAGGGGGAGGTAGTTAGCCAAGATCCCAAACCATCCTTTTTCCTATTTAGGTCTAATATTTTGTGTCTTATGGCCCAAGCAGCACTGAGGTGCAGCAGATTCACAGCGTTGAGAGCAATTAGATGTCAGCAAGTCCAGACTCTGTAAACTGTTTTGTGGGGCTGGGAGATTGACTGTTGGTTTAGTGGGAAAAGGGGGTAATAGATGAGCCCTGAGAACACATTCTCAGCCTTAGGCAACAGTGACATCAGAGCACACACTTCATAATCCATCAGTAGACATTGCCCTTGTGCCCTCAGGCTCCAATGCTTTCCATCTGAACATCAGCAGAAAAAGTGGGAGAAACCTCAGGGCCCCAGTATCCTCACAGCCCCTGCATGGGGCAGGCACTCAGCAGCCCAGGGAGAGGGGGTCTTCCCTACAGCAAGCAGCTTCTGAGGACATTTTGGAGACGTGCTGTGGGGATAGTTTGTGTAGACATGGATAGGGAGGAAAAAGCAAATGATCCAACTAGAGATAGTTTAAAAAACATCTAATTTCAAAAAAATTTTGACGAAAAAGACAAACTGTTTGCAACCTTTTTTCCCCATTTTTCATCCAGCTCTTGATCCAGCAAATAAATTGGAAATTAACATAAAATAAAACCCTTTTATGCATGCACTGCTTCTAGAAGCTGATTTGGGAACTGTGGGATAGGTACCCAGAAGGCATTTCAAGCAACTGAAGTTGTTTAGGTGATTGCTGTTGTGGATGTAGGGCAAAACTTAAACCAATGGCTTGTGTGAATGCACTGAACCATTTGTGCTTAAACCAGTTACAAAGAATTTGATCCGGTCTCTAGTGTAGACAAGACATGAAGCAGGAACCATATCTACCTATATATTTAGCCAGCACTTAGCACCATAGGGCCCCAATCCTGATTGAGGAGTTTGAGCTGTACCATAATATAAGGTCCACAATGCAGTTAGCATCCATACCGTCTCTGCCTTTTCCCTGTGAGACAAGGTGCATGAGGTAATAATTTTTATTGGACCAACTTTTGTTGGTGAGAGAGACAAGCTTTCGAGCTTACCAAGAGCTCTTGCAACACTCATACTTAAGTTTCTACACTGACCTTCCCCACTCCCCCCACAGGGGGAATCTATTATTTTTACCTTTGCTGCTGTTTAGAATTTGCCTAGCAAATGTTGTGGGTGTTGTATTTCAGCCTGTGACAGGTGTGAACACTACACAGGCACCAAAAGGTTAAGGGAGGCTGAGATTGCTAATAACCTCGCTGATTGCACCTGGGGAGGGTGTGGTAAGGTGAGGTGGTGGATGGACTTAAAAAGGAGAGAAGAGGATATAGTGAGTTCCCTCTGTCTGGGGAAGGGCCTGATAAAAGGCTGGAAGGGAAGAGAAGCACACTGTCTGTTCCTGAGGTGAGCCTGAAGGATGATCAGGAGCCTCAGAGGGATAACGACCTGCTTGAAAATCCTGGCAAGACAGAGAACTGTGTCAGCCCTAGACTGTGGGTGGAGTGAGACACAAGCCTGAGAACAGATGTGAGGACTTTGCATTATAGCTGAGGCCTGCCTGTGAGGGAGAGGGACAGCCATGAGACTGATGGGGCTGAAGATCTTGTTGTTTTTATATTTTTGTTGTATGTGTTAAAGGACTGTGTAGCCCTGGAAGGAGTCAGACTCTAATTATCTTGGCTGGAGGGTCAGGCCATTCCTACAGCTGGAATAAGCTGGAGGACATGAGGGAAACGAAGGCAAAGCTGCCATAAGCCACATCCAGCCATGAAGGGGGCGTTCTGAGACGCCAGCTTGGCTACCCAGACCTTTAGCAAGTGATAAGGTGCTGTGATAAGGTGTAAGTACCTCACAATATTTACCCTTACTAGAGCTGGTTGGAAAAACGTTGAGCCAATAATTTTCTGTCAGAAAATGCAAATCATTCAAAATCAAAACAGTGAAATAGAGTTAATTTCCAGAAATTTCATTTTGGAGTAAAACTGGGGGGGGTGTCTCAGCAACATTGAAATATTCCAATTTTGACATTTTCAGAATGGAACATTTTGATTTTTCATTTTGTAGTTTTGCATTGTGTATTATAATATAAAATAAGTCAATATCAAAATGGAATATTTCTGTTTTGTCAAAATGAAATGTTGGATTGATCCAAAGTTAATTTTTGAACTTTCTTCTGTCGAGTACTTTGAAAGTTTTGGGTTTTGTTCCAGTTCGAAACAAAGCCAGCTTTTGAAATCTCTAAATCCTTCTTGAAACAGAACTTCTGTCCTCCACACAGTTCTCTTCCTTACTCCATTCTAGCTATCTTCAGGATGTTATTATTTGTAATCGTTTGGGAGTGAATTACTACAGAATGCAGTAAGGGAGATTTTAATTATACAGAAATCTGAAGGTTATAAATGATATACATGGTATACAGTGCAATCCCATTTATCTGAATGGCCTGGCAGATATCTGAAGCTTTCAGATAACTGGGCATTTGGATGAACTGAAGTGCAATTTTGAGCTGGGCTCTAGCTGCGGGCTATGAGCCAATGAATGGCAGCGCTCTGCAGGTCAGCCTTTGTCCCGCATATCCTGCCTGTCACGGTGCCCAGGCTGCCTGCCTTGGGCTGTGGCTGGATGCAACCCCTCAGGGATGATTGTGGTGTCGGTGAGACCCCCAACTGTCTGGTCACTGGGAGGAGCTGTGTCTCAGGCTGCAGGGCTCCATGATGGGAGAGGAGCATTGGGTAGAGATGTTGCTGTGGATAGCAACTAGTTACATGGGTTGCATTTTGAACTGGACACAGTATTGCAGCCATGGAATCATACTAGGAATGGATTCATTGGTGCACTGGTATAGCATGAATTAGGCTGTTGTAAATTAACTTCCTCCAGCCCTGGGATTCCCTGGCAGGTGGATGCTGTTTTCAGAGGGGATTTTCTTTAAAGGGAAGGATATCACTGGTGTAGTCTGTCCTTGTGAATGTAATGCTTGTGATTTGTAGAGCTACTTTGGGACACGCTGTGGATTTGGATAACTAGGATTTTTGGATAAAAAGAATTTGGATAACTGAGATCGTACTGCATATAGTATCTATGGGAATATTTCTCTTTGTGGTAGAGAAAGCTAGTTCAAGTGGTGACATTTTAAGCTTTTGTATACTTATCAACAAAGAAATAGGTGACCTTCAGGGTTTCTGTTGTTCTCAGGATATTACTTTCACATGCTGCTATATTAATAGGGTTTTTTTTTATATCCGTCCCAGCACTGTGACTCAGAGAGGACTCTCACTCCCACTCTGCACATTGCCCTGAATAAGCATCTTTGCACCTTTTGCAAAGCCAGTGATATTTACAGAAGGGAGCCAGTCAGAAAGGAATGTCACCAGTCTCTTAACCTTCATTCAGGGAAGATTTTATAGTAATAAAACTTTGTACTACTTCAGTGCTTTTCCTCCCAGGATCTCAAAGTGCTCTACATATATGAATTAACCCTGACTGTACCATTGTGAAGTTGGTGGTACCATTCATATTACAGTCGTGCCAACCTGCCTGCTGAATCATACAAATAACAGGCCTTGTTAAAGTCCCAGAAGAAGGGTGGTATGTATTAGGTTCATGGCTGTCTGACCTATTCATCAAGTGGCTTGGCATGGCCGTGGTTGATATGTTTTAAGTGGTCTGAATGGAGAGATTTGGCAAATGCTCTCCTTCCTCAACATTTCATTAATGATTCACCCTTTCCAGAAGGAAATAATAGACAAAAAGGCTGGGGTAGATCCTCTACCCATTTTTGTAACCAGGTGGCTCTGGCTGGCAACACAATTTGTTCTTTAAAAAGAAAAAAGATAACTGAGTTTGATAAGTGCCTTTTTCTGTGTGACCTAGGGCAAAATGCTCACAGTTGGCCTTCCGTCTTCACTCCATCGTAATGGTAGTGTCATGCCTGCCAATCAGCCATGGTACACAAAAAGGCCTTCCTTTAGTAAGTGATATCAAAGACTCCTGATGCCTTTGTTAAATGGATGTCACACTGTCTCTATCACATAGGAATTGTGGGTCAGAGTCTCATTTCAAATCAGTGAGGGAAAGAACAGAAATAAGACAGGAGTCTGATGTACCAAATATATAAGTGGATTAGCTCTGTTCTGCCTTACCCTGATTTCTGGCAAATGGCTTTATAGACCTTAGTTCTACCTCCTTTTAGCTTCAGTCACTCTTACCCTTCCATGTCGGTTCCCCTTCTCCAACCCCACAGTTTCCCACCCTTCTTTTTTGTTTGTTAGAGTATGTTAACCATTAAAAACAATTTGCCAGCTAAGTCACCTCGGGCCAGGAGGAAGTGGTGGTTTTGCCATTCATATCAACGAGAAGTCTCAGTTCTGTGTTCCTGCTAGCATGTGATAAATCAGCACCTCTTACATGAAGAGTATGTCTGTCAGCAAGTACATCCGGCTTCTCCTGGACACAGAGCAAACCCATAATAACATGAAAAATATACCCTGGCAATAAGGGTGCCCATGCGTCTTCTAGTGTTATATATTGTGTTGGAGGAAGGAGGTGGGAGCCAATGTTGAGGTTGATTTCTCTTTCTTTGACTTTCCTCTGGGGACTGCATGTAAGGTTTGAAGCAAGGGATATTGTTCTTGGTAAAGGGATTTCTCTGCTAACCTTTTAATAGCTCTCCACCTTGTACTCTCGTCTTCCGTGTCCAGTTGCTCCATTGCAATAGAATCCTCCGTGTATGATCAGAGGCTGTAAGAAGACAATGTTTTGGCTTCTAAGCAGGAGACTGCCTTCAAGGACCTACATGTTTTCTGGTAGCTGAATCTTAATCAGGGCTCTGCTGGTGTGGAATTGTGGAGTCACAGAGAAGTGCAATGGTTCAGTAGTCATGAACAGATATTTTTGTCTGAATTGCTCCTTAAATTTAGTAGCTCGAGGCTCGTGACAAACGTCTGCACTTCCCACAAATTCTGCTCACTTAAATCTCCTTTCATAGGAATTGCAGCATGGACTCTGACTTGATGCATGTGCCTGTGCTCATTAGCACAATCCTTTTTTATTTTTTTAATTATTTTATTTTATTTTTTTCTTAGGATCAACAAGTTCTGGAGCAAACTGCAGTGCTGCAGCATGTCATTTAGGTGATATATATGGACTGGGCAACGTGAACTGCCAGACTGATGTAGAGTTTAGATCCTGATGCTGCTCTTCCCTGCTCTAATGTAAGCCAATGTGTGTTTTGACTGTGCAAGGAAAAGTAGGACTGTGTCCTTAATGCAGTTCACTGCTGGGATGGCAAGCACTGGCAAAAGTGGTTCTTGTTCATAAAGAACCTGATATCCCTTAAGTATAGGAAGAACTCCGTATTAAAACTTGTAAACTCCTCCTTAGAACTTTTCTCTGCCAAGATGCCTGCAAAATAAAATTATCTGGCATGGGTGAGGCCCGTGGCCATCTGTGGCTATGTACTTATTCAGGTATACCCTCTTTTACAGTTAGTTTGTTCTCTATCCCACCCTTGTTTCCCTGTTCATCTGCTGGCTGCATCTTGTCATAATCCTAAATTGTGAGCTCTCTGGGACAGGGAATGTTTTATTACTTTGCACAGCACTTAGCAAAGCATGCCCCTGTTTAGAGCTTCTGGGTACTGTTGCAAAATAGGTAACGCAGTACCAATGGACTTTAGAGAACCCTGTCTTACATTTCAATATTTCTGTCTTCTGCCCCAGTAACACATGAAAAGATATTGACTGAAGCAAATTCCACAGACTGCTCACGAAAGCTTATGCTCAAATAAATTTGTTAGTCTCTAAGGTGCCACAAGTACGCCTTTTCTTTTTGAAGTTAATTATTGTATTCTGCTCGAAGAAGTCCACCACATTAGCATACCCCAGTGTAACTTGCAAATGAAAGACGATGCTGAATTATTGTAATTTCACTCCATCGTTGTGTGGTTAGGGATGAATTTTGCTTGCTGAAAGTTTGGAGACCAATTCAGCACCTCTTACTCAGCTGCAATGGAATGGGACTCAAATAGAATTTAAATCTGTAGAATTAGGGCCCTACATAAGGCTCATACTGAGCCATTGATTTTTAAGTACAATCTCCCCATTTTTATTTCTGAAAAATAAGGCTGGCAATCTTGTTAGGACACCACCTTATTCAAGTAGCAAATACAGCAACTTTAGATCACACGTGAATATTTTTGGTTTCCTATGTCATTGCTATTTTATTTATTTCACTGTGGTATTTCTTTCCCCAACTGTTTTTAAAATGCATAATTTTATTTTGAAATTCTCACAGCAGAGTTAGGGAAGGGGGGGAGGGTGTGATTAAAAATTCAGCTTATCTAGAATAATTTTTAATATTTCTCCCTAGTGATTTAATCACTGAAATAGCACTGGTTTCAGAGTAGCAGCCGTGTTAGTCTGTATTCGCAAAAAGAAAAGGAGTACTAGTGGCACCTTAGAGACTAACCAATTTATTTGAGCATAAGCTTTCGTGATGCATCTGATGAAGTGAGCTGTAGCTCACGAAAGCTTATGCTCAAATAAATTGGTTAGTCTCTAAGGTGCCACTAGTACTCATTTTCTTTTTAAAATAGCACTGAGGGTGTATAATAAATAGTATTACATCTTCACCTGTTTCCTCAAGCTAGTTGCTCTCTCTCATGCTGAAATACAGTGCAGTAAGGCACAGCTCTTTCATCTTTTATTCTGATTCATCTCAATTCATATTACCCAATAATACAAAAATGATCTGAAAAGGAAACAAAAGTCAGCTTATATTTTCTTTTGCTTTAGCAAAGAATGCTTTAATAGTAGTCGTTTGGAATCCTGAAAAAAACACACATCCAGACTGTAAGGGTTTGCTCTTGTGAATGCTTACGCACCTGAGTCCTCCTCTCTCACATAAAATAGTTTAATTGAAGTCAGTGAAACTACTCGCCTGAGAGAGAATTTTAGGCTCAGGTCTTAATGCTATAAATTTGAAAAAGTGAAACTGCCAGAATAAATAATTAAATGAAGCAAAGGTACCAAAATGCATACTGTATGTTTTTAAATAAAGGTGGGAGGAGATATTTTGTTTAGTAAGTGTGTTTGCTTGATAAATTGTGTATTTATATAGCATGTTTTATATTCAAAGTGCTTAGCACAGGTTAGTCAATCCTCACAACCTCCTTGGCAAAATATAGGCAGAGAGGTTGAGTCATTTGCTCAAGTCCACAGACTGAATCAGTGTCAGGAACAGAAAGCAGGAGTTTTCCAGATTCCAGTTGTGTGCTCAGACTACTTCTCGCTATAAACTGGTTCAATAAATCCATTGAAGAAATATAGTATTTTTCTAAAAATGACCCAATTGTGAGTGGAAGGAAACTAATCCAGATTTAAGCTGTTGTCTGTGGGTGGAGTTATGAGACCTGGAATTGGACCCATTTACAGCAGGGATTAATTTGGCTGATTATGTTTGCATCCACATGACTTCAGCTGGGAGGCAAACTGGAATCCTTGTGTTCAAAGCTAGCAGTTTTCCTGGATGAGTCAAGAAGTAGCCTACCCTTTGCTGAGCCAGAAGGAGCAGGTTCTATCCAGGTTTTATCTGCTTGAAATCACTCTTTGTACATCTTAAACTCAAGAGACATATTGTTACTTGAGCTCTGTAATTTGCTCAGGGGGTTTGTGCACAAATCTTCCACATAATATTTTGAAAATATATCCCTGTAAGTGTAATAATGATGATAATTATCTGCTATTGAAAGTACTTCAGATTTACCTTCAGAAAATACAATCTGCCACATACTGTACTGATCTCTCCATATATACTTACACTCTCTGCCAACAGCACAGAATTTAGCAGACACTGGACTCAATCTTACGTGGTCGTGGCATTGAGAACTCTGGCCTCCATCCACGGAAGCACTTAAGCAGCGCCTAATTTTAATAACAATAGCAATAATAATAATACATAGCTCTTACAGGTCATCAGTGTATTTCAGATCACTTCTCAGTCTTCAATGTATTTATCCTCACAATACCCTGTGAGGGAGGGAAATATAAGTACTGTTATCTCCATTTTACAGATGACGATCTGAAGCACAGAGACTAAATAACTTGCCCAAGGTCACACAGGAAGTCTGTGACAGAGCAAAGCTGGGTCTCCCAAGTTCTGGGCTAGTGCCCCAATAATTGGACCAGCCTTCTTCTTCTCTAACCATGTGAGTAGTACATTCACTTAAATGAGACATACCTAAATGTTTTGCTGGATCAGAGCCAGTGTACTCATCATCTGGCAGGTATGATTTATTAACAACTTTTCTACACTCTCTGCCAAAAGCTCTTTCAGAAATATAGGGGAAGGGCAGCTATCTTAATGGTAGATAATGAAACATCTTTGAAGCAACAGAAACATGAAAAGATCCTTCTTGCACCTCTTGGAAACAACAGGAAAAAGGAAGTGAATAAGAATAAGGAAGTGGATTGTCCAAAAGGATCCAGAGGAAAATGGAGTACTTCAATAGAGACAATAGAAGGAGCTATTTAGTTAAAAAGTGATTACTACTGTAGCTGCAGCCACTCCCAAAACATGAGGTCCAGCGAGAACAGCTATTCCTTCTCCTGAGACCTTTAATGCCATAATCATTAGTTCCACATCCTGGAAAGTAAGACGTGGAGAGAAACAGAGGTGGATTATCAAGGTCAATAGATGGTAATAACCAGCTGTCTAGAGGAAGGACAAGAAAGATGGCATGATCTATATAAACTTTTCAATGCAAGGGACATTACATGCATGATCTCTGCTGTGATTCTCACCCTGAGATCCAGATTCCTACTTGGGTGACCTTTTTTTTTTTTTTTTTTTTTTGGGGTCACCTGACTGACCATATTGTGAGCTGGAGGGACAAGATGAACTACAGTATCACTACTGCTGTGAGTGTGTAAATCTGTTAAGCCTGCCAAAACCAGTCTGTCAGAGGTCTGACATGGAACCAAGTCATTGTTACTCTTGCCTGCTGTCTCCCCCACTCAACTATAGACTACTACAGTGTAGTAACTTTAGAACAGAGTCCCAAGGTTCTAAACTGCTCAAGTTGCACGTGACGAGTGCAGTATAAAAACCTGGATAGGCCAGGTTCACAAGGTTCTTGTCTAACTTCTATGACAAGAGCAGTGAGAGAGGAAAAAGCAGGGAAAAGTTAGAGAGCATTTTCCTTCCTCAGGTAGGGTCAAGGACAATTCGTTTTCAATCTCTCATGAGGGTTTGCTGCTTTTGGCATTGCTTTAGAGAACCAGTGCCTTATATAAGGAAATCCAGGGGACTTACAGAAAGATCTATGGCCTGATCCTCTGCTGCTTCTGTCATAATTTGCACCTGTGCAAAGTGGGCATGAAACATGATCAAATCAGCAAGGTAGTGATTTACAACCAGTTCACATTCCATCTAGGTGGATGTAAATGTTGATACAAGATGCTAGGCTGTAGACAATCAGGCCACTGAAATGACAAAAAAAGGAGGACAGGATTTGCAATAGGGAGCTTCTAAGGAAAAACTGGAATATCCGGCATGAACTCAGACAGGATCAGGGAGTCCACCCACCAACGTGGTGATGAGCAAGCTACATTGTTTGTCCCTTACCCCTCCAGGAGTTCCCTTCTGTGTTGTCATGTTTAATTGCCTACTCCATCTGTTTCAGGGATCCAACAATATCTCTTTATAGGGTCAAACCTAGTGTAAATAAGTGTACTTATTCATTTGGATTATAGTAGTGCCTGGGGGACAGAACTGGAGCTTCATTGTGCTAGGTGCTGTACAGACACACAGTGAGAGATAGTTCTTGCCCTGTGGAGGTTACAGTCTAAACAGACAAAGGGTAGGAGCAGAAACAGGCACAGAGGTTAAATAACTTGCTCAAGGTCACATAGCAGGTCAGTGAGAGCCAGGATAGGATCTATGTCTCCTGAGTCCGTCCAAGTCAACTGCTTAATGTACTGGATCCTAGTGTCTTGCCAAAGGCATTTTCTCCTTCTCTTGAAGTCAGTGGAAATTATTTCAGTTTATTCCAGCTGATAATCTGGCTCCATGTTTTATATGTGTACATTTAATATTGGATATTTTTATTGAAACAACTGTCATGCTGTACATACACTCCCTGTAAAATTAACTCAAATGTAAGACCTGAAAACCTCTAAGAAGGAAACATTATTAAAAGAAAATCCAATTCCAATTGTTTTGTTTCTGCCATCTCTCTTCTGAAATTCAGGGCAGAATCCTGCTTCTGTACTACATTTGTTTCCTCCATAGAAGTGTAAAGATCTTTAATACTGATTGTCTGTGAGTATCACCCCTTATCTCCACCCAGCACCGTCTAGAATGCTGCCCAAATATTTGACATTTGACCCTTCCCACCCCACTTGACGTTCTGGCTGGACAGGTTAATACTAAAATGGTTGTAATCTGGAGCTGGGAAATGGTAATGGGCTTGATAGTAATGGGCAGGGATTTAGTTTTATCCGGATTTATAACCAGACCAATGCATGCTGCTTCTTGTCTGGCCAGATAAACCATCAGCTGCAACAATTTACCACCTGAGCCAACAAGGCAATGTCATCGGCGTATTCAAGATTTCAAAGCAGAATAGAGCTCAGCTGAGTCCCACCAGTAGTTACCGCCTCAGTCTTATGCCTCAACCAATCAGTGCTGATATTGAACAACTACGGTGAGAACACAGCCTTGTAAAACTCCCCTGGAGACAGGAAGCCACGCCACGCCACGCCACGCCACGTATCTGCCATCCACTCAAACACAGCTTCCTGTTCTGTTATAGAGCTGGAAGACGTTTGAAAATTGTGGACACTCAGAGAGGCAGATGCTGCCATGTTTCAGGCTCTTCAGCACTTCGGGGATGTAGTGACATCAAGTTGCAAGTCTATAGAACCTGGGTTATCCAATTCTATTGTACAGAGGTGGAACGTGGGCACTGAGGGGGGCTCAAGAACACTCGATTGACGTTTTTGATTCTTGCCGTTTTAATCAGCTGCTTCATATGAAGTAGCAGGACAAGATAAAAAATGAGGATATTCAAAGCCAAACTCTGCAATCACATCTATCAGCACAGGTATGGTTTTGGTAGCTTTCTTGGTATGGACATATAATTAGAATGGAAGGGCAATGAACTCTGAAGCATGTTTACCAAGGAATGCCGCCACGTGGTCAGCAATCACATGGTCACCAAAAGCATCAGTGGCAGGATACGACTGCCAGTGAGGGCCATAAACTGAATATCCAGCCAGACGACCTTTAGGACCTAGCTAGGGTTTGATCTGGATGGCATCTGATCTGCAATAAGGCCACATCCCTTTGGGATTTGCCATGATGATGAGGGCAGCCCCCTATTCCACTTGCCTATAGATATGACATGCTAAATTGTCATCAAGATATTAGGGGTTCTTTCTGGCTTACCACCAAGGCAAGTAGGATAAATAGACTGATACCACATCTCCCTGTTTGCAGGCTCTTACATATTCAGAGATATCCAGGGCCTGAAAAATACAATAGCCTGTGTTAAATCCGTGGCTTGGGACTCAGTAGATTTGGGTTCAGTTCCTGGTTCAGCCACAGACTTCCTGTGGGAGCTTGGGTAAGCTCCTTGTGCCTCAGCTCCCAATCTGCAAAATGGGGGTAATACTTCCTTTCTCCCACCATTAGCTGTTCTCTAAAAAGCTTATGTAAGCGGGGGAATAGTCCCGCTATTGTGGGGAACTTTCCTGGCTTCTGCACTATCCCGGTGAAGTGGGCTAGCGAAAGGATCTGAGTCCTTGCTCCCACTTCCTTTACCCAGTGGCCTCCCTGCCCTTGAGGATTCCCCTTCCACTTTCCTGTCTGGCAGAGTCCTCGTAACCCCAACAAGGCTGGACCCAGGATTCCTGGGGGGCTCAACCCCCAACCCTGCTGTGGTCACCTAGGACAGGGGCTAGGGTGTCCCTACTCCAGGGTACTCTCTCTGCACTGGGCACATCTCTGACCCACTGACCATTACATACAATTTAAAGCAAATGCAAGTTATTTAATCAACAATTAATTTTAAAAAGAATAAGGAAAAATGGGAAAGGTTAAAGGAAACACCTCAACCCGCTCTGTGGCACGGAACATCACAAACAGTGTCTCTGGAATGTCAGGGCAGTTCACAGTCTGTTCCTTGTAAGTCCCAGGCCTTCTTCTCAGGCCCTGGCTGTGCTGCAAGGATGCTGTGGGTTGGACACTTGCTCTGGTGATGGCCCCACGTTCTCAGGCTCTAAGTGGCAGGGCCCTTCTTCCCAGCGTCGTCCCCGCTCTGTTGGGGTTATGATCCAAGCCTGGCCTGCAGAGCCTCTTGGCTGAGGCGTCTCCCTGTGCTGGATCCGCTGCCCAGGGTCCCCCTCGCTTTCCCCAGCTGCTCATTGCATCCAGCTCCGGACTGCTCCAGCCTCAGCTCCACCACTCTGTCTCTGCACTGCTGCTGCTGCTCTGCCTCCAGCTCCCTGGGCTGCTTCTTTGGCCCCTCTGCCTCTGGTTGCTGCAGCTCTCCTCCCAGAGCAAGTCTGCTCTCTCTGGGCTGTGCCTCGGCTTTGGGCTGCAGCTCTGCTCCCAGGACAGGGTCAGCTCTCTCTGGATCTGGCACAGCTCTGCTCAGCTTGGGCCCCCACTTTCTCCTTAGCTCGGCCCCACTCTGCCTGACCCAGGCAATTCCAGCTCACACGGAGGACAGGACCTCCCTGGCCTCCTGACTCCCTGATTAGCCTGCCTGCCCTGTCATTCAGGCTGACCTGGAGCATTGGCCTCTCCCCATTGTTCCTGGGGGCTGTCAGTCTCAGGGTCCTGATTCCCCATCAACCCTTCCCCCTTTTTAGTACTGGGAGCTAGCAACTAAAACACCCCCACTGAATGTTAGTAAGGGGGCAACAGTCCCCTTACACTTACAACCTAGAGAGGAGAGAGACAGAAGATTTTTTGCTCTCTGGGTAAAGATAAAGTAAAGGGACTTTTGTTTTAAGCTGGCCAGTGTCACTGTGCTACAGCACTGTCTCAGAACACACAATCTTCATCTGCCTCAGGAAGATGCTACGGAGGGAGCTGGGGACCTCGGGGAGGGGCTACACTAAGATAACACAAAGAATAACAAGGTGTGCGATGAAATTTGTACAGTGAATTAATTTTTGTAGTGTTAAATATTTAAAGTTTCAGAGTAGCAGCCGTGTTAGTCTGTATCCTCAAAAAGAAAAGGAGGACTTGTGGCACCATAGAGACTAACAAATTTATTTGAGCATGACCTACAGCTCACTTGAGCTGTAGCTCATGAAAGCTTATGCTCAAATAAATTTGTTAGTCTCTAAGGTGCCACAAGTACTCCTTTTCTTTTTAAATATTTAAAACATACATTGAGTTTTTAAGTAGGAATATGCATTCTGAAATTTAAAGGAAAACTTCAGTGTGATATGAAATATATTCTAACCATTGTGTCTGATTACAACGAAGGGTAAATCACGTACCTGCTTGCATAAAAAATTGGAAGCCTCAGGTGCACTAACATGAAATAACAATCAAAGAGGAAGCTTCCATCTTGGCAGTCATTATTTGAATGTAGGAAAAAAGAGGGGAGTTATAAAGTTATCGCAAAAGAAGTTCCGATTTAAAAAATAATTATTTGATAAATGTAATAATGGATGAGCAGTCTCATTGCTAAAATCCCCTCGGATATTTAATGATCATGGTAGGGCCTGATCCAAAGCCCATTAAGGTCAATGGGTATCTTTCCATTGACATAAATGGGCTTGAGATCAAGCTTCTGGGACCCTGATTTTACAGAGATCTTCCAAGAACACAATAGTCCTTAAAATCATGCAGCAGTAATCCAAAGGGAAAGGTCACCTGGACCTAACATCTGTGCTGCCCAGGCATCCACCTACTTATTTTATGACCTGTAACGAGATCACAGCTCAAAGTGGTTTGGTTCCATTCTGAAACTATACATCAAGATTCAGCTCTGATATAGAACACTATTGCATGCCTGGGCACGACAGCATGTTTTTAATCTCTGGAGACGGTGTGTGGGGAGGAGAGAGCTTTGGTACTCAATCACCCAGCCCACACAGCATTTTTTAAGTCAGTACTTAGTGGTATTCTCTTGCATCGGACAGATTGATCAATGCACTTGATTGTGGCAGATTGTCTAATAAAAATGGTGTTACCAGCGGTTGCTGAGAATTCCCTTATTGCCAAGAATCATGTAACTATAATTATTTTGACTCCCACCAGCAAGGTTTGTCCATTAGTTTGACTCTGATTTATTTTGTACTTCCTTATAGAGCACGAATAATTTGTCAAACCTATATTCCTCTGATCCTGCTTTGTTGTTCTCAGTGAGAAAGGAAACTCTATCTGCTGGGATGGATACTGTTCACAGGATTCAAATTGCATTCTCTCCGCTGTCTCTTGCTGCACAGGAAACATTTTTACATTGGCACTGAAAAGAAAGGCTTGCTTTGTGGAGTAAGCTAAATAACTGAAGCAGGGAATATATCACCAGGAGTACAATGGGTTCTGTTGACACCTATATTTTTGTTAAGGGCAAGAGGTGAAAAAAGGAACCACTCTCATAATCTAGAATTCGGGTAATATGTAAAAATCTGGTACCTATAGTTGTTGCTTTCCTATCTGGTTTATGAAAGGACACCATTGACTGATAGGAACAAACGTGATTTCTGCAATTATGTATATTAAACTGCTAGTCAGCATTTTCTAAGGCTACAAGCTCATTCTGAGAAGTTCTTCCAGAATAATAATTTCCAGAAGTGAGCAGAAAGCAGTTTTGGTCCAAGTTCAGCATAGCCTCACTAGGTTCGACGCAGGATTGCTTAGTTCTGACTAATGGCTTCACTTAAGACTGAAGAGAGAATTGAGGAAACAGGTTGGGCAGCAGGTGCAGATTTTCGGCATTTATTTAGCAATATTCAGTGTTTTGTAACGGTGACTGGGAAAAAAAATCAAAATTCTCGAACACCTCAGTGTATATTTACATAAGTGCATTCATGCATAGCCTAGACTATCTGTTCATGCACTTAATATAATACAACTATGTTGCATGAGAATCTGAAAACTGCATTGAGAATGCTCAGGAGATAACTAGGGAAGTTTACAGCTGGGCTCACAGGGCCTGATTCTGAGTCCATCTACATAAGTGTAAGTCAGGTATGACTCTACTGAAGATAATGGTGTTGCAGTGTTGTAAAACTGCTGTAAGTGAGAGCTGAATCAGGCCCAGTGACTTTAACTCACACTGAATTCCCCAGGTACCTTATGCAGTTAAACAATACGGTTGAACAGTTATGATCAAACAATGGCTGAAAGAGAAAAATGATGGGATTGGAGATGAGAAGTAAACGTACAAAAGTACCCAAATGACTTAGTTTCCTAAATCCCACTGACTTTCAAGAAATATAATCAGTGGATTGGAGAAATGCCAGAAAAGTTTTTCACATGGCATGTAAGGAAAAAGCTGGAATGCAGCTGAAATTTCCCAGCTCTTTAGCCCTTAGCCAGGGATTTATTTAGTAACAGTGTTTTGAAACTGATTCTAAACCTCATAATTATGTAACAGTTGAGTGTATATATTTACATGGAGTATTCTTGGAAATACCAGCTCCAGGGTGCAATTTACTCAGCAAATCCATGTGCCAAGTGTAACTCTGGTGCAAGTGAGTGCACTGCTGTCAGTGGAGTTGGAACTATTTGTATCTGTGCTAAGAACAAAAGAATGGCCATACTGGGTCAGACCAAAGGTCCATCCAGCCCAGTATACTGTCTACCAACAGTGGCCAATGCCAGGTCCCCCAGAGGGAGTGAACTTAACAGGTAATGATCAAGTGATCAATCTCCTGCCATCCATCTCCACCTCTGACAAACAGAGGCTAGGGACACCATTCCTTACCCATCCTGGCTAATAGCCATTAATGGACTTAACCTCCATTAATTTATCCAGTTCTCCGTTAAACCCTGTTATAGTCCTAGCCTTCACAACCTCCTCAGGCAAGGAGTTTCACAGGTTGACTGTGCGCTGAGTGAAGAAGAACATCCTTTTCTTTGTTTTAAATCTGCTACCCATTAATTTCATTTGGTGGCCCCTAGTTCTTATATTATGGGAACAAGTATATAACTTTTCCTTACTCATTTTCTCCACACCACTCATGATTTTATATACCTCTATCATATCCCCCCTAAGTCTCCTCTTTTCCAAGCTGAAAAGTCCTAGCCTCTTTAATCTCTCCTCACATGGAACCCGTTCCAAACCCCTAATCATTTTAGTTGCCCTTTTCTGAACCTTTTCTAATGCCAGTATATCTTTTTTGAGATGAGGGGACCACATCTGTATGCAGTATTCAAGATGTGGGCATACCATGGATTTATATAAGGGCAATAAGATATTCTGTCTTATTCTCTATCCCTTTTTTAATGATTCCTAAGATCCCATTTGCTTTTTTGTCTGCCGCTGCACACTGCGTGGACGTCTTCAGAGAACTATCCACAATGACTCCAAGATCTTTCTCTTGATTAGTTGTAGCTAAATTAGCTCCCATCATATTGTATTTATAGTTGGGGTTATTTTTTTCCAATGTGCATTACTTTACATTTATCCACATTAAATTTCATTTGCCATTTTGTTGCCCAATCACTTAGTTTTGTGAGATCTTTTTGAAGTTCTTCAAAAAGAATTTGGTCCTGTATTTGTTTCTCAGCTACTCTCTACACCTGAAGTATAATGGGCCAAGTACTGGCCCCTTTATTCTGTAAAGGGGGCAGAAGGGCTGCTTGGGGAATTCCCCCAGTTGTGAGCAATGTACAGCCAATGTAGGCAGCCCTATGCTGCCTTCCTGTTCTGCCCCAGCATATGTAGGCTTTCCCAAGGAGTGGATTGTGGATGGGAAAAGGAGTGGCTGGAGCAGCCCACAGGCAGCACTGCAAAACTATAGCAGATTAGAGTAGCCCCTTTGCTGGCACCTAGAGCAGCACAGAATCTTAAAGATGTGAAGGTAGATTAAAACTACCTTTTCCCTGCCCCCATCCTTCTATACCTTGCTGCACCTTCTATACTGTGCCTTGTGAGAGCCACAGCTCAGACTTGCCCCCTTATCTTTAAAGACATAATTGAGTCTATTTTCTGAAGTACATAGTCTATTAGCATAGTTGAGATCCATGACCTTCTAGGGTGCAAAAGAATTGGTATGGCCAGTTGCAGAGAGAACATTCCTGTATCCAAGACAATCTTCTGCAGAGGTACTGCTCAGTTTGTAAGGTGCTTCTGGGTCATGCTTAGCTAATGGAAAAGACACTTCATCTTTTGTAAAGGACTGGGCAAAATTCTGTTTTTCTTTGAGCCAGTGAACATTCAGCATAACTTCACTGGAGTCAGTAGAAATCCAGCAGATTTATGCTGTTCTAACTGAAAGCAGAATTTCCCTTCTGTATGCTCACTGCACATGCTAAAAAATTATATCTATATATTTAAAAAAACAAGCCTGATGACAAAGAGGGGTAGAGTGAAAAACAGAAACAAAAAACTGGAAGTGGGAAGTAACTATTTGACTGTCCTTAGACTCAGGAGTCTAATATGTCTGCAGATATTTGGTTGTGCATGTACAGTGGATTCAATGAAATGGAACTGTAGTAGTTCAGTGTCACTTTCCTGTAGTGTCTTCAGTCAAAATCAGAGTTTATTTGCAGCAGTTAATATTTAATTTCCATACAAAATCCACATGTAAATCTAAATGTAGAGCATTGTTAAGCATGTTTAAGGCATTTAATTAAAATATCACCAATATTTTTAAAAGATTTGAGGTTTTTCCATTTTTAAAAATGATTTGTCTATAAACAAAAATTTAAACCAACTTTATTTATATGTTACAGAACAGCCATCAGGTGATGATTGCTGTTGGCCACTTTGGCTGGATTTGAACTGACGATATAGAAGTAAAAATACCCCAGTGGCCCATTACTAATCCCAATAGCATTCCAATCACCCAGGTTTCTATTTTTATTAACTTTATAGTACAACACAAGAGAAATGTACATAAGTCACTAATCATAAATACACCATAGAATTAGAGTGTGATCCTGCAGGATACTAAGGAGCACATTTTAAAGGTATTTAAAGGCCTAACAGTGCAGATAGGCACCTCCTGGGATTTTCAAAAGCTTACAGATTGCCTAACTAAATACCTTGAAAAATCTGGACCTAAGTGCCTACTTTGAGGTACTGAGCACCTCAATGATCGTGGACTTCAAAGGAGTGACTCACATGAATAAGGATTTACAGGAGCAGTACAAAGGGGCCAGAAAGTAATTGGATCCACCCAGCTGGGAATTCCTGATGTGGGGGAACATTCAGCTGGTGCAGAGCCAGCATAGCTGTCTCTTACAGCACCATCAATAACTACCTTGATGCAGTGGTTATGTTGAGGTGGGAAATGAGTGCTGCTGGAGTGCATTGTGCTCCAGCTATGGTCAGCTGGCACATGGCCCTATAGGGATCATAGCCAGCTGGCAGAATTTGAGTAGCCTCAAGAAGGACTGAAGGAGCTGTGTAACCCTTCTGCCTGTCAGAGTTGGCAGCAACAAGGGCCGGGTTTAGTATCTAGGGGTTCCATTCCAATAACACAATGCAAAATTAGCTTGAGCCCCCACCCAGTGACCTGGGACAAATATATACCACCCCCGCTGGGTGCCTCCAAGAGGCAATACTTCCCCTCTCGCAAGCACATAGTCTGAGTGTAGCAAAAATAACAGAGAGAAACAATGTGGCATTATGTTGGGGAAACACGAACAACAGGATTCATAACACAACCCATGAGCAAAAAACCCACCCCAAGCAAATTGGGGCATGTCCTTTCCCTTTGAGTCTTGAGTCCAGCAACCCAAAATCACCCAAAGTCCCAAAAGTCCAATGACCCAAAAGTCTCTGTCCCTGGTCAGGGCAGCCCCAGAGTTCGAAAGTTTATCTGCAGAGTTTTAGCTCCCAACCTGGGTGGAGATGGGGGGAGGGTGTTAAGGGGCACCTTACATGGTCCAAAGCTGATGGCCCCACCTCCCCATGGGGCTCTGCTCTGCCAGCCGGCCCATGAGCTGCTCTAGGCATCCGACAAACTGCTCTGCTCCACAAGCTGCTCTGCTCGCCGTCCCGCAAACTGCTCTGCTCCACAAGCCACTCTGCTTGCCATCCCAAAAACTGCTCCACCATATATCTTCAGGCTCCCCCACTACTTAACACAACACTCAGTGATTTCAGCTCTTAGTAAGTTTAGCTCTTTTGTGATTTCAGCTTGTAGTAGGGGAGCCTCAGTGCTGGTGCACCATTAGCCCAAAGTGAATTCAGCTCAGTAGCCTGTAACTAGACTCCTAATGGAATCAAAATTAGCTCTGATATTCGACAGTGGAGAGAGGAGGAAGTGCAATTAGGGGGCCGATGCCACCAAGTATTAATACCTGTCCCCAGCCTCCAAGGTGTAGGATAGCTTAGTGGTTTGAGCTTTGGCCTGCTAAACCTAGGGTTGTGAGTTCAATCCTTGAGGGGGCTATTTAGGGATCTTGGGCAAAAATTGGGGATTGGCCCTGCTTTGAGCAGGGGATTGGACTAGATGAGATCCCTTCCAACCCTGATAATTTAACCAGTGTCCTTTTGGCAATAAAATAAAAAACTCTTTTTTTTTAAGACATTATTTCTGATATTTATGATGGGGGGGAGAAGTAGGGGTGTGAGTGTGTGTGTGTGTGTGTGTTACAGATATATAAAAAATAGTCACAGTAAAAAAGCAAGGGGATTTTCATTCCAAAGCATGTGACAGAGCTGCAGTTTGTGATGACACACTGCAGTGTTGAGAATAGAAGGTATTGCAGCGTAGCCTTTGTTTAGTGAAAACGTGTTGATAAGATTAATACATAAATAATCGTTGATACCTAAGTAGCCTTTATGAATAGAAGCAAGTTGCTTGAGAGAGCCATAATTTCCTCTTTTCTGGCTCTCTCTATGGTGCTTTGACCCCAGGTATTTGCTTTTCAGGGATATAATTCAGCTTGAAGAAAAAAGAGCCTGTCAAATTAATGGAAAGAAAAGTATGGAATTGATCCAGTTTTTCGCGTGTGATGTAATTCTGTGATATAAAGTGCAGTGGCCATTCCTGCTTAAAGGTATCTATTCCATTTGTCATTTCAAAGCATCCAGTAAAGAACAATGCACTTTGAGGAAGAAAGGAAAAGGTTACAGTATGCCACTGGGCTACAAAAGAAAACAGCTCTATTTTTCTTTGTTAATCAGTTCTTTCTGAAATCAATTAGGTTACAGAAGCTGCCCAGTAAGTACGTTGGTTACTATGGAGACTAACATGGGAGCTAGGGGGAAAAAGAAAAATTTTATTTTTAAAAGTCAGAATTTTGTGTTCTATTTTTTTGAACCTTTTAAAGAAAATTGCAAACTGTTTTAATTGTTTATCACCCACTTTGAAACAGTTTTGAGTGTTGTCAATTTTGTCTTAAATCTGTGGGGTACTAAGAAAAAAAGTATTTATTTTTCAGCTGGCAAGGAGAAGTTCTAAAAGAATCAGTTTCATACTGACAGATTGACGAGACAAAGGACGCTTAGCTCTGTCTTGTAGTTTTTTTGCCCACATAGAAAACCAACAAGGTTAAGTAGAAACTTAAAGGTCAAAATAAAATAAAAAAATAAACAGGAGTAACTGAATATGATTTATATATATATTCAATTTTTTTTGCCAGATTTAATGTTCCTTTCAATAAAGGTCAGACTAGAATTTATGCACATAAAGTACTTAATACTTCCCCTCGATTTTAAAAAATACTGTGTTTATAGCTAAATGAGAAACTGGTTGTTTATGCATGAAGCAAAATGACTTAACATCTTAATATAATTTTCAGTGTGGTTTCCTCAGCTCCTAAATCATGACCTGTAAACTCATTGCCTATCATTCTCGCTATAGTATAATCTAGAGTATAGGGAGAGATGGCAGTACTGCCTATAATTTAAGGTTGCCTTATACTTCCCATTATAAGAACCTGTTTTCAGATGGAATTGAAGATCTGAACCCTGCTGACAACCCGAGATTGGGGTCATTATGGTTCTACATGATAAAACTATTTTTTCAGTTTGCTTTTTGGAAAAAAATAGGAAAGTACTGTGGCTGTCAAGCCATTCAAAAAATTAATCGTGATTAATCGCATTGTTAAACAATAATAGAATACCATTTATTTAAATATTTTTGGATGTTTTCTACATTTTCAAATATATTGATTCAATTACAACACAGAATACAAAGTGTACAGTGCTCACTTTATATTTATTTTTTGATTACAAATATTTGCACTGTAAAAATCAGAAATAGTATTTTACAATTCACCTCACACAAGTACTGTAGTGCAATCTCTTTAACATGAAAGTTGGACTTACAAATGTAGAATTATGTACAAAAAATAACTGCATTCAAAAATAAAACCATGTAAAACTTTACAGCGTACAAGTCCACTCAGTCCTACTTCAGCCAATTGCTCAGCCAAACAAGTTTATTTACATTTGCAGGAGATAATACTGCCTGGTTCTTGTTTACAATGTCACCTGACAGTGAGAACAGGCATTCTCATGGCACTGTTGTAGCCAGAATCTCAAAATATTTACTTGCCAGATGCACTAAAGGTTCATATGTCCCTTCATGCTTCGTCCAGCATTCCAGGGGACATGCGTCCGTGCTGATGATGGGTTCTGCTCTGTAAGAATCCAAAGCAGTGGGGACCGACAGATGTTCATTTTCATTATCTGAGTTAGAAGCCACCAGCACAAGATTTATTTTCTTTTTTGGTGGTTCGGGTTCCGTAATTTCCGCATTGGAGTGTTGCTCTTTTAAGATTTATAAAAGCATGCTCTACACCTTGTCCCTCTCAGATTTTGGAAGGCACTTCAGAATCTTAAACGTTGGGTCGAGCGCTGTAGCTATTTTTAGAAATCTCACATTGGTACCTTCTTTATGTTTTGTGAAATCTGCAGTGAAAGTGTTCTTAAAATGAACAACATGTGCTGGGTCATCATCCGAGACTGTTATAACATGAAATATATGGCAGAATGAGGGTAAAACAGAGCAGAGGACATACAAATCTTCCCCAAGGAGTTCAGTCACAAATTTAATTAACAAGTTATTTTTTTTAATGAGCATCATCAGCATAGAAGTATGACCTCTGGAATGAAGGCCAAAGCACGAAGGGGCATACAAATGTTTAGTATATCTGGCACGTAAATACCTTGCAATGCTGGCTACAAAAGTGCCAGGCAAATGCCTATTCTCACTTTCTGGTGACATTGTAAATAAGAAGACTTGTGAGTCTTAGCGATTGGCTGAACAAGAAGTAGGACTGAGTGGACTTGTGGCTCTGAAGTTTTACATTGTTTTGTTTTTGAGTGCAGTTATGTAACAGAAAAAAATCTACATTTGTAAGATGCACTGTCACGATAAAGAGATTGCACTACAGTACTTATATGAGGTGAATTGAAAAATACTATTTCTTTTTCTTACAGTGCAAATATTTGTAATAAAAAATATACACTTAGATTTCAAAAAGAAAAGGAGTACTTGTGGCACCTTAGAGACTAACAAATTTATTTGAGCATAAGCTTTCGTGAGCTACAGCTCAGATTTCAATTACAACACAAAATACAATATATATATGAAAATGTAGTAAAACATCCAAAATATTTAATAAATTTCAATTGGTATTCTATGTTTAACAGTGCAATGAAAACTACAATTAATCACAATTTTTTAAATCGTGATTAATTTTTTTGAGTTAATCGTGTGAGTTAACTGCGATTAATCGATAGCTGTAGAAATTACATTTAAAAAACTCTCTTAAAAGAACAGTAAGGTTGAAAAGTCAAGCATTCAGATGTTAGAAATGCTAGAATTAAGGCTACCTGTGTAACCTTAATTTGGTCCCCTGGTATGTGTCCATTATGGTACTGTCACTTAGAATTTTCTTTTGCTCATGTGATATGCAATTACCAGCAGAGTTTTGGGATCCTAGGTTGTCATTTTGGAGGCTATTAGGAGAAAGATAAACAAACGTTCACGAAAACACAAATCCTATGTTTTATATCTCTGCGATATAAGTATATGAGTCTCAACTAAGCTTTATGGTGCCCTGCCCTCTTTTAGTGAAGCTACAGGTGGAAGGGATTTTGAGGGACTCTCTCAAGCCAACACAATTGGAAGCAGTTTGAGGGTTTTTCTTTTGTAGTTTCCTCAACCCAAAGAGAGGTTGCAATAGCACCCCTCCTGTAGCATAGTCTTTAGCTTTCACTGTGGGCCAAATTCTGCTTTTAGTTACCCTGATCAAGCTCATTGACATGGGTAGCAGGTATACCTGAGGGCAGACTTTGATGCTGTGTCTATACCTCAGACAAATTGTTATAGTGAAAATACACGTTTAAGGTAGCTCCAGGATTTCCAAAGTGTGGTACATGTACCACCGGTGGTATGGATGCTCGTGGGCAGTAGTATGCCACAAGTGCTTTAAAAAAGAAATCATTTTTCAGTTTCAGTCAAAACATGCACTGTAGCATGCCGGAGAAGCAAATGCACTCTCCTGGCTGCTTTTAGCCATAATGATGAATAACATTCACTAACCATGCCAGCATAGTAGTTTTATTTAGTGGTGTATTGTGCACTGTGACTGTGCAGATGTGTGCTATACTCTCACTTGGGTGGCTTTCTGCTAGCCCTTGGTCTCTTCTCATCTGAAAAGATGCGTACGTACAGGGATGGTCCAAAAGGACTGCAAAACCTGCAGCTGTACGGAACCCTGAGACCAAAGGGACCCTAAACAGAAAGCCACCCAAAGCAGGAGGTCCCTCTACACTTCCTGCTCTGCTGGGGCTGCGGCCCAGCCCCTGCAGGTCTTTGGGTCAGGGATGTACTGGGAGTTCCCTCCTGTCTCTGCAGGGAAGTTGTAGGAGTGGGGTGGCAGTATTTAAAAATTATTAATTAGGTTCCAGAAGTCAAGAGATGGTTAAAAATTGTGAAATTAAAAAACCCCAAACCACACAATCTTGGATTCTTTTTATTTACCTTCTGGTTTCTGAGCCTTTTGGGTGCACTTACTTCACATTTTCAAGCCTCTCTCTGCAGTCATGAGATCTAGAAACATATTTATTAAAAGACCCAAAAGCTGAGATTCTCATGCAGTATCTTGATTTCAGGAGCTGGGCCTTTAAGTAGCTCGCCAGAAATTGTGAGACATGGGATAAAATCATGAGAATTAGCAACACTGGGATCAGTCAGGTCCAGTTGGATAAAAGCCTGGCTACAGACTAAGAAGAGTTGCCTGGCTCCTCAACAACAGAACAGCCAGCTGGCTGCAATTTGAGCCTTCCCACAGCGTGAGGAGTCACTTGGCAATTTTCCCAGAACTGCAGGATTTCAGGGGCCCTGCTTGGGAGGAGGCCAGAGCTGCCAAGGAGCAAGAGGTCTGCTGGAGCTGAAGTTGCTTGATGCCCCAGTAAAGACTCCCACTTCCAGCCAAGACTTAGGCTTGTGTTCACCCATACTCCAGATAGGAATTATAAGGAACATCTAATTGACATTAGTCCATTAAAGGTAGTTCAGCAGCACACTCTGAAATATATCAAGATGTCACTTATGACATATTTCTTACTTGTAATTTGAGTAATGTGAAAGGCATAAATAATACTGGCTACTTCATTGTGTTCCTTTTTGATGCATTTTCTAAAATCTTGAGCTATTTAAAAGAGGTGCTATGACCTATCAAACATTTTACGCTTTCTTAGGCATTTATTTTACTATGCAGCCTGGAAATATTTAAGTTAAACACACTAAGGCCTAAAATAAATGAGCCCAAAGAGGTGAAGTTTGCACATGGCACTTCAAACATCAATTTTTTTAAAGAAGCTGGTATGTGATCCAGTAACGTTTGGGACCCACTGAGGCAGAGCATAGTTGAGGGTCACTTTTAAGGAACGAGGTTGCTCTACGCTTCCTGCACATGCCTTCAGCAATATTATTGGGGCTGTAGCAATAGCCCATGCGGGTGCTGATTCAGCCTGCAGTGCAGCTGCAGCGTGTTGCACTGCACAGAGAAGAAGGATTAGGGTAAGCCTTGAGGGATCTGCTTCTAGAATTAAGTGAAAAGAGATGTGTCTTGGAGAGAGAGCATCTAGTTTCCTGGAAGAAACCACACTTGAGCTGCAGTTGAAATTTCTTCATATTTATTGGTTCAGGCTGGGTTTTTGCACTTATTGGAGCATCTTGCTTCTAAGGCTATGTCTACACTGCGGCTGGAAGTGTCTCCCAATCTGGATAGACAGACTTGTGCCACCTCTGCTAGAGCTAGTGTGCTAAAAATAGCTGTGTGGATGTTGTGTTATGGGTGGTGACTCTTGCTAGCCATCCAGTTTCAAGCCTGCCCAATCCCCTGGGTCCAAGCTTGGGTGGTTAGCTTGAGCTGTGGCCAGTGCCACAGTGTACACACTGTTATTTTTAGTGCACTAGCTCGAGTGGCACTAGTGCAAGTCTGTCTACCCAGGCTGCAGGCACACTCCCAGCTGCAGTGTAGACATACCCCCATCTACATTTTTATGCTAGGAATGCATGGTTTCATCTATCACAGCGTTGTGTACGCTGCTGTTCCCACCATTCTTTAACCTGCTGTTTGTCTGGGGAGAAAGAAGCCAAGTCCTTTCAGTGCCACAGGATTCCTGTGAAGCCTCCTGGATATACCGGCTCGACAGGAGTCTCTTTCAAAAGGGCGAAGCCAATGTCCTTAGCACTGCTGCAAGGGAAGGCTCAGTCAGTATCATCCTCCCTTTCTTGCCTATCTTGTACTTCCTCCATAATTTAGGAGCTTTTTTGTTATTGCAGGAGTCATTCGAAAGTGAAGTACAATTAGAAGAGTTGAAATAAGTTTAAACCTCCTGTTTCTGCTGATGTTTTTACCTCAGGTTTTGAGCTGTGAAGGATTTGTTAAATCTACAGCTCTGGCATGTTACCTCAACTATGTTTTCAGTGTTAACTTTCTAAGGCAGGTGGCTTGTAATGAACAAGTATAGGAAACATGTAAAGCATGGTGTCTGCCACTGTTCATGACATATTACAGGACAATGTTGGCACAATTGTCTGATCTGAGGGCAGAAGGATGTTTGAGGATGAGTGCAGTATATTTCTGAAGTATTTATATGTAAAGTGCAGGAGAGCAGAGAGTAGTGAACACACCACTTCCTAAGGATGTGCATGTATTGTAATAACCACTGCCCACCAGAGATGTATGCAAGAAGGGACTTGAGCGCTTTCAAAGAGAATCATTAGATATTTCTGGTCCGGCTGCCTGTCCTGTTGAGGTGCAGGTGGTACACCAAAGGACAGCTGAAGATGCTCATCTGGGCAGTTATTGGAGAGAAGCAGCAAGCAGTATGTTGACCTCAGACACCACATTTTCTCTGCAAGCATGGCTGAATGCAGCATCTCTGTTTTAAATGGCACTACATCAAACTGCTCTTGTTCTTCTTCAGACCCCCCTGTACAACTGTTTTTCCACATCTTTCACAGATGGCATCCCTTACTCTTTGAGCCTGCACGTTCACTAAGTGTATATGGCACCTGTATTGTCAACGTCAGATTTAGATTGTAAACCTTTTTCCTACTTTTTGTACACTCAAACAGGATGAGACACAAACCAGCACAGAGGGCCACATCCTCAGCTGCAGTAACTTCAGTGAGCAATGACTGTTTACAGTAGCTAAGGATCTTGCCCTTAGTATTGCCCAAGGAGGACAATTAGTATTTATTACCTGTGTGGTATTCCCTTGCCAGATATATCATCTATTCCAGGGGTGGGCAAACTTTTTGGCCTGAGGGCCACATCTGGGTATGGAAATTGTGTGGCAAGCCATGAATGCTCACAGAATCAGGGGTTGAGGAGCGGGATGGGGTGTGGGCTCCAACTGGGGGTGCAGGCTCTGGAGTGGGGCCAGAAATGAGGAGTTCAGGGTGCGGGAGGGGCTCTGGGCTGGGGCTGAAGGTTGGGCTGTGGGAGCGGGTGAGGGCTCCGGCTGGAGTTGCGGGCTCTGGGGTGGAGCCAGGGATGATGGGTTTGGGGGCCCGGAGGGGGCTTTGGGCTGGGGGGTGAAGCAGAGGAGTATGGAGTATGGTAGGGGGCTCCGGCCTGAGGCAGGGCGTTGCAGTGCGGGAGTGGGTAAAGGCTCTGGGCTGGGGGTATGGATTCCAGGGTGGGGTCAGAAACGAGGGGTTCAGAGTATGGGAGGGAGCTCCAGACTGGGGCCGGGGGAGGAATTTCCAGGCTGGGGCTGAGGGGTTTGGAGTGCAGGAGGGGACTCCGGGCTGGGGAAGGGTGCTGGGGTTGTGGGGGTGGGTGAGGGCTCCGGCTGGGGGTGTGGGCTCTTGGATGGGGTTATGGATGAGGGGTTTGGGCTGCAGGAAGGTACTCCAGGCTGGGCCTGAGGGGTTTGGAGGGAAGGAGGGGGATCAGGGCTGGGGCAGGGGGTTAGGGCGCAGGAGAGGGTGTAGGCTCTTGGGAGCGCTTAGCTCAAGCAGCTCCAAGAAGCAGCAGCATGTTATCTTAGCATTCCATGCAAGCCATGAATGCTCACAGAATCAGGGGTTGAGGAGCGGGATGGGGTGTGGGCTCCAACTGGGGGTGCAGGCTCTGGAGTGGGGCCAGAAATGAGGAGTTCAGGGTGCGGGAGGGGCTCTGGGCTGGGGCTGGGGGTTGGGATGTGGGAGCGGGTGAGGGCTCCGGCTGGAGTTGCGGGCTCTGGGGTGGAGCCAGGGATGATGGGTTTGGGGGCCAGGAGGGGGCTTTGGGCTGGGGGGTGAAGCAGAGGAGTATGGAGTATGGTAGGGGGCTCCGGCCTGAGGCAGGGCGTTGCAGTGCGGGAGTGGGTAAAGGCTCTGGGCTGGGGGTATGGATTCCAGGGTGGGGTCAGAAACGAGGGGTTCAGAGTATGGGAGGGAGCTCCAGGCTGGGGCCGGGGGAGGAATTTCCAGGCTGGGGCTGAGGGGTTTGGAGTGCAGGAGGGGACTCCGGGCTGGGGAAGGGTGCTGGGGTTGTGGGGGTGGGTGAGGGCTCCGGCTGGGGGTGTGGGCTCTTGGATGGGGTTATGGATGAGGGGTTTGGGCTGCAGGAAGGTACTCCAGGCTGGGCCTGAGGGGTTTGGAGGGAAGGAGGGGGATCAGGGCTGGGGCAGGGGGTTAGGGCGCAGGAGAGGGTGTAGGCTCTTGGGAGCGCTTAGCTCAAGCAGCTCCAAGAAGCAGCGGCATGTTCCCCGTCCAGCTCCTACGCGGAGGCACAGTCAGGCGGTTCTCCACACTGCCGTGTCCACAGGTGCTGCCCCTGTAGCTCCCATTGGCCTGGCTGCTGATCTGGAAGGGCGACATGCTGCTGCTTCCGGGAGCCACGCAGAGCCATGGCACTTGGGAGCAGGGCAAGCCCCTGACCCCACTCCCAGTCAGGAGCTTAAGGGCCGGATTAAAAGTTCTGATGGACTGGATGTGGGCCATAGTTTGCCCACCCCGGTCTATTCTGTGAGATCAGACAATATTAATATTGATTATTATGAATTTGTATTATAGTAGTGCTGAGACCCTAATCAGCCCATTGTGCTGTACACTGATAAAGACAGCGTCAAAGGAGAGTCCCTGCTCCAGAGAACTTAGTCTGACTTTTAACTGTTAAACACTAATTTCACTTTATGAAAGAATACACAGATTCATAGCCCTGCAGACTGAAGTGGTCCAGTCAGTGAACAGGTTTGTAAAACTTTCCATTTTCATGAGTTTCTCAAGATGCGGCTGCTTGGACTCAGATTGCTATAAAGGCAGCTGTATCGAATTTTTTTCCAAAGTGTCATTTTCAAACTTTTCACTTTCTTGAGCTTTGAAGTTTTTATTTGTTGAGTATTTGCTGTTTGTTTGTTACTGTTCACCTGATTACTGGAAAGCGTTTTGATACTTTGATTAGTGCTGCTGCAAGGTGCTGAGACATGCCTGGGTACCCTAAACTCCCACTAATGTCAATGGGAGTCAAGCTCATTCACCACCTACTAGGGCTGGGTCCTAATTCTGTCCTAAGATGATAGTAGCAGCAAGAAAAATGAAGCTATCAAAGGAGGTGTCATAAATATAAAGGGAAGGGTAAACACCTTTAAATCCCTCCTGGCCAGAGGAAAAACCCTTTCACCTTTAAAGGGTTAAGAAGCTAAGATAACCTCACTGGCACCTGATCAAAATGACCAATGAGGAGACAAGATACTTTCAAAGGTTTGGAGGGGGGGACGACAAAGGGTTCTCTCTGTCTGTGTGTTGCTTTTTCTGGGACCAGAGCAGGAATGCAGGTCAGAACTCCTGTAAAGAGTTAGTAAGCAATCTAGTTAGATATGTGTTAGATTCTGTTTTGTTTAAATGGCTGGTAAATAAGCTGTGCTGAATGGAATGTATATTCCTGTTTGTAAACCTTTAGTAACTTAAGGTTTCGCCTAGAGGAATTCTCTATGTTTTGAATCTGATTACCCTGTAAGGTATTTACCATCCTGATTTTACAGAGGTGATTCTTTTACTTTTTCTTTAGTTAAAATTATTCTTTTAAGAACCTGATTGATTTTTCATTGTTCTTAAGTCCAAGAGTTTGGGTCTGTGTTAACCTATGGAAATTGGTGAGGATTTTTATCAAGCCTTCCCCAGGAAAGGGGGTGTAGTGCTTAGGGGGATATTTTGCAGGGCAGACGTTTCCAAGTGGGCACTTCCCCTGTTTTGTGTAACACTTTGGTGGTGGCAACTTTTACCTAAACTGGTAAGAATAAGCTTAGGGGGTCTTTCATGCAGGTCCCCACATCTGTACCCTAGAGTTCAGAGTTGGGAAGGAACCTTGACAGGAGGAAACAATGTAAATGAATGTAATGAGATGATCTGCTCTAGCAGATGTCTGAAGCTGTACAGACAGGCCCTACAGAGGCCCCACTTGGAACATTTAACATTATACCCTTTACAGAAAGCTGTATTAAACCCTACTCCCTCTATGAAATCAATGCATGACTAGAAGACAGTGGGGCTGGTGATATCTGAAAGTGGGTGAACAAAAGGTGCACTCAGACCTATTTAAAAGCTTTGTGTAAGGATCATATTGTAATGTATATATGTGTCTACTCTGAGGAGCCTCCACTTTTACAGCTATTAGTAACCAGCATAAACTTTTACTCCCCTGTCATCTTAGATTTCTTCAGATTAATATACCAGTAATATACTAATAAAATTGAACTGCATGTTTTTTTAACCCACTTTATTATGCTAGTAATTTGACCCTGCATTGCTGCGTGCATTCTACACTTCTGTCAACAGCTTATTGTCCGCAGCCCTTTCCATAATGAACACTGCTAGCACATGAACAAGGAAACGTCCACTGCTTGTCTCTATCCTGGAGTCACCATGAAATGACCTGTGATTGATGTCTCTGGGCCCTATACAGTGAGGATCTGAGTGGGTTCCCAGAGGTGTTCATCACCCTCAGTGCCCATACACTTCAACAGGGACTTGAGGTGCTTGGCACATGGGAATTGCCATATGGGATCAGACCAGTGGTCCTTCTACTCCTGTGTCCTGTCTCCAACAGTATTCAATCAAATGGGTTTCATAGCCTGTTAAATGCTGTTAGGTCACAATCAGACAAATATTTTAAAAACTGGGCTCACAGTGTAGAGAGATGTTCAGGGTGACATCATTGGATGAGGTTTCCAGGAGATCATTCAACACTGAAAACATCTGAAATTTTCTGTTGTCGACTTGGGACTTCTAAAGATCTACTTTTTCAGTAAAGGCATTCATTTTGTTGTTGAGTTTCAGAATGTTTGTTTCATTTTCTTGTAGTAACGCATTCAGTGAATTTAAATAATCAAAAATATCTGCTAGATATGCGAGTTTTACCATCTATTTGATGTCACTTAAATGCTTCTTCAGGGTAGAATCCACTTCAATCAGAAACAAACGCATCTCATCTCTCAATTCAAACAGACAGGTTAGAACTCTTCCCCGCAACAGCCAGCAAACCTCTGTGTGCAGTAATATGTGCTGATGTGCCAATCCCGTTTCTCCACAGAGACTTGTGAAAAATCAGGAATTCAGTGACTTTGCTTTAATAAAATTAACAATGGCTACAGCTTGATTCAAAATTGATTTAACATAGGGATAGCCTGAGACTGGGGTTGTATTAGTTTTGATGGAATAAATGGTACTAGAGAGTCAAAGGTGTTAACATGACCCTGTCACTGTACAACATTAGCAGATTTCAACAAGCTTTGAGATTGCAAATAGAGATATCGGTCTATTTAGTCCCATGGCAAACACACCTTTAAAAGTCCTTTTAACCATTTATTGAAGATACAGAAAAGGGAAGAAAAACAGTTAAAGCATTTGAAATGTTAAGTATTAGGTAAGGCTTTTATTTTAACAACATCTTTTGTTGCCTTTTCCTTTAACTGTAGAGAGCCTTTAGAAGGAAAAAACCTTGCTTGACAGTCTCTTAGATGGTATTAAAGATGGTAATAACTGTCCTTTTGGGGGATGGAAAAAAGGGTATTTGAGATGGGCTGGCTCTGTTAAAGATTGATTCCATTTCCTAAAAGACAAGCAAGACAAACTCAAACAAGGGGGGAAGAGAAAAGAACAGAACACCAAAGAGAGAGAAAATGCAGCTTCTCTATCAAGTGTTCACTTTCACCTGCACCCTCACTGCTAGATAAATGCAGGCATAGCATGTGGTCTTATCATTCACCCAGGAACCAGGCAAACTTGTAGCAGCATCAGGGTGTTTAAGACATTGCTTTGAGCTGCCTCTTTGGTCACTGTGTTGCAAACTATGCAGACTTGGCCATCTAAGCCTGATTTTTTTTTTAAACGAAAAGGAAAAGGAAAGAAATAAAGTGGGAGAAGGAAAAGCACTCACATGGGGGGATGACAAAGTCTCTTATCCCACATAGTATTTGGGAGTTAGCCCGAGCTGATGAAGGTGGTGATTGTATCCGACTCCTTTTCTCTGGCCCAGTCTGGTCAGGACATCTCAGGATCAGGGTGACTAAGGCCTAACGGTCTCAAGATGGATCCTGGGGTCCCAGGAGATGGTGGGGGTGGCAGCCTTGATGGTGAAGCTTATTCTGTACACCTGTCTCCTACCCAGCATTTGTTGTCAAACAGCCTGCTTCTCCCCAAAAGTATTTTCTTCTAAGGACCTCAGAAGGGAGTGATGGGCTCTCATCATTGTATTCACCAATTAGGCCTAATTTCTGACACACCAATTTTGGTTCATTGATTTCTGCTCTCATACGCCTCCTGTTTACCAGACATGATCGTAACGTTGTCCTTGAGTTATATCAATAGGCCTTTTTGTTTGGACTAATTCAGTCTTTGTCTCTCTTTTGCACCTTTTCCCATCAACATTTGTTTGGATAGGTTATTGTGACAGTTTATGAACTTTTACTCACTTTTCACAGTTGCATTCACAGTTAGGGTAAATTTGTATGCCTCATTATTACAACAGTATGAAAATACTCTTGTTTTGAGTTCTGTTTGTGATATGCGACGTTGTTGGTAGGACTTAATACATTGGACCCCAGAAGTGGAACCTTGTTATGAATGTCTTGGACAGTGGTGTGGAGTATAAGGTGCCCTGGGGAGATGGAAAAATGAGGCAGCGGCACTGCAGAGCCACTCCTGATCACCAGGGGGTGCTCTGGAAGCAGCAGCCTGGCCACAGGTGCCAAGTGGTATTATCAAACACCTGTAACTCTGCAATCCTTCCTATATCTATCCTTTGGCTGCAAGACCACAGAATAAGAAAAGGGTGTAAGCAGAGAACAGGGTGTCTTAAGAGACAGGGGATTAAATGTGATCCTCAGCATGCAAATTAAAGCATTTACTTGCACGCTAATCTCTTTGGATTTACATCTGTGACTAGGCAGGAGTAACTTGGTGACCTTGCAGGAAGTGATTCTCCTGCATGCTTTATCCTGCTCATTACTTTTGACTTGAGCTAATCCAAATATCAGAATTTTGTAAAAATCTTTTTATTGCCAATTTTAAAAAAAAATTCTAAATCTTTCCACGTTCTTGACAGCTGGTAGGAAAAAAAGGATGATTTTTGGTCTGAAAATTGATCCCGTTTTTCTTAAATAAATAAAAGAATCAAAATTTAATATTTTTTCAACCAGCTCTACTTTTGATTTTTGGTGTAAACATGCAACCTTCTGCACCAGTGCTGCAGTAGATCAAGCTGGCAGTGATCGGAGAAAAGCATTGTAGGTTTAGGAAGTGCCTTTGAAATTTTGAGAGGGTGAAGTGATGATTGATGATTGCTCTAATAATGCTTGAAAAATATATTCCTGATATGTAGCAGACAGCAAATGATACCAGAAAGTCTCTGAACAAGGGTTCAAGTTACAGGAGGGGAGAGTAGAGATTTTCAAGAGCAATTAGCCATTATATGATGTGTCTACACTGCAAAGTGAAGGTGTGGTTGCAGCATGTATGCCTACACATGCTACAATCACACCTTTGCTTTGCAGCATAGGCATACATGCTCTCAGGAGTCTCTTTGCTCTAAAGGCTCCAAGTCCTTTCCATTCTTGTGTCAAGTCTTTTGAATCTGTTCCAAATACTTTTGAGTCCTGTTTCTCTTTTAGCTCTTTGCATGGCCCAAGCCTTCACTTTCTTGGTATGCCTAGTTGAATAACCTGTCTGTGTATATGTATGTGCATGTGTGTATAAACCTATATATTGTGTGCCTTTTAGAGAGTCTGAAACATTATTATAGACCAATTCCCAACTCATAAGAAATTGAATTATGTGATGCCAATCAGTTATAACCTTATTTATTTGTGGATAGAATGTTTGGGTTTTTTTAATGCAATGTGCGCTATAGAGTATCTCCCAAGGAAGAAGTTTGTGAGTGACATGTCATTTTTCTGTCAACCATTTTTCATTTTGCTATCCTTGAATACGTTTCATATTACATACTACACAGATATGAGTGTGAAAGATCCATAACTCATGTGCACCAATGATCCGTGGAAACTATTAAGGTCTCTCAAGAGTGAAAGAAATATCCTCAATATCCTTCTCTGTGAAAAATGTTATTTTCTAGGAAGTGTTGTACAGAAAAGTCACTGAGATAAATTCAGACCTGGTGTAAGAGGGTGCAACTCTACCTGCTTACATCAAGTCTGAATTTGACATCATGTTTTTGAATGGATAAGACTTCAGATCAACTTTATTGGGAACAACTGATGTGAATGGTAAATTAACGGCTTTTATGTTCTCATTGCAGTTCACTGACTTTATGGTTGCAAAATGAATCCCCCACAGAGCACAAATGTATATTGCACCAGAGAAGGCAGATACAAACATAGGGCTATGAGCTCTGTTAAATAAGCCAGTATCCACTGATTTCTGGGCCACACAACCATTAAAAGGTGCAGGATCCTGGCTCTGCAGGTGGCAGGTCCACTCAAGAGCCTGGCCAGTCTGTAGGAAAGCCTTGAGTAAAATCAGATATAAAAATTCTGGGGATGAAAACTGAGCAGCTATTCAGGAGATAGGAGGGCTCATTTACATTGCCTTCTTCTCTGGTTACCCAAGCTATAAATTAGCTGTTTGAGAGAGCGCTGTTGAAAGGCTGTAAGAGGATCCTAGGTGGCATCAAAATAGAATTTCAATCAGACAAGGGACATGACAGATTACCATTGGCAAAGCCCCAGTTTGCAAGGAAAGGCACCTAATTTTAGGCACTAAGTAAATCTATACTATGGAAACTATGTTGGCATAGCCCTGTAGGGGTAGATGTATCCTACACCCACCAGTATAAGGGTTTTCTTTGTTGGTGTAGAAACACCACCTCCCTGAACAAAGTTAGCAATTTTGATGGAATCACTGTTCTGCTGACACACCTGTATCTACCTAGGGAGTTATGTGAGCATAGCTACATAGGCCAGGTGGGTGGCTTTTTTACTCTCTATACCCCAGTATAACTTTTCAGTGTAGACCAGACCTTTCATTGAACATTCTGGCAATGGTAAATGTATCTGCCTATGGCCTGATTTCTAATGGTGGTGTGTTCTAGAGCAAGGTGAATTTTTCAGTCAATAGTAAATTTGTCAAAAAATGCATTTTTCATGGCACTGAAACTATTCATAAATTTGGGTTGAATTCAGCAAATAGTTTTGGACAAAATAATAATAATAATTTTAAAAAAAGGAAAGGTTGAAACATTTTATTGTGATGCTTTCAAACTTAACTGTTTCAACACATTGTTTTGGAAAGTGTTGATTCTAATTGACCAGAACAAAAATATTCTCTTTTTATGTTTCAGCAAGAAAAACTGAAAAAAGTTCTATTTTTTTCCAGATATTTTTGGTTTGGTAGTCAAACCAAAAATTAATTGTTTGTGCACCTCTACTGTTTATCCACAGCTCCCATTTGCTGGCTGTTCAGGTCAAGATTGCAAAAATAGTTGATGATTTTGAATGCCTCAGTTTTGGATGTCCAAACTGAGAAACCTGATTTTAAGAAAGTGCCTGATTTTAAGAACCACCCTCTGCAATCAAGCCTCTTGGGGGCAGGGGAGATTCAGAAATTGAGGCACCCAGAATCGTTAGGTAGTTTTGAATATCTTGGCCTAAGTGTGAAGAATTTGGCTTATGCCTTTCCAGTGACACACAAACTTTAACTCCATATAACCATGGGAATTAATGATTTGCAGGTCATAGGTTCCCTAAACTTTTTGCTTCTGTTACATTCTGGGGTATAATTCAGACCAGTGAGAGGTTGTCACTGCTTGCCCTGTAACCCCGGGTGCCTGGAATGCCTTGTAGGAGAAAAAGGAACCCGCCTTGGGCCCTCAGTTTGGAGCATATGCCCCATCCTGCCTCATGGCATGTTAAGTGCAGCATGGCCATTAGCTCCAATTGCTTCTGATCAGCCGCTGACAGACCTCCCTGTGCACACAGCTCTAACTACTTCTTACTGAGCTCAACATCCGTTTCTTTGCTCCTCCTGCCTCTTCTGCTGATTACTCATCTTTGCAGTTCCCTTTTTTCTATTTCCCTTGCCTGAAATAAACTGAAAAGAATAAAACTGTAACCTCTCTTTTTGTTCCCAGCCTCGTCACTTGAAAATCACTTAAAATGATTTTACCAATACTTAAACTGTAAACCTCAGTTAAATTAGCAAGATGTGTATAAATCCTGTACAACTACATCACTGTCACAGTGTAGGGTGCAATTCCCTAGTGAGGGGTTGTGTCACCATCTGTCCTGTAACCCTGGATGCCTCAATGCCTTGCTGCTGTGGCTCACAGCCTGGAAACCAGCAGCCTAGTATAAGAACATAAGAATGGCCATACTAGGTCAGACCAATGCTCCATCTTCGAGATACCACTGACTTCCTGAGGAAACTACAATCCATTGATGATCTTCCTGAAAACACCATCCTAGCCACTATGGATGTAGAAGCCCTCTACACCAACATTCCACACAAAGATGGACTACAAGCCACCAGGAACAGTATCCCCGATAATGTGACGGCAAACCTGGTGGCTGACCTTTGTGACTTTGTCCTCACCCATAACAATTTCACATTTGGGGACAAAGTATACCTTCAAATCAGCAGCACTGCTGTGGGTACCTGCATGGCCCCACAGTATGCCAACATTTTTATGGCTGACTTAGAACAATGCTTCCTCAGCTCGTCCCCTAAGCCCCCTACTCTACTTGCGCTACATTGATGACATCTTCATCATCTGGACCCATGGAAAAGAAGCCCTTGAGGAATTCCACCACGATTTCAACAATTTCCATCCCACCATCAACCTCAGCCTGGACCAGTCCACACAAGAGATCCACTTTCTGGACACTACAGTGCTAATAAGCGATAGTCACAAACATCACCCTATACTGGAAACCTACTGACTGCTATGCCTACCTACATGCCTCCAGCTTTCATCCAGACCACACCACACGATCCATTGTCTACAGCCAAGCTCTATGATACAACCCCATTTGCTCCAACCCCTCAGACAGAGACAAACACCTACAAGATCTCTATCAAGCATTCTTACAACTACAATACCCACCTGCTGGAGTGAAGAAATAGATGGACAGAGCCAGAAGAGTACCCAGAAGTCACCTACTACAGGACAGGCCCAACAAAGAAAATAACAGAATGCCTCTAGCATCACCTTCAGCCCCCAACTAAAACCTCTCCAACGCATAATCAAGGATCTACAACCTATCCTGAAAGACGACCTATCACTCTCACAGATCTTGGGAGACAGGCCAGTCCTTGCTTATAGACAGCCCCCCAACCTGAAGCAGATACTCAGCAGCAACCACACATGACACAACAGAACCACTAACCCAGGAACCTATCCTTGCAACAAAGCCCGTTGCCAACTGTGTCCACATATCTATTCAGGGGACACCATCATAGGGCCTAATCACATCAGCCACACTATCAGAGGCTTGTTCACCTGCACATCTACCAGTGTGATGTGCCAGCAATGCCCCTCTGCCATGTACATTGGCCAAACTAGACAGTCTCTACGTAAAAGAATCAATGGACACAAATCAGACGTCAAGAATTATAACATTCAAAAACCAGTCGGAGAACACTTCAATCTCTTTGGTCACTCGATTACAGACCTAAAAGTGGCAATTCTTCAACAAAAAAAACCTTCAAAAACAGACTCCGAGAGAGTGCTGAATTGGAATTAATTTGCAAACTGGATACAGTTAACTTAGGCTTGAATAAAGAGTGGGAGTGGATGGGTCATTACACAAAGTAAAGCTATTTCCCCATGTTTATTCCCCTCTCCCCCCCTGCTGTTCCTCAGATGTTCTTGTCAACTGCTGGTAATGGCCCACCTTGATTATCACTACAAAAGGTTTCCCCCTCCCACCCCCGCTCTCCTGCTGGTAATAGCTCGCCTTACCTGATCCCTCTCGTTACAATGTGTATGGTAACACCCATTGTCTCATGTTCTCTGTGTATATAAATCTCCCCACTGTATTTTCCACTGAATGCATCCGATGAAGTGAGCAGTAGCTCACAAAAGCTTATGCTCAAATAAATTTGTTAGTCTAAGGTGCCACAAGTCCTCCTCTTCTTGTTGCGGATACAGACTAACATGGCTGCTACTCTGAAACCCATCTAGCATAGTATCCTGTCTTTCGACAGTGGCCAATGCAAGGTGCTTCAGAGGAAATGAACAGAACAGGTAATCATGAAGTGATCCATCCTGTTGCCTATTCCCTGCTTCTGTCAGATAGAGGCTAGGGACACTTCAGAGCATGGTTTTGCATCCCCGCCCATCCTGGCTAATAACCATTGATTGACCTATCCTCCATGAACTTACCTAGTTCTTTTTTGAACCCTGTTAGTCTTGGCCTTCTCAACATCCTCTGGCAAAGAGTTTCAGAGGTTGACTGCATTGTATGAAGAAATACTTTGTTTTAAACCTGCTGCCTATTAATTTCATTTGATGACCCTTTGTTCTTGTGTTATGAGGAGTAAACACTTCCTTATTTACTTCCTGCACACCAATCATGATTTTATAGACCTCTATCATATTCCCACTTAGCTGTCCCTTTTGGAGCTGAAAATTACCAATTTTAGTTCTCTCCTCTCATGTGGAAGCTGTTCCATACCCCTCATCATTTTTGTTACCCTTTTCTGTACCTTTTCCAATATATCTTTTTTGAGATGGGGTGACCACATCTGTATGCGGTATTCAAGGTGTGGGCATGCCATGGATTTATATAGAGGCAATATATTTTCTGTCTTATTATCTATCCTTTTCCTAATGATTCCAAATTCTGTTAGCTTTTTTGACTGCTGCTGCACATTGAGTGGATGGTTTTCAGAGAACTATCCACAATGACATCAAGATCTCTTTCTTGAATGGTAACAGCCAATTTAGACCCCATTGTTTTATATGTATAGTTAGGATTATGTTTTCCAATGTGCATTACTTTGCATTTATCAACATTGAATTTCATCTGCCATTGTGTTGCCCAGTTACCCAGTTTTGTGAGATCCCTCTGTAACGCTTCGCAGTCTGCTTTGGCTTAACTATCTTGAGTAGTTTTGTATCATCTGCAACTTTTGCTACCGCACTGTTTACCTCTTTCTCCAGATCATTTATGAATATGTTGAACAGAACTGGTCCCAGTACAGACCTGGGGGACACCACTATTTACCTCTCTTCATTCTGAGAACTGACCATTTATTCCTACCCTTTGTTTCCTATCTTTTAACCAGTTACTGATCCATGAGAGGACCTTTTCTCTTATCCCATGGCAGCTTATTTTGCTTAAGAGCCTTTGCTGAGGTACCTTTCAAAGGCTTTCTGAAAACCTAAATACACTGTATCTACCCATGTCCACATGCTTGTTGACCCCCTCAAAGAATTCTAGTAGATTGGTGAGGCATGATTTCCCTTTACAAAAACCATGTTGACTCTTTCCCAAGAACTCCTGTTCATCTATGTGTCTGATAATTCTGTTCTTTACTATAGTTTCAACCAATTTGCCTGGTGCTAAAGGTCACATGCATACAGATCACACCCTGAGTGTCTAGAAGCTCTGCATCAGCAGGAGCCTGCCTACAGCTAACAGCCTTCCACCAACCTTGTTTACTACTTTCAGGGTGATCCCCAGTCCTGAATTTCCCCCAAACCATGTGCTCTGCAAGGTCCAGCCCTCTCCTACACAGTACAGAGAAATATGGTTCATTTGTTCCTCTAAATATGCAAAACACACATCACACCTTATTAACTTAACTGGAGTAAACTGTGTTTGAACAGAAAGAGTTGGTTTATAGTAAAAATAAAGAGTTTATTAACAATAGGACATAGGTTAAATGATGCCAAGTAAAAGAAATAAAATTAAAGATAGTTACAAGCAAACAAAAATGAAAGCATGTGTCTAAAAGTCTAAAACTTAATCTAGGAAGGCACAGGCCATGTTCAAGATGTTTTCTTTCACTAATCTTTGCAGCCATGGCTGATTTTCCCTGAGTTAGGACCTTCCCCAGAAGTACAAAGTGCTGGCTTCCCTTGTCTTCCTAGGTGAAAGATCTTTGCCTAAGTAGTTTTCTCAACTATATTCAGTTCCCAGAGACTTCAACCATGCTTTGGTTGAAGGACCCATCTTTCTCAGCTTGCAAGAGCTCTGGCCCCTAGTTTGTTTTCCTGCACAGACCACCTGCATGGCAAGTCACAGCACAGGAAGGAGAACAGCATCTGCGGGGTTGCTATTCCCTCTCATGCACAGGTGGGCATGGAGTGGTTGGGCCGTGAGGGGCAATGGGGTGGAGCCTTGGCTTCCTCACAGCCCCATGCACTGGCCCGCAGAACTGAGCTGGTGCAGGGATGAGTAAATTTACTCCTGGTATAGACCAGGGCAGATTACTTGTTCCAGCCCCCCAGAGCGAGGGGGAAACGGTCATGAATTGTGATTGAATCACAGGTTCCCTCACTCATCTGCTCCTGGACAGTGCAGCTGTGTGCTGCCCCTTATTCATAACAGATTGTAATCTTAGTCTTGCCCAAAATAATTTGGAAATGGCATCAATATTGTGGAAAGTGAGGAAAATCTTTAATGCATTGGATTGCAAGATCTGAAGTGACCGTGCTGGATAATTCTGTAGAAAAAAAAATTGTGATGATTTTACATTTGCAGAGTGTGTTAGTGAATTAGTTGTGTGCGGTTGGCTGTCTGACAATGCTTATAACAGGAACAGTTCCAGTGTATTGAAAGACAAGAGACCATATAAAATAGGTTAAAAAGATTCTAAGAATTAGTTATACGTCACATAAGATGAACCATTAGAAATGCTGTTGCAGGGAACTTTCAAGCTTTTTCTTAATATTTGTTAGATGTCTAAATGTTCTTGCAAACCTCACGGCGCTTGGAGTCCTGGAGATGAAGCAGATTCTTTGCTGTCAAACACTATTGGGTAATTTACGTTTCTATTGCACATTTCATCTCAAAGCAAACTACATGCATGCACGCCGCTGCCACCACCATGCAGCCAGCTCCAGAGTGCAGAATTTATATATAATTTATTGTGTCATTACTGTAGTATCTAGACTCAACCTGGATGTGCCCCATTGTACCTAGGCCAGGGGTGGGCAGACCTTTTGGCCAGAGGGCCACATCTGAGTATGGAAATTGTATGGCGGGCCATGAATGCTCATGAAATTGGGGGTTGAGGTGTGGGAGGGGGTAAGGACTCCAGCTGGGGGTGCAGGCTCTGGGGTGGAGCCAGAAATGAGGAGTTCAGGGTGCAGGGGGTTGGGGTGCAGAGCAGAGTGCAGCTCCAGCTGGGGGTGTGGGCTCTGGGGATGAGGGGTTGGGGGTGCAGAAGGGTGCTCTGGGCTGGGACCAAGGTGATAGCAGGGTGACAGTGCACCACACACACACACACCTCCACTGCCATGCAGGGGTGCCTAAAGTGCTGGAAAACGCTGGAATGAGGGTTTCACAATCAGATAAACTGGCAGTGGAAAATCTCCACAACTGCTGCATTTGCACCTGGCTGTGTGATATGAAGGCCCTGATCTAATGACTCTGCCCATGTGAATATCCCCTTTGGCTGTGCAGTGTTGCTGGGACTCACTCACATGAGTGTTTCAGGATCAGGCCCCTAAGCAGGTAAAAGGCATTTTAGCTCCCCATTCTTCAGTTACTTACACATTTTGTAGATCTGCTCAGTTTGTCAGGATTTAGTATAAACACACAGGTTTGGAAGCTCTCTATTCTTGCTACCACAAACAGATTGTACCTAGAAGCTGCAGGTTCCAAATACATATTTTGAACCTGCAGCTTCTAGGTACATACTGCCAAATCTGAAAAGTGCAGATACACTAAAACTGGACAGAGCTGGCTTATCTCTGCCACTGATATTCTTCAAGAAACAACAACTTCCAAAATAGTTTTTTCAAGCTACCTTAGAGAAACCCACAATTGGTACAAGACCATCTTGTCTGATAAGCTTTTTCTTTGTGAAACAAAGAAGTACCTTTCCTAGTATCTGTTTTAACAGATTTAGCCTTGCCAACCCACTGAAAATAAGGCCTTGTCTACACTACAAATGCTTTGCCGATACAGCTATACCAGCAGAGCCCCCTAGTGTAGACACAGCTGCTGACAAAAGGCATTTTTTGGTTGGCATACTAACACCACCTTATTCCAGCATTTCCCAGCACTTTAGGCACCCATGCATGTGCAGTGCACTAGCCAGGGGTGCAGAAGATGGATAAATCAGGAAGGGGGCGGGGGGCTTTAATAACACATGGTTGGGTTGAAAGGCATGCAATTGTTTTCAGTTTCTTGAAGTGGGGTCAGGTTTTAAATGCGTAGGAAATGCTGTCTTACTCACTTGAGTAAATTTATTTTGTTTCCTATGGCTAGTGAGTTGTTGGGTGTGTTTTAACTTATCTTGTAACTTAGAGTTCATTGCATTGTAAGTAGGAAAACAAACATTTGAAACCAGACCACTTTCAAGCTAAGGAAAATTTTATCTGTCTGCTCATTCTTGCAGGGTATTATAAGACTCTGATCTACTTTCTGGCTAAGTGCTCTAATTGCTGCAATTTCTGATTCAGTATGTGGCAGACCACGCAAACTCTGAAACTGGCAAAAGCAAGGAGCACTGGGGTAGCAATAGACAAGGTATATTGCAAGCTCTTTCAATGAAAGTTACATCTCTAATGTCTGTTCCCCAATGCAAATCGTACCTTAAATACATTTTTTGGAAAACTTTTGAAAACAAAAGGATCAGCTTTTTTTGGTGACCTGTTCCCAGGGAGCACAAACACCAGGAATCTACATTTTTTTTTTGCATCTCTCATACTAAGTGATAAAATTATCCCTAAAAGACCAAACACTAACCCCAGCCTATAGTTCAGTTGGGAGCTGTAGAAATCTGCAGTATGGATGGAGATGATAGTTTCTCCACCAAGGTCTCAGACCAGCAGGTGGAACCGGTGCATAAAGACTGATCCAGCTAATGGATGAAGTAGCTCTCTATGGCTCTAGTTCCCCTTCCACTGGAAAGAAGGACTAGACAATCTGTGCAGCAGTGGATGCTCTGCCCCACCCCATTTCTCTGACTTGTACCCAAATACTTCTGGAATGGAACTAATACAGGGCCAGGACCCTTGGCACTCAGGGGCATCCTGACCATCCCTGCACAGTGAAACTCCACTGGTTGTTTTGTTGAGATAAGGGTGGGAATTACCCATCAGTATACCACTGGGAGTGGTGGGGAAGGAAATAAGAATATCTGAAGCCTAAAAAAATAAATATTAAAGGTGGATCCAAAGCAAACCAACACCCCCAATATCTCAATTTTGGAGTCTTATCTGAACCTGGATCCAAATTTTCCAAATGGTCCATATCTTTACAATAGGCTGAATTAAAAAGACTGCCAGAATTCTACCTCAGCATTACCATCATTTTTACCAGTGAGAGCTGAACTTGTGGAAGCAAGGGTGAGAAATTATGGCAAAAAATTAGTAAATAAATCCTACTATAGACAGGTCTTTGTCATTGTACCACTGGGTTATTGGGAGCAGGCTCCTGCCTGAGAGAGGTTTCAGCAAAAAGCTTTGCTAACCTCATATTAAACTTAGAAAAAGAAGGTTTTCACATGACAGTAGCAAGATGACTTCAGCAAGTGGATCTCCTGCTACATCTGCAGTGAGAGTTTTAAAGAGAGGTCTCAGCAAATTTAGATTAAATGCATTTAGTTCAACATTCAATAGCAAGGAGAGAATGTCAATTATTTCAATCAAAAGCTATCACCTTGCTTCCTTGCTGCATTAGAGGATAGCAGTATAAATCATTAATAGTTTATCAGGAACCATTGAAAAAGTTCTTTTGATACAGCACTTTTTTGGAATTTTAATATTACAGATATGCTTAAATTACCGTCCATCATGTAAAACTACATTCTTCCTCCTGTATGACATAAGAAGGAAATGAACCTGGAAATTAATTTGAAATTTGCAGCTGATTGTGGAACAAGAACAAACAAGCCATTAAAGTGAACAAAGATACTGATCTAAAAGGCAAGCCAATTGCACGAACTTTCTTGCTGAGTATCTGAAGGAGTAGCACCAACCATTCAGGGAGAGAGCCAGCAAATTAATAGTTTCTCTTAATCTCTGTAATCATCCTGGCTTGAACCTGAGACTTTTAGCGCTAAAAATGTGAGTCTTTATCATTCCCACTTAAAGATTTAGTCCTGCAGCTGGAAGCACTAAGCAGACTCCTACACCTCTTCTGTGGGCCAGTTACGAGAGGGTTACAAAAACCCCACCCTAAATGTGGGTTACATGTGTATCACTTATTCTCATGTAGCTGTATTTTATCATATGTTGTGATTGATGCAGAATAGTCTAATGGTATTTGAGTACTACCAATTGGGTTTTTTCCCTAATTAAAAATGATAAACTCAGCAAAATTCTTGCTTAATATTTGTGTTTTGTAATTCAGTGGTGGGAAGCAGCTGATGTCCCAAAAGCTGCTGGAGTTATTACAGAAACAGTGAAGGGAAATCAAAAACACAGCATGCATCATCTCTGTAGTCCTCAGAGTATCTCCAATCCATATTTCTGGCCCTGACAGAAGTGGGAATTTAAAACATCTTTCTTAGGAGCTACTTCCTCTGGACTCAGTACTATATAATGTAAGAAGGACAAGGTAAGGGTTGAAGACCAGTATAGTGACCTGAAACAATACATATGTATGTCTGCTTAGCCCCTTCTGGACATGTGAGTGTTGGGAAAAAAAACAAAACTTTTCCCTTCCATAATTCCCCATCCTACTTGATTTTCACAACCTCCTACGGATCTCAATTCAGGAAAGCATCACTGTTTAGGCAAGTACTTAAGCCCATGCTAATCATTATGCATGTGCTTAAATCCTATTGACGTTAGTTTTCCTGAACAGGAATGGACCTAAGTATGGACTTAGTGTCTTCCTGAATGAAGGCCAGATTGGTCCTTTAATTGTACTAATAGTTTGAACAATAAACAAGAATTTCCAGTCTCCTTTTCCTGGGCTCTCTCAAGTGAGCTGAATCTGCCAATTAGAATATCATAAAAACAAATTACTACTTTTTTATTTGCTTTGTCTGCATGATGAACTACTGTCTATGCCTTGCTACTGCCAAAAAAAACTTTCAGGAAAGAGACTGGAGAGGGCTATGAGCAAGCCTCAACTGTTTGTACCAGCTCTAACATCTTCTGAGCAAATCCCCAACTACTCTTTGGGCCCCAGACAGATTTTCCCAAAGCAAGCCTTAAAGGTCACCAGTAAATGCAGCAATGGGATTTTGCGCTCCTTTTTTGCTTCTTTGATGCAAGTCAATAAGATCTGAAAGCTTTTTCAAATAAGCTTTTGTTTGCATTTTATAATGGAAATATCAGGTCTTGTCCCGCGGGACTTTATGGATAACTGGAAAATAAGTGGTAGGTTGACACCAACAGAGAACAGAGGTTGAAATCTGAGCAAGTGAGAAAGGAAACTTTTTTTAAAGACTAATTGCAAAGTCTTTGTTTAACACTTATTTAACTCAAAAGCCTGACAAATGCTCAAGAGAATAGCTCTCTTTGTTAATAACTCAGATACCAAGGTCCCTGGGGTGGAGGGCTTAGAAAGTTCCCATTCCATTTCTTAGATCATCCACGGAAACCTTCAGCAAAGAGGACCCTTGATATTCCTGATATTTGTATGGTGATAAAACATAAGAAACCTCTTTAACCCCCTTCTCACACTCTCCCCCCCAAAACATTTAGGCCTTCTGTATACATCACAATGAATCAAAAAGAGGTTATAAAGCATGTTTTGGGGTTGTTTTCTTGTACAGGTGACCTTTAAACAGATTCCCCATCAGCTCTAGAACCATCCGTCTTTAGAGAGGCAGTGTGGTCTAGTGACTAGTGCATTAGCCTGGGAGTCATGAGACCTAGGTTCTATTTTTGGCCCTGCCACTGATCTGCTGTGTGACCTTGAGCAAGCCACTTCATCCTGCTGTGCTTCTGTTGCCCCTCCCACTCTGTCTGTCTTGTCCAATTAGATCAGAGGTGGGCAAACCATGGCCCACATCCAGCCTGCAGGACCGTTCTGCCCGGCCCCTGAGCTCCTGGCCGGGGAGGCTAGCCCCTGACCCCTCCCCTGCTTTGCCCCCTCTCCCGCAGCCAAGCTGCTGCATGGGCAGCACTCTGGGCGGCGGGGCTGCGTGCTCATTCAGGGCAGCGCGCTCATTCAGGGCAGCGCGTCTGGCTCCGGCTGGGTGGTGCGATGGCCAGATATGCTACTCTGAGTGGCATGGTAAGAGGGCTGGGGGGTTGGATAAGGGGCAGAGAGTCCCGGGGCGGGGGCAGTCAGGGGATGGGGAATGGGGGGGTTGGATGGGGTGGAGGTTCTGGGGGTGGATGGGTGGGGGATTCTGAGGGGGGCAGTCAGGGGTGGGAAGTGGGAGGGGGCAAATTGGGGGCAGGTGGTTTGGGGAGGCACAGCCTTCCCTACTTGGTCCTCTATACAGTTTTGCACCCTGATGTGGTTCTCAGGCCAAAAAGTTTGCCCACCCCGATTTAGATTGTAAACTTTTTGGGGCAGGGAATCATTTCTTCCTATGCATGTCAGTAGTGTTTTTATTTTTTAGGGCTTAGCACATGGGTGGGCAAACTTTTTGGCCCGAGGGCCACATCTGGGTATGGAAATTGTACAGCAGGCCATGAATGCTCACAAAATTGGGGGTTGGGGTGTGGGAGGGGGTGAGGGCTCTGGCTGGGGGTTCAGGCTCTGGGGCAGGCATGCAAAGGGGTGTGTGGCTGGGGGTGAGGGGTTGGGGGTTCAGAAGAGTGCTCTGGGATGGGACCGAGGGGTTTGGAAGGGGATCAGGGCTGGGGTAGGGGGTCAGGCTCTGGCTCTGGTTGGCCCTTACCTTAAGCAGTTCCTGGAAGCAGTGGTATGTCCCCCCTCTGGCTCCTACGTGGAGGTGCAGCCAGGCAGCTCCCATTGGCTGCAGTTCCCGGCCAGTGGGAGCTGTGGAGGTGGTGCTTGGGGCTGGGGCAGTGTGTGGAGCCCCCTGGCTGTCCCTATGTGTAGGAGCCTGAGGGGGGGACATGCTGCTGCTTCGAAGAGCCGCGCAGAGCCCCCGACCCTGCTCCTTGGCTGGAATGCCGGAGGGGGCAAGCCCTGGACCCAGCAGGAGCTCAAGGGCCATATTAAACCATCTGAAGGGCTGGATGCGGCCCCTGGGCTGTAGTTTGCCCACTCCTGGCTTAGCACAATGGGAACCCAAACTCAGTCAGAACCTCAGGGAACACCTTTAATACAGATGTTAAATGATCATAGTAGCAAATAACCGCTAAACACCTCTAAAAAATTCAACTCTCCGGACAGCACTTTCTCTCTCAAAGTAGGGAATCTGTAGTTGCTTTGGGCAGGTCTTCACTTGACATCTGCAGTGGCACAGCTGCACTGCTTCAGTGAAGACGCTTCTCCCGTCAGTATAGTTAGTCCACATCTGCAAGAGGCTGTAGCTAGGTCGATGGGAGAAGCCCTCCTGTCAGAGTGTGGTCTACATTGGGGGTTAGGTTGGTATAAATACATCACTCAGGGGTGTGGGTTTTTCCACACTCTGGAGTGAGGTAATTATACTGATGTAAGTATAGTGTGGATTTAGCTTTGTTTCTTTTATCCCACAGGAGTAACTTTTTCATGAGTTCCTCTGTTTGCTGTCTCCCTTTTTCTGGGAATCAGTTATTCTCTCTCAAGATACTGGAGAAAGGCTTGATCCCTCCTCCTCCACACCATAGTAAGGCAATTGACTCCTTTAAACAAAATCTTTCCCTAAAAAGCTATTTTATGCATAGTGATAAGAATATTAAGCTGCTTATCATGGTGTACCACACAGTATAAGTGTAGTTTTTTTCCATTGTAAATTTATATTTTCCTCTAGATTAGAATCTGATTGAGCACATTTCATCAATCAATTATAGAACTCAGAGGTTTCATGCTCAGCATGAAGCAAACACATTTTAAGTTATATTTTGTACTTTTTTAGTTGACCATGCCATACATGCCCCTTTGAAATTCTGAAGGTATAGGCTTCTATAGCCCAGCTGCCTGCCTTAGAAAAACAGATATTGGATCTGCCCAGCAGCCATTTATATAACCATTCACAATAAATAGTAAAGTCCTATTCAGCTCCTGAGTTGGTAGTTGCAATACCTAATGTTCTTAGCACCATAAAAGGTAACCATTCTAGAGAACCATTCTAGAGAATTCTAAATTGGCTGAAGCTTGAGGCACCATTTATAACAGGCAATCTGTAGTATTTTTACCTACTGGTGGTTGTTAGAATCATTATAGATTGCATCGATGCACAGTAACAACACTATGCACAACTGAGATACATTGATACTGTAACTGCAGTTTCAATTAAATAAAAATATCTCTGGAAAGGAGTCATCTTGTTTAGCTTTACAGTAGCAATCAACCTTCTAATTAAAATTAGACATTCTCAATTACTTTCTAAATTAATCTGGTGACTTCATTAATCTGAAGTGATTAGGCAACTCTGTCATAGTTAATATGCTGACAAAGACAAGCTGCAGTACATTGTGGAAGATGACGTAAAAAGGGTTTTAGCCAGTCTCAGTCTGGCTAAAAAATCCAAACCACTTGTGAAATCCTCGTTGATAGTATGAGCCAAATTCACTTTGTCAGTGGAGCCCAAGCTATGGGTCTCTGCGGACAGAAAATCTGTCTGGACATATGCATGTGCTTGTGTTGCAGTAGATGCGTGGGAGGTGCTGGTGTAAGCACTTTCTCCACTTGGTGGAGTCTGGAGCCAGCTTGTTCAAAAAGTGGCTGGAGAAGGGACAGCTTAGGGCAGCTGGGTGATGCACTGATTCAGTACATTTCCCAGACAGCCTGCATTAGCTGCCCTTCTGAGGCAGAAGCATCCCCTTTCTAGGGGAGCTAATGTCTGAGGACAGGAAGGTAGAATGGTACATACTGCTCCTCCTCCTCGCACTTGTTTGGTTGAATCAAGTCCTGATTGTAGATATGGAAGAATTAGATTTTTATGGTACATGTTGGTAAACGTTAATTTCACTGTATGCGCATCAACCAATGAAAAAATATTTCCATCAATGGAATTACATATAGGTAAAGAAAGAAAAATGCTGTCAGAACTTGAGTTTGATTTAAGGATATTTACTTTGTATATTTTGACATGTAATAGTGATAATTTGTGCTTTAATGGTTATAAAGCTTGAATTTTGAATCTCGCTGTCGGTCACTAAATTATTATTGTTTTACACCCCCATAAATTCCCACAACTATGAAAATTTAAATAGATAAAAATAGAATAAAGCATTGATATCCATTAAAATAAAAATCAAATTCTGCCAAGCCTATCTGTATGTGTCCAATCAGGTCACTTCTTGACCACACCAACCTCCCTCTTTAACAGTTATTCATGTTTGAATCCATCCCCAAGCAATAAATCGCCTAAGCCATATTGCCAAAAAGAAATGAATGGGAGAGTCCTATAGGCAGCAGCAGAGAATTTTCCAAATGACACAATGCTATTGGTTGTTGAATCTTCTTTCCTTTTGTCATGTGTTAGCAATAGCGTTAGACAGCTTGTAGTGTTAGAATAGTGTATGCCAGATATTCTCAAAGCACATTTTTAATGGAGACTGTTTCACGGGCCATCTCCCCTTCCATTCAGAATTCCACAACCTTATGAAAGCAAATGCAGCAATTGCATATGTGGAAAAGCAATATTAATAAAAGTATTTAAATGTTTTTAATGTGATCTCAGAAGCTGGAAATAAGACAAGAGCCAGTATCCTTTGATCAGCTCTTTCCAACAGTCATCCTTGTTGTATGGACCAGAGTTTGGGGATCTCTGCTGTTCACCATTTGGTGTTTAATTGCTAGCCAAAGCTGTTAGTTGATTCATTTATCCTGTTTGCTCATCCACTAGGAATGAGATCAGAATGTGTAAGCATAAACAAGGCAGAAATCAGATGAAATCCATAAAAAGCTGAATGAAGCCTAAAATCCTGTTTGATGGTGGGGAGAGGAGTGGATGGACACAGAATTAATTATATTTTTATTTACTGACAAATATCCCTAAAATTTTCCACAGATGCTATCAACCTGATTTGGAATCTTTTTTTTTTTAAATGTGCTCTTTTGAGAAAGTCTCTTAAGCCCTGGAAATAGTGTTCTGGAGCAGGAAGTATCTTTAAACAATAATTTTAAACATACACTTCTTTATGACAGGTACCCATAGAACAGAGAAATTGTATTGGTTATCTGATTTCTTTTTAAAAACGCTCACAAGAATCTAGGTCATATTTCACAGTTTTACAAATAAACTACAGAGGGCTAATAGCAGAATCTTGAAATGAGGCCAGTATGCCTGTGATTTTGATAAATGTGGGAATGCTGCAGGCAAGTACAGTAGTGCAATCTTAGCTTCATGGAGCCATATGGTTTCTGAGCTGCCTCTTCAGGGTATGTAGAGTTGTGGTTCAAAGTTTTGAAGGTACACATGCCCACTTACATCATCATTTTCACCTAACGAAAGAAAGCTAATGCAGACAGGGCCTAACAGCAAAGATGAACTGAAGTCACCACGGCCATATTTATTCTGTATTATGTTAGATCAAGGCTGAGTTTGTCCCAGAAAATTGAACTCCTCAGGGACTATTCCCTGTTCTATTTTTCAGTTTAATAGATTTTGCTTGTTCTTGTGTGTATCTTTACTATATTCTTCATTTCTGTCCACTTTGTATCCAGCAGCTGATCCAGGTTTACAACAACTATTATGTAATTATTATTATCATCATCTTGCTTCAAAGACAGGGCAACTTTTCTGCTTGTGCAGCATCTTAGGCTTTAGAAATACCCTCCTTATTTTGTAAGGAATGTCCTTTGTTACAAAATAATGCAGATTTGTTGGAGCATGATCTTGCACACACAAAGCTTGTGGCAAAACACTCATTAACTTCTGCAGGAGCTCAAACCCTGAGGTTGTAATTTTATTAATCCTCAACTTGGTTTCCTAGCTCAAATAATTTCCAGATTTTCCCTTAGTGCAGGGATCGGCAACCTTCAGCACACAGCCTGCTAGCGTAAGCCCCCCTGGCGGGCCAGGCCAGTTTCTTTACCTGCCGAGTCCACAGGTTTGGCAGATCGCAGCTCCCACTGGCCGCGGTTCTCTGCTCCAGGCCAATGGGGGCTGCAGGAAGCAGCGCGGGCAGAGGGATGTGCTGGCCACGGCTTCTCGCAGCCCCAATTGGCCTGGAGTGGCAAACTGCGGCCAGTGGGAGCTGCGATTGGCCAAACCTCCGGACACGGCAGGTAAACAAACTGGCCTGGCCCGCCAGGGGGCTTACCCTGGCAGGCCGTGGGCCAAAGGTTGCTGATCCCTGCCTTAGTGTCTCTTCTCCAAGGCGATAGTACAGAGTTTAAGGAAATAAGATTGACACAATTTCTATTTATTGATATCATAGTAAAATCTATAGGTCTCAAGCAAAATGCAGGGCCCATTGTGCAAGGCACTGTACAAACAGAGTAAGAAAGTCCCTACTGTAAAGAGTTTATATCATATTGCCTCTTTATAAATCCATGGTATGCCAAAGTCTTGGGGTGACCAGATCTGCACACAGTATTCATCTCAAGAAAAGATATATTGGAATTGGAAAAGGTTCAGAAAAGGGCAACAAAAATGGTTAGGGTATAGAACAGCTTCCATATGAGGAGAGTTTAATAAGACTGGGACTTTTCAGCTCGGAAAAGTGACAACAAGGGGGGGATATAATAAAGGTCTATAAAATCATGACTGGTGTGGAGGAAGTAAATAAGGAAGTGTTGTGAGGAGTAAACACCACAAGAACAAGGGGTCACCACATGAAATTAATAGGCAGCAGGTTTAAAAACAACCAAAAGGAAGTATTTCTTCACACAACACAATCAACCTGTGGAACTCTTTGGCAGAGGATGTTGTGAAGGCGAAGACTATAACAGGGTTAAAAAAAAACGAGATAAGTTGATGGAGGATAGGTCCAACAGTGGCTATTAGCTAGGATGGGCAGGGATGGTGTCCTTAACCTCTGTTTGCCAGAAGCTGGAAATGGGCAAGAGGAAAAGGATCACTTGATGATTACTGTTCTGTTCATTCCCTCTGAGGCATTTGGCATTGGCCACTGTCAGAAGTGGTGATACTGGGCTAGATGGACCTTTGGACTGACCCACTATGGCTGTTATGTTCTTATGAGTTTACAGTCTGAATAGACAAGACAGACAAAAGGAATATAACATGCAATCAGAATGATTGTTTGCAAGCATCATGTTTAGAGCTGGTTGAGTTTAACAAAATTTAGTTAAAAAATGGTTTTTTTTACTTTTTCCACAAAACCTGAAAAGGAAATACTTTAATTTTTTTATCGTTTTCTCAATCTCCCATTTCTTCAGTAGCAAAATGGAAAAAGAAGGAAAAACATGAGAGAATGGGATGAGGCTAAAACAAAAATCTGAATATTTTGTTCCTGCAAGAAATTCTGGTATTTTGACTTTTGTTTTCATCCCGAATCAAGAGAAAGTTTTAATGTCAATTTTTTGTCATGGAATGAAATGTTGGGAAAGTTTTGATTTGAAAACATTGAAACCTTTTGTGTCAGGTCAACATTAATCTCTGTCTGCCTGATGTGCTACGTTATCTCACAGGAGTTTGTTAGTTCTGTATCTTTACTCCCCCCGCCCCCCCATCTCCTGTTTGGGTCCTGCTACTTAGTCAGGCTGTTTCCCATGGTACATGGCAGCTTCTCTCTGTAGCTGATCTGCCACGGTGCCTCACAGGACAGGAAACCTCAGCTCCCAGGAGGCACTGCAATATTTTGTTTATTTTTTTGCCCAATGGAAAATTCCACAGAAAATGATATTTTCATGTGAAAAAAATTCCTTTTCAGTGAAACCCCATTTTCTGATGGGAAAACATTTCATTCAGAATCAAATGAATTGAGAGGGAGTGTTTATTTAACATTTGAATGGGTTCTTGTTTGTTTTACAAACACATGCATGTGTGGAGGAGTTGGTTCATACTGGGGAAATGTCCCACAATGGGGCATTTAGTTTTAATAGGCTCTCTTGATGGGCAGCAGACTATCCCTCCTGTTTGGGTTCAGTTTCAGAGCAAACATTTATTTTAAAACTTAAATATTACCTTACAGCATGTGATAAGGATATTATAAGTGAGGTTAATGCATGAAGCAACTTATAGTCATTTCATAAAGTCTAAGCACTAAACATGTTGTTATAAGCATGTGACAGGGCACAACTCACCACTGCAGCACCTCCTGCCAGCTGTCCAGGGAATTAGTGCTGCACCCTCTTCTGGTGGGGTCTCACCCACTGTCACCTTTGTTCCTGGTCCCATGTCACTCCCAGGATCATGGCATCTTCTTCATGACAGTGCCCACTAGGTGTGCCACACTACATTCCTCCGCTTCCAGGCAAGACCTGCAGTCTACTCTCCAGCCACTTCCTATGTGGCTCCAGCACCCTCCTTGCCCTTGCATCAGGGCCTCAGTCTGCAACCCCCAACAGCCAACCAGGAACTGTCTCATGCTCCCTTGGTCCCTGTTGGCAGCACTGCTGGGACCAGTGTGCTGGCAGTTCTCTCAGCCCTTCAGGAACACAGTCATAGAATCATAGAATATCAGGGTTGGAAGGGACCCCAGAAGGTCATCTAGTCCAACCCCCTGCTCGAAGCAGGACCAATTCCCAGTTAAATCATCCCAGCCAGGGCTTTGTCAAGCCTGACCTTAAAAACCTCTAAGGTCCTTCCTTCTTCCCTAGGCTCCCAACAGAGAACTACCCTCCTTTACCCTGCAGCTCCCTTTTTATATGGGCCTGCTTTGCCCTGGTTGGCTGCCTCCTGCGCAGCCTCCCTAGGGCTGTGTCAAGGTTCCTCCCTCACTCTGAACTCTAGGGTACAGATGTGGGGACCTGCATGAAAAACCTCCCAAGCTTATCTTTACCAGCTTAGGTCAAAACTTCCCCAAGGTACAAAATATTCCCCCCGTTGTCCTTGGACTGGCCGCTACCACCACCAAACTAATACTGGTTACTGGGGAAGAGCTGTTTGGACGCGTCCTTCCCCCCAAAATACTTCCCAAAACCTTGCACCCCACTTCCTGGACAAGGTTTGGTAAAAAGCCTCACCAATTTGCCTAGGTGACTACAGACCCAGACCCTTGGATCTTAAGAACAATGAATAATCCTCCCAACACTTGCACCCCCCCTTTCCTGGGAAATGTTGGATAAAAAGCCTCACCAATTTGCATAGGTGACCACAGACCCAAACCCTTAGATCTGAGAACAATGAAAAAGCATTCAGTTTCTTACAAGAAGACTTTTAATAAAAATAGAAGTAAATAGAAATGAAGAAATCCCCCCTGTAAAATCAGGATGGTAGATATCTTACAGGGTAATTAGATTCAAAAACATAGAGAACCCCTCTAGGCAAAACCTTAAGTTACAAAAAAGATACACAGACAGAAATAGTTATTCTATTCAGCACAATTCTTTTCTCAGCCATTTAAAGAAATCATAATCTAACACATACCTAGCTAGATTATTTACTAAAAGTTCTAAGACTCCATTCCTGGTCTATCCCCGACAAAGACCAGCATATAGACAGACTATAGACAGACACACAGACCCTTTGTTTCTCTCCCTCCTCCCAGCTTTTGAAAGTGTCTTGTCTCCTCATTGGTCATTTTGGTCAGGTGCCAGCGAGGTTACCTTTAGCTTCTTAACCCTTTACAGGTGAGAGGAGCTTTCCCCTGGCCAGGAGGGATTTCAAAGGGGTTTACCCTTCCCTTTATATTTATGACAGGCTGCTTTTAACCCCTTTTCTGCCAGTGTAGGGCAGTCACACCATCACAAAGCCCAATACTCACCGTAACCATCCGTAACCAATGGACGCCGTCCGGGGTTCTCTGCTCGTGTCCCTTTCTGGTTCCCTAGTTTTGGCCCTTTGACCCTCACGCCTGGTCCCGTTAGTGCCTTTGTTGTCCCTCAAACTTGGATGGGTTCTGGGTTCAGTAGCTCCTCCCTAGGCTGGGGGAGGAGCTTTTAGCAGTGGGCGAACTAGTGCTCGCCCATGTTCCGGTGCTCAAAAGGACCATCCATAACACACCTGGGAAACAGACTGGTTTTCAGCAATGAATTTGTTTGTGCTTGACTGAGGCCTAAAGACTTGGCAAAAGCTGGCACCTGGTTTGCCAGTGTGACACAAACTACCAAGGGAAATGATGGATTCTCCATCTCTTGATGTCTTCAAATGAAGACTGGATGCTTTTCTGGAAAATATGCTTTAGCTAAATAAATACAAGTGATGCTTTAGTTAGACGCAAGTTTTTGGGCTCAGTAAATTTCTGGGTGAAATTTAATGGACTGTGATATATAAGTCAGAGTAAATGATCTTTTGGCCTTAACCTCTATAAATATGTGCTTCTGAACACCACCAATGCTATGCATGTGAAAGTCTGTCTTTCTGTGCTGGCTGCTTTGCAAACAATCTAAGTGAATACCTGGGAAGCCACCTCATTTTATTCACTCCTAATCTAAAAACAATGTGACTCCTTTTTGACCTATTGTGTGCTTTCATCAACCTATCATTGATCCTTGGTGTGAATAGCATTGTGCAGCTGCCAATTAGATGGATTTAATATTTGAAATATGGGGATTCTTATTTGAAATGTCAGCTTCACAGTTAATAAAATTTCACATTTAGTCCCCTGAGGAAACTTATTTGGAGAAAATTATACAGGAGTTTGAAATCTTGTATTCCGGATGTCAAATTGACAAAAAATACCATAGAGATGGCAGCTGCAGTCCTGTCATGAAACACTTTCCTCACATTATTATGTTTCATAAAAGATATTTAGTCCTTTTGAATTTATATTGGGTATTTTTTACCCGCAGCTGCACCATTGTGCTGCATAGCTATTCTCATCATGGCACACTTTTTGTTATTGTTATTTGTGCTCTGAACCAACTGTGGTCAATGGGAGTATGAATGTTTAATACTTCTGCAAATCAGGTCTTAGGTGTCTGAGGTTCAGTCCCTCAATGCAGAGGCACTGGAAATTAGTCGACTCTTTGAAAATGCAGGTCAGAACCTTTTAATCCTAATTGGAAATTATTCTGTATGTAGTTCTTGACCAAACAGAATCACCACCTGTTGTTCAGATCTGTTCCTGTCATAGTCATACAGAGTATGTCTATACTGCAATAAAACACCAGCAGCTGGCCTGTGTCAGTTGACTGGGCTGGGGCTCAGGGTCGCAGAGCTCAGGCTCCAGCTTCAACCCATATATCTACCCTGCAGTTTTATAGCCCCACATCCCGAGGCCCGTGAACCCTAGTGAGCTGATACTGGCCAGTCACAAGTGTTTTATTGCTGTGTAGACATAGCTACAGTGGCGTCATCTTCCCCGATAGCTTATGCAATTTGGTGTAAAGTTTCAAAGCGTGGGTTTTTCAGTCTTGCCAGCATAATTTTGTCTGCCCAGTTCTGTGCTCCATGGCCCTATACTGCAAGGGGCTTTAGTGGCCAGAATAATTTCCGTTGACAGAAGATAGAATTTATGCAAGCAAAAGGTGCCTTTGCACACACAAGTCATACATGGAGTCCACTTAAATGTGCAAATTCTATTGTCTGTATTTATATGTAATGATGCACATATGATTGCATGTGCAAATTTAGGAACCTGGTCAAAATTCCTTAGAAAAATTGGCCCTCAGAATAATATAAATTCTTGTTTTCTCTTTATCTTAAATTATTGGTAATACTCATGGCTGACTATTTTATAAATAATACGTATAGTCTGTACTGAGAGCCTCTTGAGAAAAAACAAATCCCAGCCCTGTAAACGTAAAAAGAATAAAGATTACTCATGATGTCCTGTCCAGGACATTCTTACCTCTGCACAGCTCAATTTGAAGAACATATTGTATTTTTTGATCTCTAATGATTGTGTTCTTGTTGCCACTTACAGAGTAAGAGGTGTTCAGTTAGCATGGTGTAGTCCCTTTAATTTCAAAGAGAGAAGATACCGTGTGTTATCTTCAAACCTTCCACCTGACCTGTTTTGTAATTCCATCACATCACAAATTTATAAGCATATATGATTTTATTTTCAGAAAAAGGAAGAAACATCACATTAAAAAAAGTAAAAAGAACCTCACAACCTCTTGAAAATATTTTTCCAAATCTATGTAGTTCTAAAATATTAATACAGAACATGGAAGACAAGCTCCTCACTGCACCAATACTTGAGCTTGCAATGTTAACTGACACGTTACTTTTATTAGGGAGTTTGCTAGTAAGTTTGATAAACATTCTGCTTGCGTAGCTGAACCTCCTAAATTTTAATTTACAGCTGTCAGTTTTAGTGGTTTGCTAACTCTCAGATTATTAAACTGACACATCATGTGACTGATCTGACGGGCAATTTTTCTCCACAAATATCTGTTCCAATCTTTGCTAAAACTCTCCAAGATATTTTCAGCTCCTCACTCACTCAAATGGCACCGTCCCAGATGGGATGAAAACAGCAAAAGTAACAGTCTGACATTATTACCAGCACCATGGTTGAGTGTCATGCACTTGGAGCTAAATCCTGCTCTCAGTTACACCCTTGTAATGAAATGAGTAGGGTGGCTAGGGTCCAACGGCAGAATTTGGACCTTATACAGTGTCATCGTGGGTCAGAAGGATTTCAGAAATCTGCACACCTTCTTAAGCTCATGTTTATCACCCTTGCAAAATTCATAAACATTTACCATCCCTAGTACAGAGTCTACTCATCCGGATTCCATTGTGATGATAATGAAAAAAACAAATTATATTTCATTGGTCGGAGTTAGTGGGTGAGTAGACTTTTGTAAGTAGACATAGCTACTTGTGAGTAGACTTTTGGTTTATGTTCTTAATGTTCTTTCCCCTCTATATTCTTTTTGAATATGATTGATTGTAGCTTCTACTGCTGCCCTTTGCTTGCCAAACATAATCTGACTTTGTACCATTACAATTGCCTCAGAATATTCTGTTCCTTTATTGCTACATCATGGAATAGCAGCCTGTTCGCTTTTTCTGACTCTGGACCCACAAAAATCTGATGGATTTTAAAGTAACCCTGTGAGGGTCTCGTTCTCTCTCAATAACTTCTAGATCAGATTTTTTGCCTTAGACAAGTCCTTTGTCATGAAGTTGGTTGCATCCTTCCATTTTCTTCTGTGTCTTCCCCGCAAACTGTAGCGTGATCTCGGAATTCCTTTCCAAGCTGAATATGCAAGATAATTACCTTTGCTTTGTTCAGAGCCCTCCGTAAACCTAATTTCTTCCACAAAGCTTGCGGTACCAGTGCTATGTCATCTATATACAGTATGCTGTCAGATATCAAAAAACATCAAAATTTACTGATTTCTAAAATGGTCTCTGAGCCTGGATCAACCCAAATTAAACTTCCCTTTCTCTCCACTTCACCAACCCTGATCTTTGTTCATCGTCACTCTTCCTCCATGCCCACCTATCCTCTCTTATACATATCTTACCCTCCTATCCCCCAGTGTCCATAGATACTTGGTTTCTCATTGACTCACTAACGCATTAGGCCTTGTATCAATTCCCAAGCATCCCAGGAACTTGCCTTGATATGTTCCTTCCTGGAAGGACCACCACCAGGGATGAGGAGGCAGTTCAGTCTCAGGCGCACTCAATCCTTGGTCCCGCTGTTCAGTTGTGACAGTGTTTTTTGTGATGTGGACCCCTGCCCCTTAGGAATTAGACTGGAATCACAAACTCATTTCACAGAGGCCACTAGCAGTATCAGATGATAACAACTCTTGGTCATTGCTGGACTGGATCTGAAGGTTTGATCCAGAAGTTCCATACCTATTACCAGTCCCCTGCAGTCATGAGGGGTGGTTCATAGCTATTCTCAACTCTTCCTTAAAACTGACTTCCAAAGCCCAGTTCTCCTGAAATATTTTGAAAATATCTGAAAAGAGATCTGTATATCATACATAGATCGAAGAAAATGTATCTGTGTCTGGTTGGGTTTTCACCCTTTTCTATTCCATGAGTTCAGCTGTGCACTTGATTATACTATGTAAGGAAAAGGCAAATCAAATGATACTTTCCTTTTAGCTACAAAAAGCTTTTTGGCACTGGAAAGATTTTTTGTTTAATCTCTACACTTGAACTCTATGAATTTGATGCTGTTTTCTTTGTTCTTTCTCTCCCATCCACCATGATTTCTCTTACTTTTCAAAGAATTATGTTACAGAGCTTCTGTTATCTGGTGCTTTGCGCTGTAGCTTCAAGGTGTTGGTCACATTTGGTCCCAGTCTTCAGATTTAGTTCTCACTGTGTAAATTATAAATAATTTTATTTATGTTGTATAATGGGCTGATCCATTTACAGCAAATCATTTCCCTCCTATTCCCTCCCCACATGCCAACAGCCCAGCTTTCCTCTCCCATAGTTTGTTTTGATGACTGCTAGAACTGAGTTATCATTGCATGACTGTTTACACTAGCAACATGCCCAAGCTCAAATGTTTGTGAACAGTAAACCCCAGAATGTCGCTAACATGGATGAATTGAAATTAACTTTTGAATTCAAATTAATATTTGCAGCACTTTCCATTATTTGCTAAGCTCTAGGCCCCTGCAGCCATCAGGCTTCATGTCTGGCCCTGTTAATGCACTGTGCTGAATGGGTTTTGCTGCGTCTGATCCCTCCTGTCAATGTTCATATTGAGACTCATTACAGCCCAGCTTTTTCATGATGAGTGGCAGCAGACACAACACCCAATGGTGCTGAATCAGAACAGCTTACTCACATGCTGATTATAGGGTGTACGCAACACTAGGAACAGGTGCAATTTGGCTTCTCTTTATGTGCACTGTGTTCCAGTTTCTCTTGTCTCCGAGTGTTGTACATGTCAAGCACATTGTGTTGAGTTGAGGATTTTATCTGTCTTTATATGATTGGTCACCACACAAAATGTTAGCACTTTAGGTCCTGATCCTGTAATGAGCTGCAAGCAAGTGAGTGCCTGTTCTTGTGCAGAAGTCACTGAAGGATTGATTGGGGTCTTAGTCAGTTGGAAGGGCCACTAATCTCTTCTCAGGGGTTAGTGACAAAACAAGTGCACTTGTTTGGAGCATTTGCTGAACAAGATGTTTTACACATGATCCTCCAGGGTGCCAAGTCCTCAATCCGGCATTGGTTCCTAAAATCTTCTTTAATATTCTTAGCAATATGCTGTGTCCAGATGTCAGTCACTTGTGTCTTTCGCATGGCATGATAATTAGCTAAGTCTGTACCACACTTGATCTTTGTCTTATTGATTTTCTTATCGCTTATAAATGTTTATGTTCATGTAATGCTAGTTATTTTTCCCGTGTAACCAGAAAGCTTGCCCTCTCTTGCTCACATCCAGAAATGTTTGCTAAACTATACTTATCTACAAATTAGGGCTGTCAAGCGATTAAAAAAATTAATTGCAATTAATCACACGATTAAAAAAATTAATCTCAATTAATCTCACGATTAATCACACTGCTAAACAATAATAAAATACCATTTATTTAAATATATTGGATGTTTTCTACATTTTCAAATATATTGATTTCAATTATAACACAGAATACAAAGGGTACGGTGCTTACTTTATACCTTTGATTATAAATATTTGCACTGTAAAAAACAAAAGAAATAGTATTTTTCAGTTCACCTAATACAAGTAGTGTAGTGCAATGTCTTTAGCATGAAAGTTGAACTTACAAATGTAGAATTATGTACAAAAAATAACTGCATTCAAAAATAAAACCATGTAAAACTTTACAGTGTACAAGTCCACTCAGTCCTACTTCAGCCAATTGCTCAGACAAACAAGTTTGTTTACATTTGAAGGAGATAATGCTGCCGGCTTCTTTTTTACAATGTTACCTGAAAGTGAGAACAGGTGTTCTCATGGCACTGTTTTAGCCAGCATCGCAAGATATTTACGTGCCAGATGTGCTAAAGATTCACATATCCCTTTATGCTTCAACCACCATTCCTGAGAACATGCGTCCATGCTGATGATGGGTTCTGCTCGATAACGATCCAAGGCAGAACAGACCAACACATGCTCACTTTCATCATCTGAGTCAGATGCCACGAGCAGAAGGTTGATTTTTTTTATTTTTTTTTGGTTGTTCAGGTTCTGTAGTTTCCACATCTGAGTCTTGCTCTTTTAAAACTTCTGAATGCGTGCTCCATAACTGCCTCTCAGGTTTTGGATGGCACTTCAGATTCTTAAACTTTGAGTCAAGTGCTGTAGTTATTTTTAGAAATCTCACATTGGTACCTTGTTTGCGTTTTGTCAAATCTGCAGTGAAAGTGTTCTTAAAATGACCAACATGTACTGGGTCATTATCCGAGACTGCTATAACATGAAATATATGGCAGAATGCAGGTAAAACAGAGCAGGGGACATACAATTCTCCCCCAAGGAGTTCAGTCACAAATTTAATTAACAAGTTATTTTTTTATCACGCGTCATCAGCATGGAAGCATGTCCTCTGGAATGGTGGCCGAAACATGAAGGGGCATACGAATGTTTAGTATATCTGGCACATAAATACCTTGCAACGCTGGCTACAAAAGTGCCATGCGAACGCCTGTTCTCAATTTCTGGTGACATTGTAAATAAGGAGCAGGCAGCAGAACATGATACATATTAAAGTGCTATTGACAGATAAATATATGGGCACAGATATTGATCATGAACTAAACTAAGGCCTTGTTTACACTACACAGTTTTGTCAACAAAAGTCAGCTTTCATCAACAAAACAGTGAAGATGTACATATTGAAATGCTCCTCCCACCAATGGAACTCCCCTGCTATGCCAACATAATAAAACCACCTCGACGAGCTGCATAGAACTTTCTGCGGCGTAGCTAGAGTGACACAGAGTCAGTCTAGATACTTCACTTGGTTATGTCACCCTCATTGGCCTCCAGGAGGTTTCCCACAATGCCCATCCTGACCGTTCTGATCAGCAGTTTGAACTCCACTGCCCTGAAGGCCCTGTTTAAAGGCCGGGGAATTTTTGAAATTCCTCTTCCTATTTGCTTGGTGTGCACAGTTCACACAGCATCTTCCCAGCTGACCATGCTGGCTTTCCACAGCTGACGCGCTCCCACGTGGAGTACACCGGAGCTCTTGGATCTGCTGGGTCTATGGGGAGAGGAAGCTGTGCAGTCGCAGCTTCGCTCCAGCTATAGGAACTTTGATACTTATGGGCTGATTGCTCGTGGCATGCAGGAGAAAGGTCATGAAAGGGACACGCAGCAGTGCCGTGCTAAGATTAAGGAGCTGAGGCAGGCGTACCAGAAGGCAAGGGAGGCCAGCAGTCGCTCTGGTGCGGCACCGAAGACACGCCACTTCTACAAGGAGCTGCACGCCATCCTTGGCGGCGACTCCACCGCCACGAGCTCCGCCCCCCCGTGAATACTTTGTGGGGAATGGAGGCAGCAGCCAGCAGATTCAACCCCGAGGATGAAGTGGTGGATGAGGAAGTGGAGCTAGAGGACGATGTGGACCACACGACAGGGTTGTCCAGTGGTGTGGCGAGTTGGGACCTCGTTTTGACTCTGGAAGGGTCTAGCCAGTCCCAGCACTCCAGCTCTGGTACTCATGATGCAGGAGAGGAGAGCTCATGTTGCTTCGATACTGCATGGTGTGTGGAGATTGAACTCTCATTTACTATTATATGGTAGTGGAGGGATAAGGGACAGAAATTAACAACAGAGCCTGTCATCTACGCATTGGGGGCCCAGTGGAAAAATTTGTTAATGTACACCAATTTGTCCTGGGAATCCTCCATAGAGATCTCTAGGAAACTTTCGTGTAGGTACTCTGCAATTCTCTACCCAAAGTTCCTTGGCTGAGCTGCTTTGTTTCTCCCCCTGCTGTAGGAAACTTTGCTGCGCCACCCGGCAATTATTTCTGCAGGGACCAGAGCAGCACACAGGTGAGCAGCATGCAGAGCTGGTCTGAAGCCATACGCAGGCAGGAGATGCACCCTTGCATCTTGGGTTACCCGTAAGAGTGAGATATCGGGTTTGATTACTCTTGTCTGTGGAAAGGGGTGTCAATATTCAGAATAGTCTTCCCAGGCACTTGTAGTAACCCACTTCGCAAAACACCCACTTCCCCCTTCTAACCCCTCCCTCCCTGTGAACTCACCATATTTGGGACTCACATCGAGCTGTGTGCTAGCCAAGGCACAATGAGAAAAAGGTGTTCCAGGAAGGTGGATTTGCGCATCTGAAAGTTCTGCAGCCACTGCTCGTGTGTAACTTTTGTGATTCACGGCTGTGAGCGCACTCACAATAATGTCTCCATCCATTGTTTCTTTGGCTTCTGCAGATGTACCCGTGAGGACCCATCCCTCCACACCGGCAGAGCACCTCACTCAGTTAAGGTGGCAAACCAGAAGGAGTAAGGAAGATATGTTTCATGAAGTGCTGCGGTCAACAGATACAGCACATAGTGAAACAAGAGCGTGGAAGGAGACAATTAATGAAAGACTGGGGCTGGATAGCATGCAGAGGAGACAGGGTCAGGAGTGGATAATAGATGGACAGGAGCAGATGATAAAGCTACAGGAGGGCCAAACAGAGATGATCAAGTCCCTCATTGCGCTGTAGTCTGAGGACATCCATGCATGACTCCCCCTACAGCCTGTACAGGACTCCATTCCGTGCCCTCCCCAAACTCCCGCACCACATTCCTCCCCCACCCAAGTACCCAGTTCCGTGTTCTCCACACCTAGGGACTGGGTTCACAATGAAAGCTGGAGTTACACACAGCTGTGAGAGCCCTAATTATGAGACTGTTTGCTGTGTCCCCTGTTTGACTGAAAATTTCTGTTTTGTCTTGTTATTAAACTTGAGTCTTTGGGAAAAAATGAGTCTTTATTTGTGTCATACGCATATCGGTCAGTGCTAACATTCAAAGACAGTGGCTAAAGGCAGGAATATTTGCTCAGTACAATTAACACTAAGGAACGAAGCACTACAGGGGTCATTCAAGGCAGCAAATAAACATTGCCTGGCCGAATGCATCACATAAAGACACATTACTCGGAATCATTGTCAAAATGCTCCTTCAAAGCCTCCCTGAGGCAAAAGGCCAACCTCTGTGCCCCTCTAATTGCCCCGGTATCTGGCTGCTCACAGTTGACAGCCAGCTGATCTACTTCAGCGCTCCCCGCAAGGGAAACTTTTCCCCCTTCGCTTCGCAAATATTAAGCAGAGCACAGCAGGCCGCAATGACCATTGAAACATTTTCCTCACTGAGGTCTAAGCAGCCAAAAAGGCAGTGCCAGCAACCTTTTAATCAGACAAAAGGACATTCAGTGGTCATTTGATGCCTGCTGAACCTGTTGTTGAAGTGCTCCTTGCTGCTTTCAAGGTTTCCGGTGTATGTCTTCAGGAACCATGGCAGCAAAGGGCTAGGTGGGGTCTCCCAGGATCAGTATGGGCATTTTCGTGTCCCCCATTGGAAACTTCCGGTCTGGAAAGAAAGTCCCAGTGTGTCGCTTTCTATACATTCCAGTGTTCTGAAAGATGTGTGCATCATGCATCTTCCCTGACCGCCCTGCATTGGTGTCAATGAAATGGCCCGGTGATCCACCAATGCCAGCAAGACCCTGGAGAAGTAACCCTTTCAGTTTATGTACACCATCGCAAGATGGTCTGGGGCCAAAATTGGGATATGCATCCCATCTATCGCCCCATTGCAGTTAGGGAATCCCCTTGCCACAAAGCCATCAGTTATTTCCTACACATTGCCAAGAGTCACTGGCCTCTGTAGCAGGAGGTGATTAATGGCCCTGCACACTTGAATCATCGCAACCCCCACGGTGGACTTTCCAACTCCAAACTGATTTGTGACTGACCAGTACCAGTCTGGAATTGCCAGCTTTCACACAGCAATCGCCACTTGCTTTTCTACAATGAGTGCATCTCTGATTCTGGTGTCCTTGTGCTGCACACACAGTTCCAGGAAGGTGGATTTGCGCATCTGAACGTTCTGCAGCCACTGCTCATCATCCCATATGTGCATCACAATGTGATCCCACCACTCAGTGCTCGTTTCTTGAGCCTGGTACCGACAGTCCATCCCGTGTGCAGCTGTTCTGTGAATGCCAGCAGTAATCTTGAATTCTTTGTTGCCATGGCAGACAGCAGTGCAGGCACCACCAATTCCCTCTCTGTTTCACAGCTCATGAAATACTGCATAACACAGCCGTGTTATGTTCAAAGTGCTCATCACCAGACCGGTGAACAGTTCAGGATCCATGCTGTCAGGCAGAGATGGCGGGTGCACAGTTTACAAGGGCTGTTGAAAATCAGCGTGAAACGAAGACAAAAGCGCATGGAATGATGGGATGGAAAGAACTGCATCATGGGACAGCAAGCACATCGCCATGATGCACTGCGATCCAATCCTAGAGCTCCCCGCAGCAGAGGGTGACAGAGGGTGCTGAGTTGAACAGTGAGGTAGAGAGAGCGCTGCATCGTGGGTGGCTGGCAATGCAAGAGCAACCACTGTGGACACATTCTGCCGACACAAGGAGCATTGTGTGGACGTGCACAACTGATGTAATTAAAGCATCTTATGATCATCGATGTAACTTAAGTCAACTTAACTCTGTAGTGTAGACATGACCTAATTGAACAGGCCTGAGCTGTTAAGTTCACATGCAGACTTCCCCAAAGTCTCACATGTGAGGAGGGGTTTTCAGATCCAGTTTTGTTTACCACTGATCTTATTAAGCCTTATGTTTATGCTTATTTCTTTCTTTACCACCAGCAAGGTACTTGGTGCTTTCTGGTATATGACACAAAATACAAACAGTCCCTGCCCTGAGAAACTTACAGCCTCAACAAGACAAATGAGTGGGGCTCTGAGGTACTACAGTAACACAAATAAATAACAACATATTGCAGGGTAGGCAGAATGCACTGGGAAGTCCAGAAAAATGAAATTACTAGGAGTATTTATTTATTCGTGAGGGTATAGTGGAATAAATGAGCCTTTAGGAGGAATTTGAATGGATGGCAGTGGTGGACTGGGATGGCAGTGGTGGACTGGGGCACTGGCATTTGGCCAAACCAAGGTATGCAGTATTTTTAAATCCCTACCATTACAATGCTAGTGTATGAAATAGATATTAAATAGAGTAAGTATTTCTCTACTCTTTGTGCTTGACATTTTACTTGTAGGATTGGTGAGAAGATGGCTGTGAGACAACTGGGAGAATAGAACATTAAGTCTGGCAGAGGGCAGCGCATTGTAAAGAGATGAAGTCCTGGGTAGAATTATGTATATGATCAAGAAGATGAGGATAAGATGCAGCTTTCTAAGAAAGTTGGACGGTTATACCTTAATAGGCACCAGGTTTAAAACAAAAGGAAGTGCTTATTTACACAGCACACAGTCAACCTGTGGAACTTGTCTCACTAGCTTGGAGTGGCTCACGGCTGTGAGTGCCTACTGCAGGGCAGACTGTCAGAAACAGGACAGACACCCCAACCTGGTGGTAAATTCTATTAGATTTCACCAGGACAGTGACAAATGTGAACCCCGGGATCACTATAACAGTCTCACCATAGAGTCACAGATTCTCCAATCTATCTTGTCACCCAGGCAAGCTGGACTTAGTGATAGACACTTACACCAAAAATCACACAATATTCTGGTTGCTTCCAGTCCCAAGAGACCAGTCACTTACCAGTCAATTGGTACCCTAGATCTTATACCAAAGACAACGCCTGTAGCCAGTCCTGTCATAAACTATGGTTTACCACCTAGGAAAAAGAAATGAGAGTTATTTACAGGTTAAAGCAGGCAAACATATACAATAAATGAGTTGCAATCTAAATCCTAAGAGTGACAGAGTTGTAGTGATCTTTCAATTCAAAGTATTTTTCAGGGTGGAACCAGGAGGTAACCCCCGGGGGTCTCTGGCTTCAGTTTGGTGTCCCTGGCCCTATGAGAGTTAAAACAGCAAAGAGAAGAAAAAAATTCCTGTGTCTTTGTTTAATTTTGTTTGTTTATTCAGGCTCCAAGGATAAACTTTGTCTCAGGTAACGTTTCTAAGGTGCAATAGGGCCATTAACCAATCCTTTGTTGTGATGTTCCTTGATGGCCCGTCTGATTTTGATAGTTCTTCTGGATGGGCGGGGAAAAATACTCTTCTCATCTGAGTTCACAAGTTTAGAGCAAACATTTTCAAAGTTACAAAGCAAAACTTACATATATCCTTTTAGCATGGAATGAAGACGTTACAAATAAGATTAATACATGCTCAGCAATGTACACGCATTCTATAAAGCCTAAACACTATATACATTCTTATAATATTAATACCTGTTTTGAGCAACACTAACACATAAGTGAACTGGTCTGGACTCCAGCTATGAGTTTATCGGTTCTTAGCTAATGCCTGCAACCTTGGCAAGAGCTGGCAACTGGCCTGCCAGCGTCTCACTCTTTGCCAGGATATGTTATAAAGGCCAAATTATAAGTGGGTTCAAAAAAGAATTAGATAAGTTCAAGGAGGATAAGTCCATCAATAGCTGTTAGCCAAGATGCAAGCTTGGCTATTAGCCAAGCCAGAGATGCAACCCCATGCTCTGGGTGTCCTTAAGCCACTGCCTGCCAGATGCTGGGACTGGATTACAGGGGATGGATCACTCAATGTTTGCCCTGTTCTGTTCATTCCATCTGAAGCACCTAGCATTGGTCACTGTTAGAAGACAGGATACTGGGTTAGATGGACCATTAGTCTGACCCAGTATGGCCATTGTTATATTATCTCTAAACTCTTCCTGCCCACCACGACCATCTCAGGGTTAACGCAGTTTCATGTAAAATGTCTGTGACATAAATATTTTGATTTTTTTTAACAAGGAAGTGTAAGTACATTTATTTAACTTCTGTAGCACTATAGAAATGTTACCTTAATGGTCTAAGTAGGAACTGCCATGAAGAAAGCAATACATAGTGAGGACTTGTTTATACTTACAGCAATGGTGCAGCTGTATCAATGTAGCTGCACTGCTGAAGTGCTTAGTGAAGACTCTATCAATGCTGAGAGACGAGCTTCTCCTGTCACCACAGGTACTCCACCTCCCTGCTGTGCAATAGTTATGACATCAGAAGAAGCCTTCCTGTTGGCATAACACTGTCCACACTGGGGGTTAGGTTGGTATAACTACATCGCTCAGGGGCGTGGCAGGACCCTTAAAGCAACTTTACCTCCCTGCCCCATATAGGCATCTAAACATTCCAGCACATTTGGGGACAGTGCTTTAAATGGGACTCTCTCAAGACTTTTAGGGCCAAAATTTGAGTAAACCTAATAATATTGTGCTCTAATGGGGAAACACTTCTAAATTTTCAGTTTCCCTGGCTGAGAAATAGAACAAGAGCGGTAATTCAAATGGAGCACTTGATTAGGACTAGGGTGACCTTGGTTTAAGTCCCTGCTTCACCACAGACTTCCTACGTGACCCCGGCAAGTCACTTAGCCTCTATGGTCCTCCAGTCTCCAGCTGTAAAATAGCGATAATAGCAATGCTCACAGGGGTGTTATGAAGATAACTACATTAGCTATTGTGTGGGGCTCAGATACTACAGTAATGAGGACCATATAAATAGATTAGATAAAAATCAGAAATATTCAACCATACTTGCAAGTGTTCTTTTTTTCTAAGTAGGTGTCCGTGGTGCTCCTAAAGTGTAAAGAAGGGGACCGTGGGTTTATATTTGTATTCTATTTAATAACTGAACACTGTGAAGAAAAAAATAAAGCTTGGCTCTCCAAAAGATCAATTGCTCTGTTCTGTGGCACATTGAAGAGAGTCCTTTGTCACTGTTTTGCAGGGTGAGGCCCACATCCCCATTCCGACAGGTGTCCTAATTCAACTGTTGTCAGTGATTGTATCATGCAAAATTTAGCAATGGCTGCAATGGCATTTGGCCAAACCAAGCTATGCAGTATTTTTACATCCTTACCATTACAGTGCTTAGTGTATGAAATATATATTAAATAAAGTAAGTATTTCTCTACTCTTTGTGCTTGACAGTTGGACTCCATGAAGGGGTGACTAAGATTTCAAATGCCCTGTGGCAAACACCAAGCTCGTTGGCCCCCATCTCTAAGAAGGTGGAATGCAAGTACTCTGTACCCACTAAGGGGCATAAGTACTTGTATACCCACGTGGTGCCCAACTCCCTGGTGGTCGAGTTGGTCAACCACAGGGAACAGCAGGGTCAGCCAGCCCTGACCCCAAAGAACAAAGACTCTCGGAGACTGGACTCTTTCGGAAGGTAAATTTATTTGTCTTCGAGCTTCCAGTTACGAGTGGTACACCATCAGGCTCTCCTGGGCCGGTACGAATTCAATCTGTGGGGCTCCCTGCCCAAGTTTGAGGACTCCCTCCAGGAACACGATAGGAAGTAGTTCAGGGCGCTAGTGGAGGAAGGGGCAGCGGCCGCTAGGGCGTCCCTGCAAGCGGCCTCAGATGCTGCGGACCCGACTGCACAATCCATGGACTCCATGGTGTCCATGAAACAGTCATCATGGCTCCTGCTCTCTGGGCTGTCCAGCGAGGCGCAGTCTTCCATGCAGGATCTCCCATTTGATACGAGAGCTCTGTTTGCAGCGGAAACAGATACAAGGCTGCATGACATAAAAGCCTCCCACACGACTCTACAGACTCTGGGCCTCCGTGTCCCAACTCCGGCAAAACCTAAATTCAAGTCGCAGCAGACTCCCACCCAGGCCGCCCTCCCAAAGTATGAGGCCACCCATAAGAAGCAGTGGGACTATAAGAGATGCCCTCAGAGGCAGTGTCAGCCTACCCCCCGGCCTGGGTCCTCCAAGGGCAAGAAGGCAGGGAAAAGGTGCTTTTAATGGCACGCTCAGGGGCACCCCACCAGTTCTCTTCAGGGATCCACCCCCAATAAAGCACCCCTTCTCCAACTGGTTGTGTGCTTTCCTCCCAGAATGGTCGCAGCTAACCTCGGACCGATGGGTCCTCAACACCATCTCCCAGGGTTACACTCTCCAGTTTACTTCCTCCCCGCCCAACCATCCCCCGCCCCCATCCCTCTTGGGGGACCCCTCACATGAAGCTCTGCTCGAGCAGGAGGTGGGGCGGCTCCTAGGACTAGGAGCGATAGAGGCGGTGCCTGAGGCGTTCATGGGCAAGGGGTATTACTCCCATTATTTCCTTATCCCGAAGGCCAAAGGGGGTCTCGGGCCCATCCTGGACCTGCAAGGTCTGAACCAGTACATGGTGAAACTCAAGTTCCGCATGGTTTCCCTGGCCTCCATCATCTCTTCCCTGGATCCCGGGGACTGGTACGCTGCCCTTGAGCTACAGGACGTGTACTTTCACATCCACATATTCGAGGGGCACAGGCACTTCCTCCATATCGTGGTGGAACAGAATCACTACCAATTCATGGTCCTCCCATTTGGTCTGTCCACTGCTCCCAGGGTGTTTACAAAATGCATGTTGGTGGTAGTGCCCTACCTCAGATGGCAGGGAGTCCAGATATTTCCCTATCTGGGCAATTGGCTTGTCAAGGGCACCTCCCGGTTGCAGTGAGGGATCACGTGGCACTCCTCCTGTCCACATGCACCGTCTTGGGCCTGTTGGTAAACAACACCATGTCCACGTTAGTCCCAATCCAACGCGTAGAGTTTATTGGGACGCTCCGGCCAGGGCCTCTCTCCTGCCAGACAGATTCGAGACCCTGAAAGGTCTCATCGACTCGGTCACAAGGTTCCTGGTGACAGCAGCCAGGGTTTGCCTGCAGCTCTTGGGTCACATGTCGGTGTGCATGTATGTGGTCCATCACACCAGATTCAAGATGAGGCATCTCCAGCTCTGGTTGGCCTCAAAGTTCTCCCAGACCATGGACAGGATGGACAAGGATGGTCCTCACTGTGCCAGACTCTGTGATCACCTCCTTACAGTGGTGGTCTGCCCCAAACAACATGCTCCAAGGGGTCCCATTCAGGGACAGGGCCCCGTTGTTGGAGCTGGTGTCCACTGCATTGGACCTGGGTTGGGGGGCCCATGTGGGGAACTTTCAGACCCAAGGCCTGTGGTTGGCTCAAAACCTGACCCTACATATAAACGTCAAGGAGCTCAGGGTGGTGCGGCTGGCGTGTATGGCCTTCTGCTTGAACCTGGAGGGGAAGGTAGTCAGAGTCCTCACGGACAACATAGCCTTGATGTTCTATATTAACAGGCAACGCGGGGCCTGATCTTCTGCCCTCTGCCATGAAGCCCTCAGGCTGTGGGACTTCTGACCTACCGGGCGACTGGAACGAGAGGGCAGATTGCTTGAGCAGGGACTTTTCCTCGCAACACGAGTGGTCCCTCCACCTGGAAGTGGCCCACCGGCTCTTCCGAAGGTGGGGAACTCCCCAGGTGGACCTATTCACGACTTGGCAGAAATGGTGATGCCCCCGGTTCTGCTCCAGGGGTTGGGGAGACCTGGGGAGGGGTGCTATCTCCTGTACTGGTCAGGCCGGCTTCTCTACACCTTTCCCCCGTTCCCTCTAATCAGCAGGGTCATGGAGAACATAAAGACGGACCAGGCCTAGTTGCCCCGACATGGCCCAGGCAGCATTGGTACGGGACCCTCACGGGCCCGGCTGTAGCTCCGCCGTGGCTGTTGCCACTCCTCCCAGACCTGCTCTCTCAGGACCAGGGCCTCCTCCTCCATCCCAACCTAGTGGCTCTTCACCTCATGGCGTGGCTGCTCAGTGATTAGGTGGAGAGGAAAGGACATGCTCAGAACAGGTTCAGCGCGTTGTCCTCCGTAAGTAGATGGCCCTCGGTAAGTAGATGGCGAAGTGGTCCCGGTTTTCCAGGTGGGCGGCAGACCAGGGTTTCTCCCCTGTGGCTGCCCCGATTCAGCTTATCCTTGATTACCTCCTCCACCTGAGGGCCCAAGGCCTGGCTCCCTCGTCAGTCAAGGTGCACCTGGCAGCCATATCGGCCTTCCATCCGCCTGTGCAAGGGCACATGGTATTTTCCCATGCTATGACTGGCCGGTTCTTTAAGGGTTTGGACCGTCTGTTTCCATATTCTAGACCCCTGGTCCCACAGTGGGACCTAAACCTGGTGTTGGCTCGTCTGATGGGGCCCCCATTTGAATCACTGGCCACATGCTCCTGGTCTCATCTCTCATGGAAGGTGGCCTTCCTGGTTGCAATCACGTCAGCCAGGCGAGTCTCGGAGCTAAGGGCCCTGACCTCCAAGCCACCGTAAATGGTCTTCTTTAAGGACAAGGTTCAGCTCCTCCCACACCCCGTGTTCCTCCCGAAGGTGGTCTCTGCCTAACACATGGGTCAGGACATTTTTTTGCCAATCACCTGCCCCAAGCCTCACGCATCCAGAAAGGAGCGCCGTCTCCACAAGCTCGATGTGCGGCGGGCTCTGGCTTTCTACCTCGAGCGGACCAAGCCGTTCAGAAAGTTCTCGCAACTGTTCATTGCCTCAGCTGAGCATGCGAGGGGCCAGCCGATTTCCACTCAGCGGCTTTCCAATTGGATCAATTTGAGCATCCGTTACAGTTATGAGCTGGCAGGTGTCCCCCCGCCACCCATTGTGAGGGCACACTCGACTTGGATGTAGGCCTCGTCGGCTGCCTTCGTGGCCCACGTCCCCATCCAGGACATTTGTAGGGCCGCCACGTGGTCTTTGGTTCACACGTTCACCTATAGAATCATAGAATCATAGAATATAAGGGTTGGAAGGGACCCCAGAAGGTCATCTAGTCCAACCCCCTGCTCAAAGCAGGACCAATTCCCAGTTAAATCATCCCAGCCAGGGCTTTGTCAAGCCTGACCTTAAAAACCTCTAAGGAAGGAGATTCTACCACCTCCCTAGGTAACGCATTCCAGTGTTTCACCACCCTCTTAGTGAAAAAGTTTTTCCTAATATCCAATCTAAACCTCCCCCACTGTAACTTGAGACCATTACTCCTCGTTCTGTCATCTGATACCATTGAGAACAGTCTAGAGCCATCCTCTTTGGAACCCCCTTTCAGGTAGTTGAAAACAGCTATCAAATCCCCCCTCATTCTTCTCTTCTGCAGGCTAAACAATCCCAGCTCCCTCAGCCTCTCCTCATAACTCATATGTTCCAGACCCCTAATCATTTTTGTTGCCCTTCGCTGGACTCTCTCCAATTTATCCACATCCTTCTTGAAGTGTGGGGCCCAAAACTGGACACAGTACTCCAGATGAGGCCTCACCAATGTCGAATAGAGGGGAACGATCACGTCCCTCGATCTGCTCGCTATGCCCCTACTTATACATCCCAAAATGCCATTGGCCTTCTTGGCAACAAGGGCACACTGCTGACTCATATCCAGCTTCTCGTCCACTGTCACCCCTAGGTCCTTTTCCGCAGAACTGCTGCCTAGACATTCGGTCCCTAGTCTGTAGCTGTGCATTGGGTTCTTCCGTCCTAAGTGCAGGACCCTGCACTTATCCTTATTGAACCTCATCAGATTTCTTTTGGCCCAATCCTCCAATTTGTCTAGGTCCTTCTGTATCCTATCCCTCCCCTCCAGCGTATCTACCACTCCTCCCAGTTTAGTATCATCCGCAAATTTGCTGAGAGTGCAATCCACACCATCCTCCAGATCATTTATGAAGATATTGAACAAAACCGGCCCCAGGACCGACCCTTGGGGCACACCACTTGATACCGGCTGCCAACTAGACATGGAGCCATTGATCACTACCCGTTGAGCCCGACAATCTAGCCAGCTTTCTACCCACCTTGTAGTGCATTCATCCAGCCCATACTTCCTTAACTTGCTGACAAGAATACTGTGGGAGACCGTGTCAAAAGCTTTGCTAAAGTCAAGAAACAATACATCCACTGCTTTCCCTTCATCCACAGAACCAGTAATCTCATCATAGAAGGCGATTAGATTAGTCAGGCATGACCTTCCCTTGGTGAATCCATGCTGGCTGTTCCTGATCACTTTCCTCTCATGTAAGTGCTTCAGGATTGATTCTTTGAGGACCTGCTCCATGATTTTTCCAGGGACTGAAGTGAGGCTGACTGGCCTGTAGTTCCCAGGATCCTCCTTCTTCCCTTTTTTAAAGATTGGCACTACATTAGCCTTTTTCCAGTCATCCGGGACTTCCCCGGTTCGCCACGAGTTTTCAAAGATAATGGCCAATGGCTCTGCAATCACAGCCGCCAGTTCCTTCAGCACTCTCGGATGCAACTCGTCCGGCCCCATGGACTTGTGCACGTCCAGCTTTTCTAAAAAGTCCCTAACCACCTCTATCTCCACAGAGGGCTGGCCATCTCTTCCCCATTTTGTGATGCCCAGCGTAGCAGTCTGGGAGCTGACCTTGTTAGTGAAAACAGAGGCAAAAAAAAGCATTGAGTACATTAGCTTTTTCCACATCCTCTGTCACTAGTTTGCCTCCCTCATTCAGTAAGGGGCCCACACATTCCTTGGCTTTCTTCTTGTTGCCAACATACCTGAAGAAACCCTTCTTGTTACTCTTGACATCTCTGGCTAGCTGCAGCTCCAGGTGCGATTTGGCCCTCCTGATATCATTCCTACATGCCCGAGCAATATTTTTATACTCTTCCCTGGTCATATGTCCAACCTTCCACTTCTTGTAAGCTTCTTTTTTATGTTTAAGATCCGCTAAGATTTCACCATTAAGCCAAGCTGGTCGCCTGCCATATTTACTATTCTTTCGACTCATCGGGATGGTTTGTCCCTGTAACCTCAACAGGGATTCCTTGAAATACAGCCAGCTCTCCTGGACTCCTTTCCCCTTCAAGTTAGTCCCCCAGGGGATCCTGGCCATCCGTTCCCTGAGGGAGTCGAAGTCTGCTTTCCTGAAGTCCAGGGTCCGTATCGTGCTGCTTACCTTTCTTCCCTGTGTCAGGATCCTGAACTCAACCAACTCATGGTCACTGCCCCCCAGATTCCCATCCACTTTTGCTTCCCCCACTAATTCTACCCGGTTTGTGAGCAGCAGGTCAAGAAAAGCGCCCCCCCTAGTTGGCTCCTCGAGCACTTGCGCCAGGAAATTGTCCCCTACGCTTTCCAAAAACTTCCTGGATTGTCTATGCACCGCTGTATTGCTCTCCCAGCAGATATCAGGAAAATTAAAGTCACCCATGAGAATCAGGGCATGCGATCCAGTAGCTTCCGTGAGCTGCCGGAAGAAAGCCTCATCTACCTCATCCCCCTGGTCCGGTGGTCTATAGCAGACTCCCACCACTACATCACTCTTGTTGCACACACTTCTAAACTTAATCCAGAGACACTCAGGTTTTTCTGCAGTTTCGTACCGGAGCTCTGAGCAGTCATACTGCTCCCTTACATACAGTGCTACTCCCCCACCTTTTCACACCTCACACTGTGCGATCGTCCCCCAAGCCAGGAATGACACCGGGTTTGGCAGGGCTGTCCTCCGTCCTGGGAACTTGTGAACTCCTACCCACCTCCAACAGATATAGCTTGGAATCACCTATTGTGGAATACACATGAGCAATCACTTGAAGAAGAAAAGACAGTTACCTTTTCCGTAACTGGTGTTCTTCGAGATGTGTTGCTCATGTCTATTCCATATCCCACCCTCCTTCCTCCTGTCGGAGTTGTCTGGCAAGAAGGAACTGAGGGTGGGGGGAGCGCGCAGCTCCCCTTATACCGCGCCAGGCAGGTGCCACTCCAGGGGTCATGGGGGGGTGCTCCCCCTACTGGTACTGCTAGGGGAAAAACTTTCGGCACCAGTGCACGTGGCAAGCCCGTTGTGGAATAGACATGAGCAACACATCTCGAAGAACACCAGTTACAGAAAAGGTAACTGTCTTTTTCCCATGTGACCTTGAGCCAGCTACTTAATCTACTTTGTGCCTCAGTTTATCTGTGAAATGGGGAGACTATTTGCCTAACTCAAAGGGTTATTGTGAGAACAAAACCCATTAAGGATTGTTCAGTGCTCAGATACCTTGGTGATGAAGTACCTCTACAGACAGTTCAAGGCATGAGTGGCATACTTAGCTATGAAACTGTGACCTCTTTAGTTTCTGTGTATTGCAACTTTAACATTTCAAAGAACTCTGCCTGTAAGCAGATACCGCCAGCATTTTGTTCTCAGAGATGCTGCGGAACAGAGTAGATATGCATATTGTGCTTTGTCATGTAGACATTATTATTTGTTGTTTTCTGTTTTCCTCAATCTAAAACAAATCATTCAAATAGAATGTGTACGATTGCTGCTTATGTATGGGAAAACATAACGTGGTGAACCCATTAAAACGTTTGCATGTGGCACACTTCTTCAGGTAATTAGGTCATTGTTCTCCATTGTCTGACATTTGTGCAGTCATTTACACCTGTGCAAGTGGGTGTAAAAGGCTACTGGTAGGGTGAGTGAGAAGAGATTTCAGATTCGGTGGCATTTAACACCCACTTGCACAGGTGTAATATGCAAAGCAAGTGGAGAATGAGGCCCACATTTGGTGAAAAAGGGAATTTATTTTTTCAGGCAACTTGTTTTTCAGATAAAAATCTTGAATAAAGTCTTCAAATCTAGTCCAGTTCGGAACATTTTTTTTTTTTTGGTTTTGCAGGAGTTGCTGGTTCTGACCACAGTAGCTTTAAATATTTAAGATGAGACTGCAAAATGTTTGTCTTGTTTAGGACAGACTAGTGAATACACTGGCAATTAACTTTTCATGGTGTTTACATGCTTATCTGGTGCCGTGATAATAGTATATGGTGTTTGCCTATTGTCTAAGCACCCACTGTTTAGAAAGAGAGAGTTCTTGGCAAGAGCAGTAGACCACAACTGCTTCTCGCTGGCTGATGTTCATAAAAATCGTATTACATAGATCTGTCAGCCAGAGTCACCTCTGCTGGGAGGCTGGGTTATTTGCTGGTGAGAGGGTTATGCTGCAGCCAAGACTGTAGTAGTGCTTCCTGGCTGTCAAATAGGAGGCGTTGTCCGTTTCCCACCAAGGGGTATTTTTTCCTGTGCTCCATACATTTATTTCAGCTCAAGATGCTACTAATGGTGCTGTAACTCTCATGAGTGGGATAGAGGTGTGTGCTGGGATTGGAGTCAATGACAATTGCAAGTTGGAAATAATTCTTGGGGATTTAGTCTGATTTCTTCTCCTGTGTATGAAACTGCTGGATTTGGCAGGAAGAAGCACCCCATTGTACTCTGATGAACTATTGTTCTTAGAAAAAAGAAAAGGAGTCCTTGTGGCATCTTGGAGACTAACAAATTTATTTGAGCATAAGCTTTTGTGAGCTTATGCATCCGATGAAGTGAGCTGTAGCTCACGAAAGCTTATGCTCAAATAAATTTGTTAGTCTTTAAGGTGCCACAAGTCCTCCTTTTCTTTTTGCGGATACAGACTAACACGGCTGCTACTCTGACACCTATTGTTCTTTGCCAGCCCCTGCTAGCCTCTCACGTGGCAGAGCAGTCACACTGCACTTTCTTTCTTGTTAGGGGGATGGTGGAAGTTTGGACATCTATGCAACTGTGTTTTTTTAGGAAACAGGCGGCAAAGGTCTTTGGCGCTGGAGTCGGACTGCATCTCTGATGGAAAGAGAGAGAGGTGGCATGGCATCTTTAGAGACTTGGTTCGTCTGAATTCCTTGTTCCTCAAAGTCCCCGTAACACATAATAACAAGTGGCAACATGCTGCCACCACCGCCTCCTCTGAGTATCTGCCTCTGGATCCAATAATGATTTTATTTGTTTTCATAGTGCAGTGGGGCCCTGATCCTGACTGCGCTTTTGGGCTCTTCCATAATATAAATAATATAAATGATTAATAATGAACACATGAACTGAATGTTTCAGCTAAATTAATTAGCTTTTAAACAGTTAATGCTGACATATTGTGATCTTTAGGCTGAAATAAATCCCCTACTAAAATGAATGCGGAAGTTCACATCTTGCTGAGACCTATTGTTTTAGGCTGTCTGCAAATTCAAGAGACAGCACAGCATTGATTTATATCTGGTTCACATTCAAAACAGATGTCACAGTTTCAGAGTAAGCCGTACCTTTGATCACTTAATCTCTCTGTGGGCACCCTTCCAAGTAATAGGCCCATGCCTGCAATTCTCTCAGAGTGGAATCCCATGTTTCACCCCACTTTTACATTTGGTCCTCAGGCAGAGCTCCCCTGTTTACACAGTGTGTTTTCTCAGCAGGTCCAACTGGGTTGGGATCTCCTATAGACTTCCCTCTGGAAGCTCTGAAAAATATGAAAATGCAGTGACATCAGACAGCCTCTTCATATAGTCTCAAATTGGGATGAAAAGTCAATCTCAAAAATATTTGCAAATTAAAAAAAAACAATATTTTTGTTCATTTTGGGTCAATCAAAATGTTTTGATAATTTCAAAGCATTTCCCTTCTATTATGAGCTTTCTTCTGTTATCTTCTTCAGTCTGGTTTAAATTTCAGAAAACTGGATTTTTTCATTTAGGAAATATTGAAACAATTTTTTTGACAATTTTGAAACATTTTTCGCAACATTTTTTCAAGCCAATAAATTAGTTGAAAATAACCCTGATTGGTGAACTGTTTCATTGTTGTCAAACTGGCATTTTTTTAATAAAAATGATTTATCGAAAAATTCATAACCAGCCATAAAGTGCTGAGCCTGATTCTTCATCTGAGACAGCTAATGAAAAATTCAGTGGGATCTACAAGTAGGGAATATCTTCTCGTCGTGTGGTGGAGCTGTTTACTTCCCAGCGCCATCCACTTGAGCCTACCTCTCTTGAATTTGATGCATAGCAAAGGAAAAAATATCCTAACAAAGTTTCCTTAGGAAAAACCTGATTTCTTGTTGAAACAGTTGCATAGATGTGAAACCAGTTTCCTTGTTTTTTATGAACCTCTGTACCATGTAAAGTTTCAGAGTAGCAGCCGAGTTAGTCCGTATTCGCAAAAGGAAAAGGAGTACTTGTGGCATCTTTGTTAGTCTCTAAGGTGCCACAAGTACTCCTTTTCTTTGTACCATGTAAATTTCAGAGAAGTTTTAATTGAATGCAGACCTTAGTTGTAATTCCTAAAGGAGACTGTCCTAAGTAATCTGTCCCTCCTCCTGCTCCTTCAGTCTAAAAGTTGGGTCAGGCGCAATTGTGGTGTTTGGTTATGCATTTAATAATCCAGATGGGTCATGGAAGACATCTCCTGAGAAAGAATCTGTGGTTTATGTAAATATTCAGATTGTGATAAGCAGCAAGCAACTACTCTGCATACTGTGCAAACACAGTAGCAGTTTTTATGGTGCCGTCCATTGCAGTTTTGAACTGTGCATTGAAGAAATTTCAAGGTACTTGCTGAGATTAAAAGGATGATTAAAAATAAAGGCAGAAACAGGATTCACCAGACTGTTAAAAAGGGATTTATGTGTAATTACAGAAGGAGAAAAATGAGGTCCCAGCTTGCTACACTGCAAAGTGGGAGAGCCAAGTTCAGGAATTGACTTGGATTCTGAACTCTGGGCCACGTGAATAACTAAATCTCACCATGTGCATGCTGCTGAAGGGGTCACACTGTGACACTCGCTACTGGCCTGTCTTGCTAGTAGCAGGCAAATGGAATGGTATGGCAACAAGAGGGAAAAGGAAGTTCTTGTGCTAGATATATGTTGATTGGAGCGCTGTACATTTCTGTATTAGAGAACATTACACAGATTATACATTCTGATTATCAGAGCATTCATTTCTACATGTGATGAGCCCAGTTTTCAAATATGGGCACTTTTGTATCATATCAATATCCTGAATTTGGATGCTCAAATTGTCAGTTAGTCATGTAAATGCCTCTTTGGTATGAACCTGCATTAATTGCCAAATATATTGTATCTAGCTGTGTAATGTTTATGCCTTGTTTCCTATGTATTACAACTTTAAAACTCTAAAGACTCTGCCTGCAAATAGCTGTTGTGTGTCCAGTTTGTTGTCACAGAGGAGAGGCAAATACTGTGTACTCTCCAAGGCAGACTTTATTATTCTTTCTAGTTTTGTTCTTCTCCCAGCCTAAAAGAGGGAGAAAGTATCTGCCTGCTTTTTGTGTATTGAAAAATGACACCAATTTGAGCAAACAAATATAGAGAGTGGATATCCTTGTGAAGTGGCGACATTTGAAAATGGGTCCTACAGTTTATAGACACTGGAAAGTAGAGTAATCAATATTAGAGCTTGTGACAGGGTGTATTAGGCCTGGAGGCCTCACAATCCTACCACATCCCATCCTCAGAAAAGAGCAGTGGAGCTGCCTAGAGTGGCTGCATGGAACACAGCTAATCAGAAAAGGGGCTGCAGGGAGCCGCCAATCGGGGCCTAGAAGGCTCAGATAAAAGGAGCTGCAGGGCCAGAGTGAGTTTAGTTTGCTGACAGGAAACAAGGGATCAAGAGGTGCTCCTGGCTGACTGCAGGAGCTACAAGGGACAAGGCCAGCAGTTACTGGCGGGGACTGGAGGAGCAAGGAAGATGCTCCTGGCTGGCTGCTGGGACTTGAGAACGATAAGGGCTGCGGGAAAGTGGCCCAGGGAAATGCAGTTAATTAGAGGGATATAGCACATGGCTGCTACTTAGAGGGTTCCTGGGTTGGGACCTGGAATAGTGGGTGGTCCCAGGTCCACCCCCCACCAGCCACTGGGGAAGTGACTATGCCATGAGAGTAGGGAGTGTAGACAGGCCCAGGGAAGGGACTGTATGTGGAACTGTTATCCCCCGGAAGGGGACCGAAATGAGACTGACTCAGCTGGAGAGCTGGGGTCCATGAACTGAGTTTGAGAGGAATGACTCACCTGAAGAGTTGGGGTCACTGAGGATTTAAGGAAAAGGCAAAGAGTCTCCAGCGAGGAAGCCCTGGGGTGCTGCTCCACTCCAGAGCAGGAACTTTTGCAAGCTAGACAGACCCCAACCAAAGGCACTGTGTTGGGGCCTGTTGGACATACTGGCTAAGGACTGAGCCCTGGGAGGGCTACACCAGTATTGCCAGCTGAGGATACTGTGATGGCCCCTATTGGACTGTTAAAGGACTGAGCCCAAGAAGGGCTGCAGAACAATGCCTATCGCTTTGAAATAGGCATGAGTGGACTGTATACCCCAGAAGGGATTTGTTTTGTTTTCACATATGGACTGTGTGTGACTTGGCTGGAGGGCTGAGCCACCAAATGCTGTCCCGAAGAGTACAGCGGCTGACGGGGTGCCATTAGTGGAGAAATTTTAAAAAAATCTCCAGGCATGCACACGCTCACCTGGGGTTGTTCACGTGAAGTGAGTGTGCACCATCATAGGGCTGGTTGGAAATAAGGTTTTTTTCACTTTTTTTGTTTTTTTTTCCTTTGAAATATTTTTCTGGAAAATGTAGACTTTTTGGCAAAATATCAAAAAGTGAAATATTTCTACTAGAAAACTGAAAATGTATTGTTTTTCTCAAGTTTAGTTTGACAAAATATTGAAATTCTCAGGGAAAATAGACTGTTCACAGTAAATTTTTGACCAGCCCTAGTCAATATTTTATTATAATTGAATACAAACTTTCCCTGTACAGGGAAAATGGAAGTCTGAGGTCAATTCAGTGAAAAGAGACTCTATAATGACTTATAATGGAGCAAGAATGTCTTGGGTTGTACTTTAACTTTATTTTCCCTTCTGTCCAAAATAGAATCAATATATTTAGAAAATCATCTGCAAAACTTATAAAGAAGAATCACTGTAACAAACTACACAATCCTGTAACACTGTTTATAGTATTTTCCACAGTATCATTTTAAAGTAAATGAAAGTGGAGCAATAATTTTCCCCCGAATGCATTACTGTCAATTATTTGCCAAAAGACAGAAACCCCATAGACTGTAAAGTACTGGCACAGGGAATGCTGGAGTCCTTCCAGTGGCAATTCATTTTTTTTATTATATAAAAATTGATCTAGCATACATGAGAAAAATATCCATCCAGATTGCCCAGACTAAGGACAAAATCCTGCATTCCTTACCCAGTCCAAACACTCATTCAAGGACTGTAGGGCACCCTGTTAGAGAAAATTAACCCAAGGAATAGATAGTACCAACCTAAAAACAAATAGAACTGGTGTGGTGTGGGCAGGAGGGGGCACAAAAAAGAGACTATAAAAGATAAACCTGTCAAAAGAAATGGAACTTGTGTCCAAAAGATGCTCACAAAGGCAGCTAGAGAAAGCTCTGGGGGAAGGAGTTCCATTCTTTACTGATTGCTGAGTAGCCGCAGTAGGTTTAGCATTGTATGTATGTGAGGCCCAATCCTGCTCCCATAAAAGTCCCTGGCGCTGACAGAGGGTTTGCTGGACTTCTCAGGAGGCACTCTGTGTCATGTTTCTTAATGTGTACAGAGTAGCCCCTAAGAGGTAGATTCTACAACCACCATACTCCTTGTATGGTTGCCATAGACACTGCTTCTCCTCATGGATTTTGTCCACACTGGGGACACTCTGTGGCTGTGGAAGTGAGGGCATGATTGTCCCCTTACGGCTGAGATTGAGACCTTTATATACAAAACGTTATCTCTACTTCACATTTCCTTTAGCTACCAAGTTGCACTGTCGGCCAGCTTTCTGTAGCGTCCCAGAGTAATTGAAAATGTGTTTGTGCCGTGCAAAATCTTACCAGCTTGTCAGGCATAGTATCATCTTATAAAACCTTTTTATGAAAATGCTTGCTCCTGAATTGAGGTCCAGGATTGTTTTCTACCATGGGAAAGTCACTGAGATAAAAGACTAACCTATTTGGTACAATTATGTCAGGAATAGGATCCTGTTGATATAGCTGAAAACTGAGATACAAAAGCGGCTAGGAAAGCAAAGCAGTATGAGAGATACAGAACTTGGGCAGATTCTTTAGTTCAAATGCATGTTGTGACAGGGTCAGGCCAGATGGCTATAGGAGAGTAATAGAAGGCAGATATATTAGCCCCAGGCTAAGTAGGTCCCTTTTCTCTGGGTAAGGTAACAGGGAAGATTCCAGAACAATCAGGAACCTTCTGGAGACAATTAAGACAGGCTGATTAGAACACCTGCAGCCAATCAAGAAGCTGCTAGAATCAATTAAGGCAGGCTAGTCAGGGCACCTGGGTTTTAAAAAGGAGCTCACTTCAGTTTGTGGTGTGTGTGTGAGGAGCTGGGATCAAGAGGCACTAGGAGCTGAGAGTGAGAACGCATACTGTTGGAGGACTGAGAAGTACAAGCATTATCAGACACCAGGAGAAAGGTCCTCTGGTGAGGATAAAGAAGGAGGAGGCCATGGGGAAGTAGCCCAGGGAGTTGTAGCTGTCGCACAGCTGTTCCAGGAGGCACTCTAGACAGCTGCATTCCACAGGGCCCTGGGCTGGAACACGGAGTAGAGGGCAGGCCCGGGTTCCCCCCAAATCCTCCCAACTCCTGGTCAGACACAGGAGGAGTCGACCTGGACTGTGAATTCAGAAAAACGGCCAAGCTGAGGGCTGCCGTGAAGCTCCAAGGCGAGCAAATCCGCCAATAAGCGCAAGACCCTCCAAGATAGATCAGGAACTTTGTCACAATGTGTACAATGGGAGCCTAGTTCTAAATACTATGAGGGGATAGTTCACGTGCAAGTTTTCATAGCCTGACTGCTCATTGCTGTCTTTGTTCTGCTCTAGGAATCGTTGTTTTGAATTCCATTTTCAAACAACTCTCTCCTAAATGTATTTTAGATGTTATAAAAAAACCACATTGAATATTAATCACATCATATGCATGCAGATCCCATTAATATCTGTAGGAGATATGTTCAGCTAAGGGGCTGAATAACGCATAACATATTCATTTCTGTTTCCAACTACATGTATGTTGCAGGTCTAAAAGCCACAAGAGAAATATTCAGTAGAAGGCATCATTGTCTAGCTGACCATGAGACTGAGTGTCAGAAGATACCAGTTCTGTTCACTATTCTGCCATTTACTCACTTGTAGGCCTGATTTTTTTCACCAATGATACGAGTGGAAGTTTTGCCCTTGATTTAAATTGGAGCAGGAGCAGGCAAGTCAGGAAATCTCTATGGCATAATCTTGGGCAAGTTTCTGTGCCTCAGTTTCCTTGGCTGGGAGGCATCTTTATAAAGCCATTTGAGATTCTCAAGTGATAGGCACTATATACTATAATTCAAAGTATTGCTAGGGCAATAATAATTGTGTCAAAGAAGTATTTGCTCTATTTACCCAACAATTTAACAAGACAATTATCTAGCTTTACTAATGTAAACATTGTGTCCTGACCTTTTACCTTTTACTTTAAGACGTCGGTCTTCTCGCTCCCGTTCCCGCTCCCAATCTATCATGCAGGAGGCCCTCCGTCTGTGGGACTTCTTCATATAGCATGCAATCCACTTGGAAGCCTCACACCTCCCCAGCATGTGGAATACACTGGCGGATCACCTCAGCAGGTCCTTCTTCTCTCACCACGAGTGATCCTTTCATTCAGAGGTTGGCAGAATGCTCTTCCAAAAGTGGGGAGCTCTCCAAGTGGACCAGTTTGCCACTAGACAGAACAGAAAGTGTCATCAGTTTTGTTCTCTCCAAGGCCTCGGCAGAGGCTCAGTCTCCGATGCCTTCCTCCTGTCTTGGTCAGGAGACCTGATGTACGCCTTCCCACCAATTCCGCTCATCAGCAAAGCCCTCTCAAAAATCAAGAGGGACAAGGGACGGGTCATTATGATCTCCCCAGCATGGCCTCACCAGCATTGGTTCGGCATGTTCATGGACCTGGCCGTAGCAGCCCCATGGCCACTTCCCAGCTGCCTGGACCTACTCTCCCAGGATCGTGGTCGATTCCTGCAACCGAACCTTTCCTCTCTCCATCTCACAGCTTGGATGCTGTGTGGCTGAATCCAGAGGAACAAGCCTGCTCTAGTCAGGTACAGCAGGTTCTCCTGGAGATCAGAAAACCCTCCACCAGAGCAACTTAACTTGGCAAAGTGGAAGCGTTTCTCCTGACCCCAGTCGTCTCTGCAGTCCATCCTGGATTACCTCCTTCACTTAAAGCACGAAGGTCTTGCCTTCTCTTCGATCAAGGTGCACCTAGCAGCCATATCGGCCTTCCATCCTCGCATCCAGGGTAGATCGGTGTTCTCGCATGAGATGTCGATCAGGTTCCTGAAAGGCTTTGGAAGGCTCTTTCCGCCGATCCAGGAACCGGTTCCCCAATGGGACCTCAACCTGATCCTCTCCAGGCTCTCAGGTCCATCCTTTGAGCCTATGGCTTCTTGTTCCTTTTCCCACTTGTCAAGGACTGAAACCTTCCACGTAGCTATTACCTCTGTGAGATGTGTCTCTGAGATTAAAGCCCTCACTTCAGAGGTACACGGTATTCTACAAGGACAAGGTCCAGCTGTGGCTCCATCTGGCCTTCCTACCAAAGGTGGTGTCGCACTTCCATGTCAACCAGGATATCTTCCTCATGGTGTTCTGTCCAAAACCTCACATGACCAATGAGGAGAGGCAGCTGCATACTCTAGATGTCAGGCATTCCCTGGCTTTCTAAGTGGAGTGCACCAAGCCCTTCCGCACATCAACCCAGCTCTTTATCGCGAAAGTGGACAGGATGAAGGGCCTTCCAGTGTCCTCTCAGAGTATTTCAAATTGGATCACCACCTGCAGCCATACTTGTTACGAGTCGGTGCAGGCAGAGCCTTCACCAATAGTGAAGGCTCACTTGACTAGGGCTCAAGCATCTTTGGCTACCTTCCTGGTGCATGTCCCTATCCAGGACATCTGCAGGGCTGTGATGTGGTCTTCTGGGCACATGTTTACGATGCATTACGCCATCACTCAGCAAGCCAGAGATGACGCTGAATTTGGCAGAGCTGTGTTGCAGTTGACACATCCATGAACATCTACCTGCCTCCGATGGTATTGCTTGGGAGTCACCTACAATGGAATGGACATGAGCAATCACTCAAAGAAGAGAAGATTACCTTTCATAGCAGTTGTTCTTTGAGATGTATTGCTCGTGTCCATTCCATGACGCACCCCCCTTCCCCTTTGTTGGAGTTCCAGCAAGAAGGAACTGAGGGATGGGGGAGCTGGCAGCACCTTTTATCCCGTGCATATGCATGCCACTCCAGAGGGCACCAGAGCCGGACTCCTATGGATACCACTGAGGGAAAAACTTCCAGCACCAGTTCATCCGGCGAACACACACATCTACAATGGAATGGACATGAGCAATACATCTCAAAGATCAACAGTTACGAAAGGTAACCATCTTATTCCTCACCTCATGATTGTAGACACTAATCAATACAATACAAACTAAAGCACCATTTTGGCTTCATTTCCCCATCCCTGTCTCATACTCCCATGGACTTTGAGATATGCATAAGAAGTTTGTTCAGCCTCTTGACTTTCTTAGATTATCGCTGGCAGCTTCAGGAGCTGCACTGGTGAGATACAAAAGAAGTTCTAAGCAGTCTTCCTTGGCTGGGAGGTTGATGAATATAATGTGATTCTGATAGGAAGATGTGTGCAGTTGGTGGCACTTAGGACAGATAGAAAGTGAGCTGCATCCAAAATCTTTCAAGACTTGCTGGTAATGCAGTGTGTTTCTTGGAAGACCACTATAATTCCAGAGACTTGTATAAGAAACATATCTATAGGGTGTCAGGTGGTGTTTCCGGTGGTGGGTTGCAAAGGAACCTACTCTGGCTGTATTGTGTCCTCTTTGGCCATGGAAATCCCAAGGCCTGAGGTCACCTTGACAACCACAGGTAATACATGACTGTGATGCATCTGACACTTAGTTCCAACTTCCTTTCAGATCCTCACAGAGATTTCATATAATTTGTTTCTCAAACCTAGAATTCTTATTTCTCTTAGAGGCAGAAAAATTCTGTGTACCTTGATTTCAGGGCACCTAACTCCTTCTCCTTCATCTCTCATGGATTTGCTTTTAATGAAACAAAGGAGACTTTGCTTTTTTGCACACCTACAAATGCATCTACCCCTCAGGAGATTGATTTAGTAGGAAACTGGCATGCTTTAGTAGCAATTAGACCTGGTCAGAAAATTTCCATTGCAATGAAATTTGAAAGAAAAATGGGACAACATGCAAATCTCTAACCTAAACCTACAACTTAATTGGAGGACCAATGTAAATTTCACTTAGAAAATCGTTTAGGTCTTAATCCAGCAAGGCATTTGCTTAATGTTAGGCATGTGAGTAGTCTCATTGTTTAAGACAGCCAGGCTACTCACAAGATTAAAATTAAGTATATATGCTGAAGTACTTTGGTGGACTAGAGTTTTAGGTGGGAGACTATATTGATAGCCATATTCATATTTATGCTGTTGTGTTAGGACTGCTTGAAATATCATTGTGAGGTGCCAAGTCAGGGGAATGGGGTTCTTTAGAAGGAAAGCGAGGGGAAGGTGGCATGCTTGGACATGTAAATGCTAGCATAGGCGCCAACTCCTTGGGTGCTCTGTAGCTGGAGCACCCACCTACAGCCCCTCTATCAGCTCCCTTCCTCCCACTGGTGGGCCCCTGTTATAAATATAAAGGGAAGGGTAAACACCTTTAAAATCCCTCCTGGCCAGAGGAAAAACCCTTTCACCTGTAAAGGGTTAAAAAGCTAGGATAACGTTGCTGGCTCCTGACCAAATGACCAATGAGGAGACAAGATACTTTCAAAAGCTGGGGGGAGGGAGAAACAAAGCCTCTCTCTCTGTCTGTGTGATGCTTTTGTCGGGGACAGAACAGGAATGGAGTCTTAGAACTTAGTAAGTAATCTAGCTAGATATGTGTTTAGATTCTGTGTTCTTTAAATAGCTGAGAAAATAAGCTGTGCTGAATGGAATGGCTATTCCTGTTTTTGTGTCTTTTTGTAACTTAAGGTTTTGCCTAGAGGGATTCTCTATGTTTTGAATCTAATTACCCTGTAAGTTATTTACCATCCTGATTTTACAGAGGTGATTCTTTTTATTTTTTCTTCTATTAAAATTCTTCTCTTAAGAAACTGAATGCTTTTTCATTGTTCTTAAGATCCAAGGGTTTGGGTCTGTGGTCACCTATGAAAATTGGTGAGGATTTTTATCAAACCTTCCCCAGGAAAGGGGGTGTAAGATTTGGGAGGATTTTGGGGGGAAAGACGTTTCCAAATGGACTCTTTCCTAATAATAATAATACCGGTTAGACGTTTGGTGGTGGCAGCGAAAGTCCAAAGGCAAAAGGTAAAATAGTTTGTACCTTGGGGAAGTTTTAACCTAAGCTAGTAAAAGTAAGCTTGGGAGGTTTTCATGCAGGTCCCCACATCTGTACCTTAGAGTTCAGAGTGGGGAAGGAACCTTGATATCCCCAAAACAGCAATCAGCTGTTTTGCGACGTGCAAGAGGCTGGAGGGCAGGAAGGAGGAAGACTGAGCACATGGCGCTTGGGGGAGGGGCAGAACTGGGTGGGAGGAGGCAGAGCGGGGGCAGGAAGAGGCGGGGCAGGAGTGGGCTGTTGGGGGAAGGGGTGGAGTGGGGGTGGGGCCTGGGGCAGAGCTAGGGGTCGAGCACCCCCCAGCACTTTGGAAAGTTGGCACCTGTGCATGTTAGGTATATATTTAAACGATGGATGTGTAGCTGCTTTTAAAAATAACCATCCCTTGAAATTGCATCTGTTTTATAACTAATTAATACAGTGAAGTTAACTCTTTACTGGATGGTTTCCATAGTGAAACCTACAAGCACCTGATCATAAGTAAAATAGGGTTTGGGTTTGTTTTTTTTTGTTTTTGTGAAATTTCCCATACTATTTTTTCTCCCCATATTGGAAGGTGGCTGCCATTTCCAACCAATGGGTCATCCATCTACGGATTAAATCAATAAAACATTATCACAGAGAGAAGCTCAAGAATAGTGAGTGAAAGGCTGTTACTGGTAAGTATTTGCTTTAGGTTGGAGGCTGTCTGTAAGCAAGGACTGGCCTGTCTCCCAAGATCTGTGAGAGTGATGGGTTGTCCTTCAGGATAGATTGTAGATCCTTGATGATGCGTTGGAGAGGTTTTAGTTGGGGGCTGAAGGTGATGGCTCGTGGCATTCTGTTATTTTCTTTGTTGGGCCTGTCCTGTAGTAGGTGACTTCTGGGTACTCTTCTGGCTCTGTCAGTCTGTTTCTTCACTTCAGCAGGTGGGTATTTTAGTTGTAAGAATGCTTGATAGAGATCTTGTAGGTGTTTGTCTCTGTCTGAGGGGTTGGAGCAAATGCGGTTGTATCGTAGAGCTTGGCTGTAGACAATGGATCGTGTGGTGTGATCTGGGTGAAAGCTGGAGGCATGTAGGTAGGAATAGCGGTCAGTAGGTTTCCGGTATAGGGTGCTGTTTATGTGACCATCGCTTATTAGCACCATAGTGTCCAGGAAGAGTACCTATCCTTGCAACAAAGCCCGTTGCCAACTGTGTCCACCCCGCTCTCCTGCTGGTATTAGCTCATCTTAAGTGATCACTCTCCTTACAGTGTGTATGGTAACACCCATTGTTTCATTTTCTCTGTGTATATAAATCTCCCCACTGTATTTTCCACTGAATGCATCCGATGAAGTAAGCTGTAGCTCATGAAAGCTTATGCTCAAATAGATTTGTTAGTCTCTAAGGTGCCACAAGTACTCCTTTAATTTTTAAGGAATATACTGTGCTCTGACATGAAGGCTGCTTCCCCCCTTTCATTCCTTCCTAGTACACAAGACTTAAGAGGCACAACTCATCATTTATGCACACATTTATCCAGCTTGCATGTGAAGCCTTTGAAAGTGCTGCTGGTTTTTAAATTGGTCTAGATGATTGTAATCTTTACTATGTACTGGCCAGGTTGTGGGAACTACAAAAGTTTCTTCAGTTAAGATGTTACATCTTGGGACATATCTAGGCTAGGGGGTCACTAGGGTTGACCACAATGAGCTAATATTTTTAAACACCATTACTGGTGTACTGTACTGTTTACACTAAGTGCATAATGCTGTTTAAAATCCCCTTGGTTAAAATGTGCTCATTAAGACATTTCAAAACAAAAGCTATTTTCCTAGACATGCCCTCTGTGTAAGCCCTCTCTGCAGTGTAAGCCCAGGTTTCGAACTCAGGATCTAGCCTAATCCCCCTTGCATCTACACACAAATTGTGCTAACCCAGGGCTTGGACCCAGTATGTCTACACTGCAATGTAAGCCCAGGGGTAGTAGAACATGAGTCAGCGGACCCTGGTTTGAGTGTCTACTTTGAATGTCAACCCTAGGTTAAAGCCCACGACTCCAGTGTCCACACTGCAGGACGCAGACCCAAGTCCAGTCAATCGTAACTGAGATTTCCTAGCGCCCTCACAATATGTGTCCGCTTTAGCCCTTTGATTACGGGGCAGTGTGGGAAAACTTGACTGCCCACACTGCATGTTACAGGAAATTTGAACAGCCCATCAACACATCCTGCCAAGCTGTCCTTTTGCTTTGTGTGATTCTAGCAACTGGAGCCAGCAACAAGGAAATGTTGCCATTTCAAGAACTTCTATTGCTTGGGCTTCCACTGCTGTTTCAGGAAATGGTCAGAGCTTCTGTGAGACACTGGTGGGCAGTTAGACGGCATTTTCTGACTCATTGGAGGCACCTGATAGAGATAATGATGGAGCAGAAAGAGGACGTAGACGTGGCAGACTTGCACTGGCTGATGCTGCTCATGACACTCGGTATAGCTGCTGATGCCCCCTGTGTAGACTGGTGCAGAGCCACAAGCACAGATTAGGGGATCGCATTGTCATGAAGACCTGGGATGACCAGCAGTGAGTCCAGAATTTTTGCATGAAGAGAACTACATTTCTGGAGCTTTGTGAGCAGCTTACCCCGACCCTCCAGCACAAAGATACACACACAGGTCCATCGCCAACCAGTCTGATGTTGGAAAGTCAACTGTGGGTAAAGCGATGGCAGAGGTCTCTGAGGCAGTGAGGTGTGTGGTTTACCCCAAGGTGGTGAGTCTGAAAGATATTCCGGAAGTAATTACTGGCTTTGAGAGAATGGGATTTCCAAACTGCAACAGGGCCATTGATGAGATTCATGTGCCCTGTGGACCACAGAGGCTGATTTCTGAACATCAGTATTCACTGCACTGGAAGTGTTCATGATACCAGGATTTTCTGACAAGTGGGAGTCTACATTCATGGACAGGCTGGGACACTATTCCCACCACATGACACTGCATAAACCGAGTTACTGTCCTCCCTGTTACTCTTGGGGACCATGTGTACCCCCTTTTGCCTTGGCTTATGAAATCATACCCTGATTTAAGAGGCCCTGGCAAAAGAAGGTTTAATTTCCCTCTCAGCAGATGTAGAATTGTGGTTGAATGTGCGATTGAAATCCCCACTGGAGAGGTTTACAGACCCGTTTGGATTCCAGTGTCATCAATGCTGTCCGTGTTACTGTGGCTTGCTGTGCTCTTCACAATCTTTGTGAAGCCAAAGGTGAGCCATTTCCCCCTGGGTGGACCAATGGCAGCAAGGGGCTGATGTACCGGTTTGCTCAGCAAGAAAGCGCACCAGCCATAGCTGGAGCTGGATGCACGCAGGCAACTGAAGTCAGGGGGGCTTTGTGCACTCACAGTATGGACTTGTATGAGTCAATGGAAGAGGGGGAATAGTACTTACATGAATGTGCTTGTGTGGGGGAGGCACTGATTGCTTGTGTGGGAGACGGGTTGATTGTCATGCGTTGTATTTTGGAATGATATGACAGCTTATGAAATTGTGGGGGCGAAGAAGGCAACAGTATGGGTTAATGTAAATAACTGATGTATGGATGATGTGTATAGCTGTACTGAGACATGGGTTTTGCATGCAACCTCCCAGTTGTCCCTGATCATGTGTTTACCATTATTTAAAATGCACATTATGTGATGTGTTGCAGGGATGGCAATACCATTTCTTTATAAAATAAAAACCTTTATTTTTACACATGTATAGGAAAAGTACAAGATTAAACCATTGCCTAGCAGGCCAGCTGCCTTTAGCACCCCGGATACACCAGCAACACCAAAAGCTTTCAAAGTCACCAAGAACAGAGTGCCTAAACAAGTGCAAACAGTTAAACTATGTACACAAGGCACCCCCCATCATTGTGTGTCCCCTGGCCTACCATTCTCCTATCTCTTCCTTCTGCATTTGCCGCACACTTGGTGATGGGGCGGGGGATGAAGCGTGGGGTGGGGAGGGGCTGTTCAGCACTGAGACTGCGTGGGGCACATTTGCCCTGTCCAGTTGCTCACAGGGCCCAATTGCCTGGGCCACCCAACCATGGAGTTGCAGGCCAGGGAACCGCAGAGGTGACACTGCCTGTGGTTCTGGCCCAGCAGGAGCCTGCGCTCTTGTGGCCGTTAGGGTCCACAGCCACTCAAACAGTTCTTGCTGTTATGCTCTGTCTTCCTCTCTAACAGCTGTTTCAGTTCCAGGAACTGCGAAGCAAGTGCCTGCTCCCACGCCTCTACCGTGTGCTCAAGTTACGAAGCTAGCCTGATCCTTTCTGCTTGCCTCTCAGTATGTTTCTCCTCTTGCCACAAGTCCCTTTGCCTTCAGTACTCAACCTGCTTGTTGGCCCTGTCCAGAACTTCAACCATCAGTTCATCATGGAAGCACTTCCTCTTGGAGCGGTCCATGAAGATATGATTGGCCCAGGCTACCGTAGTGTGGGCGGGCTGTGGAGGTCCTGCCACTTGAAGAGTTGAAGGGGCGTGGAATAGAACAAGACACAGAGGGTTATTGTATTGAATAGCTCAGTGCAGGAGCACGGAAAAAAATCATTTTGGAATTTCAAGGACAAAAAATGTTACTGAACTTCAATATATTGCAGAAGGCTGCTTTGGACCACAGATGGGTTAATCACAGTGAAAAAAGTGCTGAGAGAATGGTAAGTTTAAAAATTACAATCTTCTCCCCTCTCCCCACAAAAATTGAGTTTGTGGGGAGGTCCATGGCTGTGCTATATAACCATTCTCTATCATTTCAGGCATTGCACATTTTGGAGAATATAACAGTTCTTGTGGTGCCTGATTGGCAAAAATAGGTGTTAGGGGGCTTATTCCTTCACCCACTTACTTCCCTGGTCCTTCTCGCATGAACAGAGAGCAACAATACCCGAAGTCCAAAGGTGCAAACAATTCGATGTTTATTGGGGTGAATTTCCAACAAGCATGATTCCAGTTTCTTTCCTTAATATCCTCCTTCCCAGCTCTGACACCACAGAGCCTTACACCTGTGTCCCTGTTCCCATTCCTGCCCTTAGCCAAACATGATTCCAACTTCCTTACTCCCATTCCCTGTTCCCATTTCCCCCTTTAGCAAAACATGATTCCAATTTCCCCACTCACTGGTCATTTATGAAATTCATGAGATGGTGTACCTCAGTTTCCCCCCTCGTACAACAGAGCAAGTTTGCAATAGTTTCTCTGCTGTACCAAGCCTTTAAGTTTATTCTCAGGTAATAGCTGAGACACAGCTTCAGATTTTAGCACTGTACACACACACACACACACACCCCTTAAGGTTAACCTGTCCCCCTTATTTTCAGGCTTGACTTGTTTTTTTCACCTCTCTTTCCTGGAGGGCCATAATCTGAGTCTTCTAGTAGCTTGTTTGCTGACCAGATGTATTTGTTATTTGCAGCTCCTTTGTGCCCATCAGCTAGGTAATTTGCATTTACACACAGAGGCTTACTAGCTTGCTTATGGATCCAAAGCTGTTAGCAGTTTAGAGAGTGTCTTAAAAGGGAAACATTCCACTTCCACTAGAGTTCTGATTATTTTCCACTTTCATCTCCTGCTCCAAAACACACAGATCTGAAAAATGACAGGTTTCAGAGGAACAGCCATGTTAGTCTGTATTCGCAAAAAGAAAAGGAGTACTTGTGGCACCTTAGAGACTAACCAATTTATTTGAGCATGAGCTTTTGTGAGCCACAGCTCACTTCATCAGATGTGTACCGTGGAAACTGCAGCAGACTTTATATACACACAGAGAATATGAAACAATACCTCCTCCCACCCCACTGTCCTGCTGGTAATAGCTTATCTAAAGTGATCAACAGGTGGGCCATTTCCAGCACAAATCCAGGTTTTCTCACCCTCCACCCCCCCACACAAATTCACTCTCCTGCTGGTGCTAGCCCATCCAAAGTGACAACTCTTTACATAATCAAGTCGGGCTATTTCCTGCATAGATCCAGGTTTTCTCACTTCCCCCCCACCCCCATACACACACAAACTCACTCTCCTGCTGGTAATAGCTCATCTAAACTGACCACTCTCCAAGTTTAAATCCAAGTTAAACCAGAATATCTGGGGGGGGGGGGGGGGTAGGAAAAAACAAGAGGAAACAGGCTACCTTGCATAATGACTTAGCCACTCCCAGTCTCTATTTAAGCCTAAATTAATAGTATCCAATTTGCAAATGAATTCCAATTCAGCAGTTTCTCGCTGGAGTCTGGATTTGAAGTTTTTTTGTTTTAAGATAGCGACCTTCATGTCTGTGATTGCGTGACCAGAGAGATTGAAGTGTTCTCCGACTGGTTTATGAATGTTAGAATTCTTGACATCTGATTTGTGTCCATTTATTCTTTTACGTAGAGACTGTCCAGTTTGACCAATGTACATGGCAGAGGGGCATTGCTGGCACATGATGGCATATATCACATTGGTGGATGTGCAGGTGAACGAGCCTCTGATAGTGTGGCTGATGTTATTAGGCCCTGTGATGGTGTCCCCTGAATAGATATGTGGGCACAATTGGCAACGGGCTTTGTTGCAAGGATAAGTTCCTGGGTTAGTGGTTCTGTTGTGTGGTATGTGGTTGTTGGTGAGTATTTGCTTCAGGTTGCGGGGCTGTCTGTAGGCAAGGACTGGCCTGTCTCCCAAGACTTGTGAGAGTGTTGGGTCATCCTTTAGGATAGGTTGTAGATCCTTAATAATGCGTTGGAGGGGTTTTGGCTCCTTTTGGAGCCCTATTAGGATTTTAATGAAGTACCATGTTCTTTTTGCATTTCTTTTACCCCTTCTCCAATATACACCGCACACGTCCTGGGAAAATGCAAATTCCTTCCATATAGTTTAACCTCCATAACATCATATTAGCCAAATTAATTTTACACAAGGTGTAACTGCCTCCCCTATGCCCACAGAGTTTTCATGCACACCCACTAAAGCAACAATCTGATCCCCCAAAGCCACCCCAAGGCTCAGTGCTCCCATCAATAGGTGTTATTCCAAGCGGCTTGTGGGTAACCAGGTGTATGTGCCACCGAAGTATTCAAACATATGGTGAATGAGCAGCACATCTATGAGTGGAGTGGGCTGATGAGCTACTGAGGTGACCCTGAAAAACATATCCTTCCCCAAAATGTGACTACTTATCTGGATTTCCTGCTACAGGAAGAGTTTGCAGCTATTATCACCTGTGATTGAGTCAGAATTCCATGTGGGAATCAACAGGATGCTGCATTAGCTTCTGCATGGCTCAGTGGCTCCCCTCAGCTTCTGATATACTGTTTAGGACTGCATGCAAACACACAGAGCTCCCCTGCCACCCTCCTGCTTTCCCTGCCATCTCAGTAAATTTCTGGACTGAATTTAATGTCCCAGTTGTATTTGGGACTAATACTTCATCACCCATAGAATGGATTGACTTAAGAGAAATGGGCTACATTTCAAAATGGACTACGTTTGAACCACTTCCCCCGCCCTCCCATATGCACCAGTCTTTTCACAGGGCTTGTTACACCATTGGGTAGGTACCGAGCGGCGTATGTACAGAGGAGATAATATAATGTTTTTATTTTAACAAACCAGAAAGTACAAAAAGCCTGACACAGACAGTATAATACATCATGATGTTATCTGAATAATATAACATAATTCAACAAATAATTAAAGACAGGACACTTTGGATATGTCTAGACAAGAAAAATAGATTGCATTTGAAAATATGTTGCTCTCCTCAAGTGCTAATCATGATTAGGTAACATGTTTTTGAAAGTATTGGGGCTGGGCTGGAAGCAAAGTCAGGTTTAAAATGCTGTTAACTAATATGTTTTCAAGCAGGACCTGGCTGAGGGTTCATATGAGTTTGCATTTTATCCTAAGTAGTTTGTGCATCCATAAAGAGAATGAAAATGAGTAGTGATTAGGCTGAAAAACATGGGATTGCTGGTGAAAGTATGTCTCTAAAGAAAACTGAAGAATGGAGATGGCCAGGGGCACCTGAAAATTGCATTTCCCCCTTTTCCTAGAGGCAGTAATAAGGCATGTCTGTCCTGTAATGCTGCCTGTGGCCAGGTGTGGCACTGTACACACTCCCTGCCTCAGTTTCCCCCAATGTGCCATCAGGAAGTTCAACAATGCTTTATGTAGGGAACAGCACTCCTTCAGAGGCATCTAGTTTATTAATCAAATGCTCAACAGAAATTACAAGCAGACCTTCTCCGGCATCTTAGCTGGCAGAGAGGTGGAAATGGTTGAACTAAGGCTGAAGTCCACCTGCATTTAGGCCCTTTACCAGCAGGGCTCTTTCAACTTGTGTCCCTTCCCTGAAGTCAGGTTTCTTGCCAGTATCTGGAGAGAATCCTTTCCCCAAAGCCAGAGGGCTGCAGAGATCTGTCACCAGCAACTCTTCACCAGGTAGTATGTAGTTCCTGGGCTTCCTGCCATTGTTCGGGGGAATCCCTTCATTGGGACCAGGCCCTCCTGGAGGCCAGCCAACTGTAGCTCTCCTTCTTACGAATCACCTCTCTTTAGGAACTCCTTCTAGGCTGGTTTCTCTAGTGACACCCCACCCCCGGAGTGCACCTTCTAGACTCCTTACTCTCATGAGCTCTCCTAGACCCTGAGAGAGAAAACTACCACCATGCACTGCAGCCTGCATGGCTTCTATTTGATCCCTTGCTCAGCTTCCTCTTCTGGTTTATATAGCTCAGCCTTGGGGGGGCGAGGGCAGCACCTCCCTGATTACATCCCAGACTGTCCCAGCTGTGGGCCTCAACCTGGCCCTTGTCTTTATCATTTTCCTGCTCAATTAAAAAGAGTTGGGTGGTTGGGATATATTAAAGCTGTCATCCTTCCAATGAGATGGTGTGAAGAAGTTTGAATGAACCCTTGCTGAACATCCACGTAGGGATGAATGCTGGCATTTATATATCTTTACTGTAGTTTAGTGTACGGCAAAGTTGCACTGGGTGGGGAGAAATATCCCCTGTAAGATTCATATGGCAGCTGCATAATCATTAGGGAGAGTTCAGAGAGTAGTGCCAAATCAGCAGCCTCCAGGAACGCAATCAGTTAGCCTACCTCCAACTTCATCTCAACTCCAGCTGGTTCATCTTGAAAGTGAAGTACTTCTGTCTAATAAGAAAACTCCATTCTCTCCCATTTCCCACCTGTATAAATACCACCTCTGCTCTGAGCTAGCACGGCAGAGCTGTTAAGGGCAGGTGGATAGGAGAAAGTTGAACTTGGACTCTAGGGCAGGGGTGGCCAACCTGTGGCTCCGGAGCCACATGCAGCTCTTCAGAAGTTAGTATGCGGCTCCTTGAATAGGTACCGACTCCAGGGCTGGAGCTACAGATGCCAACTTTCCAATGTCCTGGGGGGTGCTCACTGCTCAGCTCCTGGCTCTGTTATAGGCCCTGCCCCCACTCCACCCCTTCCTGCCCCATTCCCTGAGCTTGGAGTGCCCTTGCTCCTTCCCCCTCAGCCTCCTGCATGCCACAAAACAGCTGATTGGGAGGTGCGGGGAGGGAGGAGGAGGCGCTGATCATTGAGGCTGCCGGGAGCGGGGGTGGGGAAGCTGATGTGGGGATGCTGACGTCTTACTGTGGCTCTTTGGCAATGTACATTGGTAAATTCTGGCTCCTTCTCAGGCTCAGGTTGGCCACCTCTGCTCTAGGGCATTGATGATGAGGGCCCCACTCAATGAGTTTGCAACTGCAGGGAGCTCCAGACTTGCTGGACTGGCTGTGGTAGCCTTGCTGAGCTGTCTGGACAATAAAACAAAACTGTTCCACAAATCACTCACTGTATCAAAAGTTTCCAGACCCATTTATATCATGGTTACTGTGACCCAGCTGTAAGGCTGACCTGTGCATCAATACTGACAATATGAGGGAACATTGGTAATAAAGAGCAGACAGCTGAATCTCATAATAGTGATAAGCAGTCTGTCTAGAAAGTAAAAAATTAAAGAGCCCATTAAGATCCTTTGATAATTAGGATGAAGACAAAGTCCTTGAACTCTAAGCCTAGATCAGAGATCAGCAACCTTTGGCATGCAGCCTGACAGGGAAATCCGCTGGCAGGCCAGGTCGATTTGTTTACCTGCAGCGTCTGCAGGTTTGGCCGATCGGAGGTCCCACTAGCCGGTGTTCGCCGTTCCAGGCCAATGGGGCTGTGGGAAGCGGCATCCAGCACATCCCTTGGCCCACGCTGCTTCCCGCAGCCCCCATTGGGTAAACAAAGCATCCCGGCCCACTAGTGGATTTCCCTGATGGGCCGCTTGCCAAAGGTTGCCGATCCCTGGCCTAGATCTTTCTTGAAAAGTGTGTGTATTCCTTGTAAGGAGGGAACAGAGAGGGAAGGGTGCCCTGAGGTAAAATTTCCAAGTGAGAAGTTTGGTGATGGCAGCAATTATCCAAGAGCAGTTTATACAAAACCCAGGGCCAATACACAGGTGTATGCCATTCCTTGCCTTGGTTTCCTCACCTCTCTTGAGTGTTCTTTGGGATTTCATTAGAATTTTTGAAAGAGTCTGGGATCTCCCTCATGCACTTGGCTTCTCCAGAACATGGTGTCTATCTGATCTCTGCAGTTAATGTCCTTCAGCTCCTGTCTGGTCCAGCAGTCAGAAAGGTTCCTCCTCACTTCTGTAACTTTCCCCTTTGTTTCTCTCTTGGCCCTTCTTCTGTCACTATGAGTCCATCTGTGTTTTTAAGGCCTGCACTAACACCTGGTTTCTTTGTTTCCCCTTCTGGGGAAATTCCACTGCTCTAACCCTCCCCTCCTCTTGCAGACCAACTGGAATAACTGGTACCCTCCTTAGCATACCCATTGTCCTGCCAAAGCACAGTCATTAAAGTATTAATGACTAGTGTTGTTTGTTCAATAGCTTCTCCCAGATAGAGTGTGAGATACGTGACAGGGTCCTTGTTAGCCCATGGCAGGTTTACTTCACATTGATTTTATGAACCATTATGTATAACTCCAACCCTCAATCAGAATTTATAAATTATACCTATACAGATCGTCATATAGGGTAGTATTCAAGGGCCTTATCTTCACTAGAAAAAAAGATGTGTTTAACATGATTTAAAATTTTACCCCACAGTTTACCTTGACAGCTAATGTAAATCTACAACTTGCTGTGTCTACACTAGGATTTTAACATATGTTAGTTGGCACGTGGCCAAGATGAGTAAGCCTTTGTCTAAACACAGAGTTGAACCGCTTTAACAAAACGTGTGTATTTAAATGGATGTAAACTGGAGCAAATATCTCTGTAGACAAATTGTAAATGTATCAGAATGTAGCAACGCTCTAGTGCTAAAGTACCCCCTGAAGGAGATCTCCTGGAAGAGGAAACATAGAATCCCAAAGTCTCAGAATGAATTTAATTGAAAAAGAAACTGCCTTTTTGCTGTTTTTACTGAGAGCTAATTGTTTGTTGACAATAAATAGAGAAAGTAGCAGTCTGACAGGTAATATCTACTACAGTTGTGGCTCTCGTCTTGCATTGATAAAGTTAGCGGGAGCTTATAGGAGCCTGACTCAGTTGACTCACAAAAGAAACACTAAACTAAATTATTATAACAGATAATTTTTCTGTAGTCAGGATAAACAAAGGGGGACAAAACTAAGTGTCTGTTTTTGCATAGTTTAGGGTATAATAAACATCAGGCATTCGATGAAGTGAGCTGTAGCTCACGAAAGCTTAGGCTCAAATAAATTTGTTAGGCTCTAAGGTGCCACAAGTACTCCTTTTCTTTTTGCGAATACAGACTAACACGGCTGCTACTCTGAAACCTGTCAGTTCTTTAGAGAGTTTATTCCTTTTTCAAGTATCCATTTAATGGTGATTTGATTTTATAATACATGTAATTAGAGCAAGGCAAGCTTCTGCCCCCAGTAAATGGACTATTCACATAACAAGTCTAATAATGATAAACATGTGATAGGCTATTCCTTCATTTGTTAACCTTACAGAGTATTAATTAAGAATATAAGATCTCTTCGGAGGCTTATTCCTAATATGCTGCATTGTCCTCTTAAATTGGCTTTGCAGAGAGTGCTGTTTTGGAATTCAATTTACATTTCTCTTCCGCTGATCAAACTGAGGGACACTACTGAATAGAAGAAGCAGATTTAAAAGTACTATTTTGGGGCCCAATCCTGCTCCCGGGGAAATCAAGGGCAAAACTCACATTGACTTCAAAGGGAGCATGATCATGGCTTTCTGACTGAATAATTGAGTTCCAATCAAAGATCTTTTTTAATACCTGCTCATAATTATTAAATCTTTATATATGGAGTGTGACAGATTCAGACCAGAAGAATATAAGAGAGTGCTGGAAGGCAGGTATATCAGCCTTCAGAATGAGCAGGCCCTTGTTCCCTGGATAGCCAAACAAAGGCTACTCCAGGCCAATTAAGACACCTGACGCCAATTAACCAGTTAAGGCCGTTAGGCTAATGGATACAGCTGGAACCAATCAAGGTCCCACTTATACTATTTAAAAGCTCTCCTTCCAGTACCCTCCTGGAGGTTGAGGTGAAAGGAGCTGGAGGAGAGGAAGTATTGTTGAATCCTGAGGTAAGGGTGAAGCTAGGAAAAGGGGACCACGGGGGAAGTGGCCCAGGGAATCAAAGCGGCGTCAGTAGTGAAGGAAAAGCCACCAACAGCTGCTACCATTAGGGCCCCTGGGCTGGAACCCGGAGTAGAGGGTGGGCCCGGTTCCGTTCCCCCCTATCCCCCCCCCCCCCCCCGCTCCCGAGATCCCCTGGAGAAGGGAAGCAGGACTCGGTCCAGGCAGGAGGCTGAACTGCGCCTACTGAGCTCTGTGGAGCAACAGAGACTGGGGGGTATTCCCCCTTCCCATCCTCCATACTGGCTGTTGATGAAAGTAACTCAATAGGCTGTGACTCTTGCTGCTACACTAAGAAAGGGAGGTCACATTGGGGCCTTATCGAGTTTCTGAAGCCACTGAAACCATGCGGGACACACCAATACAGGCTTGGGACTTTGTCACAGGAGAAATATTTAAATTAGGCAAAGTTCAAAAAAGATTGAAGTGACTGCTGAAGTCCCTTGAAGAAAGAGAAGAATAATCTTCAAGGAGTCTGAAAAAGCTAGTGTGTGGAGAATATTTGATTGCCCAAAAAGAGAGATAAGTAAAGGATCTATCTTGGAATGTGTTTTTATTCCTAATCTTTTTTCTAATATAGGGAAAAGATCTGAAGATTTAAGTAGTTGCCAGTTTTATCTTTCACATTTTTTTTTGAAGACACTATTAAAAAGGTGAATGGAGATGAGGTGGATGAATAATTCATAACAAACATTTTAAATCAATGATTTTTGCCTCCTGTTGATTCACAAATTATCCACAAAAGATTGTGATCTTATTGCTTGGTTTCATTACTCAGAATTATTCACCACATTTCTGTAAATCGTTGTTCTGTGAGATTATTCATGAGTAATTTGTGGCGCCTTGTTGTTATTGGAAATTAAACCTGTGTGTGGACAAAAGTTGCACTTGTCAAACTGTATTGATATTACTCTTGAAAGCAGATTGCTCCACAGCTTGTTAAAAGAAATAGAACAGTGGTTCTCAAACTTTTGTACTGGTGACCCCCTTCACATAGCAAGCGTCTGAGTGCGACCCCCCCCCCTTATAAATTAAGAACACTATTTTATATATTTAACACCATTATAAATGCTGGATGCAAAGCGGGGTTTGGGATGCAGGCTGATAGCTTGCAACCCCCCATATAATAACCTTGTGACACCCTGAGGGGTCCTGACCCCCAGTTTGAGAACCGCTGAAATAGAACAAAGGCAAGTTTGAATAAGAGTCTATTGGGTCAGAAATCATGGGGTATAAAGATCCCCCAACAAAGGGTTTGGTTGCATGTGCATGCAGGTCACCTCCTTCAGCAAAAAGAAAACAAAGCAAAAAGTGGGCAGTAACCTCACTGATAACTGATTAGTGAGAGAAATGTTTTGCAGGCAACAGAATAGATGAAGGCAAGAAAAATTAACTCTTTCTCTGCTGTTAGTCTATGGCACCTGGTGGACTGCTGATGTTTCATTCAATATAGAAGCTGTTTAGGGGTTAAATTATGTTACAGAAACTTAAGAGTAACGATTTAGAGTGGGCTATAATGACAAAGTTCAGTAGTTCAACTTGACTTTCTCAGTAGATAGAGGTTAAGATGGCTGTCAAAGGATGTAGAATGGCATCCTTCAGAGACTGTTCAGTTACACTAATAAACTGAGCTAATTTGAAAAAGATAAAGCTGTCATTGACTCGTCCTAGGGTTTTGTGGCTATAATGTTGCATGTGCTAAGCTGAAGACTAAACAAGTTTAAAAAAAAACTAGATAAATTCATGGAGGATAGGCCCATCAATGGATATTAGCCAGAGTGGGCCGGGATGGTGTCCCTAGCTTCTGTTTGCCAGAAGCTGAGAATGAGGGACAGGGAATTCATCACGTGTTCTGTTCATTCCCTCTGGGGCACGTGGCATTGGCCACTGTCGGAAGACAGGATACTGGTCTAGATGGACCTTTGGTTCTGACCTATCATGGTCGTTCTTATGTTCTTATATTATGAATATTAATAGAGATTGAGAGGCCTTATATTCAGTCCTCTAAATCATGAGGAAGGGAGCCCAGAACCCTTTGGAGTTCTAATCCCTCATCTGCTGCTGCTTTTTGACCAGGGTTAAGTCTTTAAAGAGCTGTCTCAGTTTTCCTGTCTATAAAATTGGTATGGAAATTACTTAACAAGGGATTTGGGAGGATTAATTACCATTAGTTTGTAAAATTCTATGTAAGCACTAAGTATGGTTTTATCACCAGCAGCACACTTGATAGGCTTTGTGGAAGTTGTTGTAGCAATTTCATCTTATACCCCAAATTTTGTTAGTGCCCTCTCAAAAAAAGCTCATGTTGGTGATCAGACTAATACATAGCACATGATAAGAAGGTTCAAGTGACCTCCCCCACAACTCTTTCCCCAAAAGGGATTTGGTGAAAGCAGGAAGGAAAAATTCAGGGGGGGTTCAGAGGTTGAAAAGAATGGTGATTGCTAAAGAAGTTTGCAACAGCTTTGCAGAGGATTTGCTTTCACTCACAGATGTAATAAGACTACAGATGTCTTTGCCAAAGGTGTCAGGGGAAATTGCCATTTTGTAGGTGTGTAAAAGGAGGATGAAATATGCCTCTTTCTGGTTTTGTTTTGGAAAACAAACTCTTCATAGCACTCACTGGCAAAAGGGATAGAAGAAAAAGAGCAAGCATTGGGATGGAGCAAGGAGTCAGTAGTCCAGAATCAACACTATGAGATGCTAGTAACTATGGCGATGAATTAATAAACTGGTTCTTCAGATGAATATGTGATGCAGGAGCAGTTACAGAACTGTAGGAGAGCAAGTTTGTCAAGAGCTAGGGAAAGCACAACACTGTAGGTATCTATATGTGCAATGCCAACAGACCTTGGTTGGCAGCAGTGGCTGGAATCAAACCTGAGGTCTCTGGAGCTTAATTAATGAGCCAAAAGATGCAAGTCTCTTAGCCACAGCTGTAGCAGTCTCATCAATCTCTACCTGGTATAACTGCCACTAGATGGGGACAGAGTGCCACCAAGCAGGCATGGATTACATATGGATTATCACCCTAGGGTTGACATGCTGTATATTTGGACCTGAGGATTTGAGGGATCTTAGTGTTCTGAAGAATTAAAAGACAAAGAGGAAGACATTGGACTAGCTATGGTTCCAATGATAAAATTTTATCACAAGTCTCGTGATATTTGGTGTTTTTCTTAAAGCTCCAGCTCCTGGAGTTCATATTATTAGATTATTTTCATGGAGGATAGACCTATCAGTGGCTATTAGCCAAGATAGTCACGGATGCTACCCCATGCTCTGGTTGTCCCTAAGGCTCTGACTGTCAGATGCTGGAACTGAACTGCAAGGGATGGGTCACTTGATTGTCCTGTTCTATTCATTCCCTTTTGAAGCATCTGCCATTGGCCACTGTTAGAGGATACTGGCCTAGATGGACCATTGATCTAACCCAGTATGGCCATTCTCATGTTTAAAAATCTTATGATTTAAGACTGTCATGTGACTTTTTGCAGCCTGAATCACTGGTTTTAAATAGTTGCCATGACAGTGCTAACCCCCAATTTAGTGAAAGTAAAGTCAAATCGATGTGACATTGACTAGATCAGAGAAAGTTAGTGAGGAGGAGAATTTGAGAATCTTAGGCTTAACCATTGACTTCATTAGACTTTGCACCTGTGTATGTCACGACTGAGTTTGTTCCTTAGCAATAGGCCATTTCCCCCAGTTGGGACACTGGCCATCTGTGGTAGATCAAAAACGTCTTTTACTTGCTTGGAGAGGAAGTTAGAGGCAAAGAACTCAGAGGGGACTATACAGGTGTTACATGAAGTTGAATACTTTCTCAAAACTGATTTCATTTTGTAAGTACCTAATGATTCTGGTCTGCTCTCAAACTGTTTATAAATAGTGGTCAGCATTGTAAATGCTACTAGTGTTCAAACATTAGTAGTAATCTTGAAATAAACATTTTGGCCAGTTTAGCATTTTTATATATATATACACACACACACACATAACAGTCTGCTTGGCGCTCAAAGAATCATTTAATCCAAGGTTTATACTTTGTTCATCAGTAGGAATATTGGACTTTGCTAGCAAGGCAATGGGAGATTGTTAGTGTTTTCTCACACGTCGTTTTGTCAAAGATTTGGAAAGGCTATCTTGATAGGTCTCACTTACTGTTATGTTTGTGCCAACATTTGCCAATTAAAATAATCCTGGTCAGAGATAAAACATCAGTCACTATTTCTTGTCATACTTTTAGAAATCCAAAGACATTAGTAGCAAAACAGGGAGAATGCCTTTCTTTTAGGATTTCTCAGCCTTAAAGCTTTTTCTGTACTGCAAACTACAGGACTAACAGCTATACAGGAAATCGCAAAGTGAAAGAAGCCCAAGAGTGCAAACCAGTGTTGTAATTTCACTGTACTTTCTACTTAACTCCAGTTATGAGAGGAAGGGTGTAATATTTGGGATTGTCTTTGACTTCTATTGTGAAAAGCAGGCAAAGGATAATCAAAACATAAAGCTTTCAGCAGAATATTCTTTAGTTTTTTTAGAGCAGGGACCATCTTTTTGTTAGGAGTTTGTACAGTGCCTAGCACCGTGCAGTCCTGGTCCTTGACTGGAGTCACCAAGCACTACTGCAATACAAATAATGCATAATAGTTGACATGTGAGAATTTCTTAACACTGATTAAATCACATTTTTTGATTCATCGTGATTGTCTTGAATTTGACTGAAATGTTTAAATGACATGAAATAGAAAAAAATGAGGAGCTACGGAAATCTCCAAGAAAATGCAGAAAACGTAGTTCTGATTGGATATGGTGTTCTTCATTTCTTTTCCTAAGCTGTTGGGTGGTATTACTATAGCAACAAAATTCAGTGGGAGCTCTACATACAGCTGAGATCCACCATGTGGAGCTCAGAGGAAACTAGGGCAAAATTATATTGTTCTGTAACTTGAAGTTATTGGCAGCTAATTCATTTTCTGGTACATCCATGCTATGGTCATTACTGAAACATTAATTTGGATAATACCTAGGAGAGTTCTTGTTTATGGTCAGTTGGCGTTGAATGTTTGGGAGTGGTAGCAGTGGCCTCTTCTACACAGCAAACCTAGACTTCTGGTGGGAGAATAAGAAATGTAGCATTACAAAAAAGAATTCCTCCTACGTATGTCTATAAATGATTCTAGCAGCTTTAGGTATCACAGTCGTGCAGGCAGTCAGAAAAGTGTTTGATTAAACTTACTGGCATATCTCTGTAATGTGGGCGTATTAGAAATCTGCATGCACAATATTCTCTTTAGATAAGCTTCTGTGAATTCTTCTGCATGTGGTACAACCTTCATGCTAGATTGTCCACATTTTGCAGGGCTGCAGATATTTATTTTAGCCATGTTCCCTGCAGCTCTGTGTCTATCTGTACTTAGTGTTGCCAGTTTGTCCACATAACTGCACATACACCCAGCTGGGATTGTTTATACAGTAGTGTGGCCATTCCAGTCCTAATGACATATTTATTAAAGACAGAGTATATGCACCAACCAGCAGGTATGGCAATTATTTTCCTGCCCACACACCATCTGGCTTTCATTCATAGATGGGGTAAACTACCCATCTGTAGTGGTTCTAGAAATGTTTAGCTTAGAAAAAAAGCTTGTCTTTATTTCAGAAGCTGCTCAGTTAAGGGATCTTGTTCAATTAGTAGCTGGAGTTGCCAGGCCTATGGATAGTAGCATTGGCCGAGAGTAACACTGAATTAAGCTGCTACATGTTCACCATGAAAAGAATGAGAATCAAGAATGTTTCTTCCGGCTCCAAGCAGCAGGGTATGAGTTAGTCAGAGCCAGCGAGAATCCGTCAGGGAGTTTGTAAGGGTGGATCTACCTCGCTGGTAATTAATGTGAGTACTTGTTTGCTCAGCATACCGTCACTGACTGCCAGGGTTATTGACTAGATGGAGTGTTCTGTCAATACTGCTATTTTGGGAGTTGTTTTCCAGCCTCTCTTGGGTTGGTTTATTCTGGAAATCTAAAAACAGTGCTGCCAGCAGTCAACGCAGCTTGTCTCTGAGGCTGGCAACACTTCCCATATGTCATGAAGAGGGAGCTAATGGGGCCTGCAAGTCAGAGGAGAAGAAAGTGTTAGATACACCAAAACTTTAAAAACTTCTTTTATAGTTTGGGCCTGGTGGTGCTTTTGAGCTTTCCTAGATTTGCTTGGCTTTTGCTGGTTATATCAAATATGGTGTGTGAACAGTATATAGCAGAGTCTGCACTGTACTGCACACTGCTTGCATTCCCAGTGGTCAGGAATTTGCCACTGCACATGATTCACAGTTGCTACAGAAACTCAGGGCCTCTCCATAACAGGAAGAATAGTAGAGCATACATTTTATTTATTTTTACCGTAGTTCTAAAGGCAAATATGTGTTGACCACAACAGTTTGAGTTCCATTTTCATCGCTCTACAATCCCACGAGTGGTACTGATAGCTAAATCATGGTGCACAAAAAAATTGGTTATTTATATACTGTTTAAAATAGTCCAGTTCCTTATGCTAGGCACAGGCACATTAACGTTCACAAATCTTATACATCCAATCAGACAAGCAGAACTCTATTAACTACCGCCCCCCCCACACCATTCCCTACACCTTTCATTAATTTACCCTTCCTCTAAATCTTGATGGACCAGTCAGGCCCGGAAGCTTTAGCTGAAGGTTTCATATTGATCTACTAAGGGAGAAAACAAGTTCCAGAATCAAGGGCCCCTTCACTGAAAAGCTAAATTATTTTTACCGCATCACCCCTTCCATCTAATCCAGGAGACTATAATTTTGAATAGCTCAGCTGCCATGAAATGACACAAGAAGAGTAGTCCCCCATGTAGCCAGGAACCAAATTATTTATAGTTCAGCACTGTCACCTGAAATTGCCTGTGGAAATGAACTGGAAGCCAGTGCAGATCATGGAACTGCGAGGTACACAACCAAGCATTCAGTTACTGCATTGTCTGCTACCTGAGGCTTCAATAAGGTCTTCAAGTTTAGTCCCACATGTAACCTAATTCAGTAATCCAGGCAGGGTGACAAAGGTGTGGTTATGGTAGCGATGTCTACATGTGTCACCAGAAGATCATCAACCCACCACAACTAGTGTAGTCTCTTATCATGCTGATACCTAAACCAAATGTACTAGGATCAGTGAGACCTGAGGACTCAGATGCTGCCGGAGTAGTAATCTTGTAACCATCACACAAACCACCCTAAAAAAACTCCTGGCTATTTTCAGGAGAGCAGGAATTTGCAGTTGTGTTTTCAACTAAAATGTCCCTCCCCTCCTCTGTTGAGCAGTGTGCTGTTGCAGTTCAGTGCCTGCCCTTTACTTTACTTTCAGGGTGTGGGTGAGCATGTAGCTTGTAAACCGCTTTGGAATCTGAAAGAAGCTACAAAGTGTAAAATGCTCTTGTTGTTCTTGTATAAGGGATTAAATGAACCTCTATTACCAGGAAGTTTATATCCCCTTCTCCTCTGTTTTAGGGCTAACATGGATCATGAGACTATGGAGTCTGTATGGTTAGTTCTCATCACTGAGATCAATCAGCAGCTGTTAGAAACATCAGCTCCTGTCAGATTTGCCCACGGACTGCCTATTTCATAGCAAACTGTGCAGTGTGATATGTTCTTATACAATTTCCTTTATATAAATCATCACAAAGTGCTTTGATAGTGAGAGTCAGTCAATCTGTCAGATCCTAATCACTGTTGCTCTGAGGGAGACGATCACAGGCCACTTCTGTAGTGCTGCTTATGTTTATCTCCTCCCCTAGTTAAGGTATAATACCATGAAGTATAACAATAAGCATGCAAAGTGCACTAAGTGTCTGAAATCCAGTTGACAGAGGTTTACATGCTAAAAAGGTGTTCATCTCCCAGTTATAGTGTGAGCTTTAAATATTGTTGAAAATCATTAGGAAATTGATAAACATGTTGAATGATCTGCTGTTGAAGATGGTTCAAACTATATCTACTATTGAATGAGCAGTAAAACACTGAAACCTGGAACTCAATGCATTGTTTAAGTTGTTGCCTATATATGGTTGTGTGACATCACATCAATATATCAGGCTGTCATATAGGGAACTGACACAAAATGTATCTGCAGTTTGTCCGCTAGTGACTAGATTCTTGAAATATACATGTTCTCTTATATGGGGTCAAATCCTGGCTTTGGTGAAGTCAATAGAAGATTTGCCATTGTTTTCAATGGGGACCAGAATTTCACTCAGTTACATTTGCAGTCCTAGCTTACATTCATTCTGTACGTGGAACTGCCATTGTAGTCTGATATCTGTACAGTAACAGAAGACAAAATGGTGTCTAGAGACTTCCTCTCAAAAAAATTGTCCTGTGAATTATATTGACTTGTTCTGTGGCCCATAGTTTTTGAGTTGCGCATATGACATTGTTGTCTGTTTTTAAAAAATAATGGGATCACCTCTCATGCTTTTCTGCAAATCCAAATGAGGTTTCATTTCTGTCCTGCTTACTGTAATGCATTATATGAGCCTGTCACAAATCTGCTGCTCAGACTAAATTATGTATCTTTCAGGTTGGGAATAAAATAGCAGTTGCGGTCTGTGACGCTGAATTTCCTAGGCACACATTCGGATCAATTTAAATTTGAACTTTGCAAAATAGAAGTGCAAGCAAGAGACACAGGACGCTTCTAGATATGCTCTGTTTTGGGTTTGCTTTGCTCTTAGTAATGTAATTGTATGCTGATATTTGTTTTCAAAGCCCTGAGATATTCCTTTGGCACTGGGAAGTACTCAATACCTTATGATACGATATTTGAAAGAGTAGTTGCTTGTAGAGTGCATTAGGTGAGTAATTATAGCTTGTTACAAATCCTTATAGGATGCTGAAGACAATGCTGATGGTATTTATCCTTGCATCATGTTAAATGCGTTAAAGACAGCTTAGTGGTGATGTACATCACGTTTAGATTTTAATCCACTCAGGAATTAGAGGCTGAGTATAATTGGTTTTCATCGGTGGGAACAGTAATGTTTGTACAGCTTCCATATTGCATTCATCTAATCAATACATGTACAGTGGAACCTCAAAGTTAAACATCAGAGTTATGAACTGACCGTACGTGTCATTTGGAACCAGAAGTACGCAATCAGGCAGCAGCAGAGACCAAAACAAAAAACCAAATCAGTACAGTACTGTGTTCAACATGAACTACTACTTAAAAAAAAAAAAAGAAAGCAGAATTTTTTCTCCATAGTAAAGTTTCAAAGCTACATTAAGTCAATGTTCAGTTGTAAACTTTTGAAAGAACAGCCATAAGGTTTTGTTCAGAGTTACGAACAACCTCCGTTCCCAAGGTGTTCGTAACTGAGGTTCTACTTCAATATTCGCTCTAATTTTGTGCAAAGCCCAGTTTTAAGATATCAAATGTTAGTTTTCCCAACTCTTGAAGATTTAGACTGTACAGCTGCAGAGAGGAGAGAATATAACATTGGTTGAAATTGCTGTCCAGTCCTCCTTTTCTTGCCTGGATGCCCCCAGATAAAGATCAAAGGTAATTTACAAAGAATGTCTGTTTTGTGTTTTAGAATTCTTGGTTTATATTCAGTGTTCTTTTTCTGTTACAAAAGGACATGAGAGAACTTTTCTGAATGTGCAAATTTGTAGAATAATTAAAATCCCATTTGCAGCAGAATTTAAATTCTGTTGCTGTGGTATGTGATGTGGGATTTTATCCAATGTCTTCCATTAAATACCAGTTTTCTGAATTCCAAATACTTATTTGATTATTTAAGTGTTTTTTTTAACCTGCATATAATGTGCACCTTTTGAAAGTCATGCCTACAGGTTGTCAGAGGAGACCGAATGCTTTTATGAGATAAACACCATGTGTAAGTAAAATCCAAATGAAGTCATCCTCAGCTCTTTTTTTAGCTCCTTCGTTACTTGTTGTGACAGTAATGTTCCTTCCGCTTCTCTAAGAATAGACAAAAGTCTCCCTTGAGCACAAACTGAAAAACGTGTTCCTTGAATCTTAATGAGACTCAATTCTTCAGGTTTTAGCAATGAAAATACCACTTTATCTTCTGTCTTTAAAGTTTTATGCCAAACTTTATTGGATCCTGTACTACCACCTTCAAAAATGGTTGTGAAGTGAATTGCTGGAACATCAAGAGCATATACAACTAGTGGTATGGGAAGTACAGACTGGGAACTTGCGATCTAGAGTATTGTTTCCTGTTACCCTTAATGGCGATCAGTGTTCCCTCTAATTTTTTACATCCATATGCAGAATGAATTTTGTTATGTGCACCAATATGGAGGTGATGTGTGGCGGGGGTGGGGCCCAGGGGTTTGGTGTGTGGGAGGCAGCTCAGGGCTGGGGCAGAGGGTTGGAGTGTGGGGGAGGGGGCTAAGGGCTCTGGTTGGGAGTGCAAGCTCTGGGGTGGGGCCAGGAATGAGGGGTTTGGGGTGTGAGGGGGCTCAGGGCTAGGGCAGAGGGTTGTGGGGGGGCATAAAGGCTGTGGCTGGGGGTACGGGCTCTGAGGTGGGGCCGGGGATGAGAGGTTTTGGCTGCAGGCTGCCCCGGGGAGAGAGGACTCCCCCCAGCCCTTTCTTGCTGCAGAAGCCTGGGGCTGGGGGAGAGGTGCCTCTCCCCACCGCAGCAGCTCTGGGGCTGGGAGAGAGACGCCTCTCCCCGCTGCGCTCCTGTGCAGCCTCTTTTAATCTGCCACACAGTTTAGAGGGAACTTAGATGGCGATCACTGTTTCCTTTTCAATATGAACCTTTCCACAGTACAGAATCGCTGTGGACATAAGTGATGAATTAGGGCCTGGTCCAAAGCCCCTTGAAATCAGTGGAAAAACTCCATTTGGAGTCCAGGAGCTTTGGATCAGGTCTTTAAATACAAGTTTCTAATTAGGCATTTGTTTTAAAATTTAGTAATAATCATTGTGTAATAAGGCTACATAAAGGCTTTAAGACCCAGGTAGAGGCGGTACAGAGTCAGACCACCCCAAAGGAGCTCTTGGGTTCATTATCCCTATCCAGACATAGTGCCTCTGGAAGTACAAGGGAACATGACCTCTCCTATGCCCTTTGAAGGAAGGAGCCCTGTCCAGTCTGTTCTTTCCCCACGCTCCCTAGGGAGATGAGTGCCAGTTTAGGTGTTGGCCTGGAGCAGTCCTTTCCAAACTAGGAAGGTCAAGTTGTCTTGCACTAGGATCTAACTTACTCTTTAATGTATTAAGATTAATTTTCACTGTTGTATTTGACAATATTGAAAAATGTTCTTTGCGGTGCTTCAAGCCAAGAGAGTTGAAAAGTGCCATTTTCCCAAGCCCTGGTGGTTATTAAATAAACCTTGCTTTGCTCCCTGCCTGTCAGTATCTTTAATACATTAGTTGTCTTTCTTTCTTGCCAAATATTCTGAATGGTGGAAAGATTTTTGGTTGCTATATTATATTATGTGACAGCAGCAACTATTGGTTCATAATAAATCTCATGTCTGAAGGGAAAAAAAGCAACACTCAGGTATTTATGCCCCTTTCCCCCAGCTATTCACCACCCCCTTTTCCTGGGGAAAAACATCACAACGCTGGTCAGGATCTCGGTTTTATATTCTAGCCAAAATTCAAAGGCTTTAGCAATACACTGCCACCAGGCACATGCTAGAGGGATGAGTACCACTAATGCGTGTGTTTTCCATGAAGGTCTCCCATCCAAGTACTGACCAAACCTGACTTGCTTAGCGTCTGAGATCTGATACAACATCGTAGCTTTATTTAGTATAGTATATTCATACTATATATTCATATATGTGTGGTTGTACCTGAAGTGTTATGGCTGCAGACCTTTAAGGAGGAACTGCTGCAGTGCAACTTGAGTTCTGAATTAAAATGAATGACGTAGTGTAGCATTTTTGGAACAAGTTAGTCAGGGGCTGGTTGGTCTGGGGTGCTTGGCTTCACTGGGAAATTGCCTGTATTTTCGCTGGCTGTGTCCAGTCTTTAATTATGCCCAACCAGACAGCAATTCTTGTACAAACCATTTACTAGGCAGCCTTCCTTTACTCCCTCTGATGGTTCCATGCTGCATCCTGTTTGCTGTGCCAGAATCTGGTGCAGTATAGGAGTACTGCACAATCGGTTATGGGATCTGATCTGGGCTGCTTCATAATCCATAGCAAAATATAACATGGGGCATCAGTTCTTCAAAGAGGAGGTGGCAAGCAGCAATGAGACAGAGCTGGAGGACCGTAAGCTTACCCAGCATTAAGACAGCCAGACAACCCCACCCCTGCTGCTTGGAAGCACACCAGAACTGCCAACCAACACTACCCATTTGCACAGCTGAAAGAGGAGGAGGGGAAGGAGGTGGTGTCTTGTCTTCTGTGCCCTGTGCTTTAGAAACATGGCATCTGGGCGTGGGTCGCAGCCAATCCACCCGGGATATAGTATGTCTACATTTACTTTTTGAATAAGAAGAAAAGGCTGTATTAATTGTAGCCACATCAGCAAGATAACACTATTATTAGTGTCACAAGTCAAAATGATTAGTCTTGCAGGATACACCAGAAAATTAATTCCTTTGTTACACAGCTTAAACATACTCAGCTATCTGGATGCCATAAAAGCCTCAGAAAAAATACAATTAATCAAACATACTTTGCCTTGTACATGTATATTCTCACCTTTGGCCATCTCCTGCTCCCACTGAAAAGAGTGGGAGTTTTGCCCTTGACTTCAGCGAGAGCAGGATCAGGCCCCTTGCACATAATTCCCTTTGCAGCACCATTAGAACATAACCCCACACATGCATATTTCATCCTAAGATTTTAACTACCATAATAAACAATAACTAAGTTGGAAAAATCTGTGTTTATTCTATAAAATTTAGCTCAGTTAGACAGACATGCCTCTATCTTATTGATTGATTTTGATTAAATTCAACTGTAAATGGCACCTGATACACAGTAAATCCAAAATAGTTTTGAAAAGAGGCTTGTATCCAGAATTCTGTTTCCATGAAGCCTGTTAAGGTGTTATCTTTATGGGCCAAAGCATAGGCCATTAACTGCTTTATAATTGTGACCACACCTGTGCTTGATGAGAAGAAAAGCCCCATTTATTGCCTGCTGAAACTCATAAATTAACCTTGAGTGCATGACACTTAGTAATTGGAAACTGTTATAAAGTGGCAGCTATAAAATTTTATATCATTATGTGGGTACTCATATTTGTGTTAGGGAATTGAACCAAAGAGTAGGAATGCCATTAATATGTCTGTCCTGCCAACACACTATGCACAAGTTTTCAGAGCTTAGAGTTATCCCATTAAGCACAGTATGGAAGCTTCAAATTTATAAAATGTAGAAAGCTAGGTAGAGACACTTTAATGCTTTCAGTGAATGCATTCGATGAAGTGCGCTGTAGCTCACGAAAGCTTGTGGTCGAATAAATTGGTTAGTCTCTAAGGTGCCACAAGTACTCCTTTTCTTTCAGTGATCTTAGTATCCAGAAATTCCCATCACAGGCATCTCTACCCTTGAATTTCTTTTTTCTTCATGTTCTTCAATGTTTTTCTTTGTCTTAGATCTTGTTTGTTTAAATTATTTACATTGACTATTTTTCTACCTCTGCTTCTGTTTATGGAGGCCATTACTTGTAACACTTGCATCCTTGTGTCCTACATAGCTTGTACACTAAGCAATTATAACATGTACTTCACATCCTATGGATTCTATTGTGTTTTTTTAAGGATAAAGTGACACTTTGTTACATTTACTGGCTACAGTCAAGAAAGGATCTATGAAAAATTTCACCAAAAATATAGTGGTATTAATGACTGACACTAAGTCCTTATATGACCAATGTCTAGTGCCATATTTTCTTGAAGTGTCTAGTTAGATAAAAATTAAATCCATGCTTAATGGAGGTACCAACAAGGAGTATGTTAACTTTTTGTAGAATATTGACGCCTATGGGAAATTGCATCTTTTGGATGAGTATTATACGAAAAGTTCTCCCTCACACCAGCTAAATATTTAGCCGTAAACACACAGGGCTAGGGCTTGTCTACACAGAGTGGCACTACACTATGGGGGTGTGATTTCTGTTTGAAACAGTACCATGTTAAAGTGCACTATGGAACTTTGCTTGTGCACCAGCAGATTGTACATGGACCAATTGATGCACAACGTTAGAAATCACGCCCCCATGGTGCACATTACCATCTCTGTGTAGACATACCCATAGGGCCTGATTCTCCTCTCCTTTAATCTCGTTTTACTCCAGCGGAACTCCATTTCAGTGGCATTACCTTTGCATAAAACGGATGTAACAAAATGGAAACATATCCATGCTCGTCAGACTTTTTGTGTGTCTGTCATACTTACACAAACTCTCTAGAAGTTGTAGCAGAATTTTTTTAACCAGGTAAGTTACCCATGGCCCAAATCCTGCCATTCATTCTCTGTCCTCCTCTTTCTATAAGTTAAGATTTCACAGAACTCTTTCTTGATCAGCAGAAATTAATAGGGAATAAGATCTTTGGGATTGAGCCCCAGTGGCAAACTTTTCCTTTGGTGGGGTTAGATGGTGTGTGTAAATCAGGACAGAGTTAGGGACAAATCCTGGCCTTGGATGTGCTTGACTCCCATTAACAATAATGGAGTTCTGCACAGATGTCCAAGGGCACAATTTGGCCTTCATCCTTGCTGTCTCAGGTATCTTGTAAAATAAGCTATTTCATTTGTGTGTAATGGTTAGTTCACTGACCTTAGCACATGTGCCCTAATGTTTGGAGCTAAGAAGCAAAGGTAGGTGAGTATATCCAATGAGATTTGGCAGTATCTCGCATTCTGCAAAGCCACAGGAGCAAACCGGGAACTAATGGTGACTCAATCACAATTCCTCCTGCATTGACTCAGTCACAGTTTATCCCCTTCTGTCCTGCCTTCTATGCTATGGCTGGGGTCAAAATCTCAGTAGAGCCGAGTAAGAGGGAGGCCTTATTCCCACATGCAGCTGAGTAAGTGCTGTGACCGTCTTACTCTAAGTATTCATTATTGATCCAAATTCTGAGTCATGCTGAGGGCCTGAATTTCACATTAACTTCACTGAGGTTTGCAGGGGCTCATTTTCAGGGTTTGGCCCATTTAGTAGTTACACAACTAGAGTGCTGTGGGCAAATGAATCAACCACTCTTCAAAACTGCAATCTATAAATATCACCAGGCATGTTTTCATTCACCGTTGCCTGTAAATTATGAACGCAAGAGACTAATAACAGGAGCATTTTACAGGTCAAGTATTTCCCTTGAGCTAGTTTTCTATCACACTATCACTTACCTTTATCCTCTTCTAGTTTGCTGATTTGTGACATTTTACTTCAACCTGGGACCATCAACTTGTGATGCTAAAACTTTCCACGCACAGAAAACTTCCAGATGCAGATTTCACTGAGGGGTGTTTGTTAGTGTGAAGTCAACCAAAATGAAGTGCAAAAGGTCCCTGAACTACAGAAGCCTAACTTGGTACAGGTGCTGTTCCAACATGTTAAAAACATACAGGCAGTGAAATATTTTTTGTTCCTTTCTGACCTCTTGGGTTTCAAAGCACCACAGAATTAGTCACTGCTGGTTGGCTACCTGAACTATAAATTACATTTTAAAAAAACCTGCTCAGGGGGACCAGAATTACTTACCTAAAATGACTAGTTGGAGCTGGAATAGAATTCTCTCTCCTCTGTCATTCAACAACATCAATATGGGATGACAGAGGAGAGAGAATTCTATTCCAGCACCACACGCATGATGCTGCCTGTCTAAATATGAATCAGCAGCAGGATGTTGGTATGTCAAATAACAAAGGATTCAGCCTCCGAAGCCAGAAATATCTTCTATCCAGCCCAGTGACAGATGTAGGAGCTGCAATGGTAGCTGACTTTAATCAGGCTCTGGAAGTTACAGGGGGAGGAGGGTAAGGAAAAGGGGTCTTTGCTCTCCTCTACTCTGATCCACCCATAAATGAGTCAGCAGTCACAATCTACCCTACTGAGGGTCCTGTGGGTCTGGGAATAGGATATAAACAGTTTGAAATGTTTTGATCAGATATGTATATAATGGGGTAGGTTTTTATTCCCTTATTGAATGAGAAAATTGTTTAGAATCATCAGCTTTGCGGTGTTCATGTTCAGCACTTTCTGCTAACGTTCTGAAACATACACTGTGAAACGTTCTGAAACATACACTTATCCTGCCAGTAAACTTGTTTGCCAGAATATTCACAGAAAACACACACAAGATCCCTTCACTGGAAGTGAGAGTCTTTAAAAAAAGGTTTGCAAAAGAAATTAAAAAAGAATAGTACATCATCTGCCCAGGGTTGTCAGTCCAACACTTTCATGACCAACACCCCACCCGCCCCAAGGACATAATTAATGATAGTCAAACGATGTCATAGAGCTTTTCCATTGTCATTTGTCTTCTCTTGGCATTTTGGCCTAGTAGGTACCACTCTTTGGATTTGTGCAGACAGTATAGAGATACACAATATAAGCAATTGCCTACCCTCACTGTGGAGCAACCAGGAAAGCAACAGGATTTTTTTAAAGCTACTGGGTATATATGGTCTCTGCTGAGCAGTAGCAGATGTCTAATGCCTTGCAGTTCAGTTTCCCATCTGAGGCAAAATAAGGAGTTATGCCCCTGAAGTCAAGGGGGTTATGGTAGTAATGTGATGTGGAGTCTAGAGATATTCTTAGTGTAACTTGTTTTATTTACACATATTCACCAGTCCTGCAATAGAGGTGGTCACAGACAGAAAGTGGTGCAATCCCTTCTTTCAGGAATTTAAGCCGAACGCCGGAGCAATTTGCCCCAGAGTTTAATCTAGTTAGACAGTTTACAGCAGAAGAAACCCAGAAAATCAACAAGTGCCTAGCACAATTGGATCCTGGTCTGTGACTGAGGTTCCTAGCCACTACTGTGACACACATAAATAACAATTGTCTTGCATGCCAAGAAAAAGAACTTGAAGACAGCGTGTAACAGCTTAACTGATGAACCCTGCCATAACAATATCTAGGACCTCCTCTCCTCTTTCACCACTATTACATCACCATAACCACTGTGACTTCAGTGTCATTACTCCTGATCTGCACTAGTTTAAACAAAAGGAGAAATGAGCACTTATGTTTAATACTGTTGCAGCATTACTTGGAGGAAAGTTACATTGTAAAGCACAGTACAGTGGTTACCATTAAAAAAGTCATCACTTGCTGGTGGTTATCACACAGTGTGTTTCTCCCATGCTACAGACAGGAAATAACAGTAATAACTAATTGTTTAGTAGTGATCACTGTGTATCCAAATCAGTCTGTCCAAGAATTGATGAGTATGACAAATGCATTACACAAAACAATTTTTGGGAAAAAGAGTACCTTAGAAGTCCTGGACAGTGTAAAATTAAAAATACAAATGAGGAAAGAAAACCGGTATTGAATAAATTAACAGTTCATAAAAAAAATAATTTCTGAAATCTTGCTTTCTCTTACTACTCTTTGCAAGCTTTTTTGAAGGTTATCTGAAAAGGGGAAAGTGATTTTCTTGAAAGCAAGTTTTGTATATCATCATTTCTTTAATGCATGTTAGCACAATTACCATTTAGCTAATGAACTCTTCAAATTTAATTAGCATAATTGATGCCAATTTTGACAAGAAAAAATCATCCTGCTGTGATAAAAGCTTTATAGAACTCACCAGTACTGATGATTGGTTAGATGGAGACACTGGTTATCAGCTTGGGCCCCTAAAAGCAGAATCAGCAGCTAATTATTATTTTCTGTTTAGTTTTATTCTGGTAAAGTGCACACACAGTCTCTGACCTGAGGAAGACCTTTCATTCTAGGACGAGTTTACAATATGAGTTATTGGTCATAAACAGTTAATTTTAAGTTATGTTGACCTCAGTCATTGACACTCAAAAGAAATATGATAGTGGCTCTCAGATACCACTGTGATGTGTGAGATATAAAAATACGGACAGACAGAGGCCAAAGTTTCTTTTTCACTGTACTGTAGGTATTCATGTTATATAGAGCTTGTGATTTAACATTAGAACTGACCTTTCATGTCTGCTTTCGTTCTGTTCCCTGGCTAGCATAAAATGTCCACGACTGTCAAACATTCATATAGTGCATGGTAGCCAAGACATCAACATCCATTCCTAATAGGCAGGTGTAATGGGGTCAGCTACTCACTGCTCAGCGGTGCCTCTTGCTGGCTCCTCTGGGGAATTAGCTCTCCGCTGTCCATGCTCCATCTGCTTGTTGCCTCAGTCATTCACTTTGTGGCCCCTCTCTCGTTAGTCAGGAGCTGCATTGCTTCTGCTTTGTGGCTTAGTCCTCCGGCCAAGTCACAATTGTCCTCCCCTTCTGGGATACTGTCAAAGTCTCTTTCCCTAAAGACTCAGGCAGTCTCCATATTCACTGCACTACTCCCACAGTGGCTGGTAGGGGAATCCGGGCCCTCCCTCTACTCCAGAGTTCTGGAACCCTCGAACCTGTAGATCAGGTCTGTACTCTCTGACTGTACTGCTCCTTCCCTGGACTGCCTATGCTGCCTTTCGCAGGCTCCTATTCTCCCCCTTGTATCCATGTGCGTGTCTACCGGCTCACCTTGCTCCCATGCCCTCTGTCCTCTACTCCTATTTCTGGCTAAGTGAGCTTCATTCTCAATTAGTATCATTGCCCCTTAACTCCCCACCAGCTGCAGCCTATCACTAACTGGGGTCTCTTGCCACTTTAACTCCTTCAGTGCTAGTGTGGGATGAACACCCCATCACAGCAGGCTAGTTTAGGGAACATTCATAGGACTTGCAATCAAATATACTATTCAAAATCCATGCTATGTAGATTATTACCATTTATTATATATCTGTGGTATGGCTCACTCTGATAAGATAAGTTTCCAAACACTTAGGAAAAAGGTTCCCTGCTCCAAGGAGCAGATGGTCTAAGGTTAGTTACATAGGTGATGATGTGTTCTTTCTGTTTCCTGATTGGACAACTCATCAGCAGAGTCTGATGCATGTATAAAAATATACACTTGAAAATTTACTTGTTGAATATTTGAGCATTAACTCTTCACACATACATGCCAATGAAGAGTGCCTGAATGTAAGGTTTACAGAGAATTTAATCACAGTTCACTTTCAAATTCAAATCCGTGGATTTTTTCCTTTATTTCCTTATGTCTAGAATTTGAACTGCCATTTATATAGGCATTGAGTCTTACAGCACTTGGTTATGAAGTGATAGTCTAGGATTTTCACATGAAGAATTCACTGGTTCTTGGCACATTCCACATTTTTCTAATGGAACAGTGTGATGGGAGTTTAATATGTATTTCCAGGCCACTTCTCACTGTAGCATCCAAACGCTGCACAGACATTAATAAATGAATCCTTGAAACAGCCCTATTGGATAGGAAAGTATTTTCAGCCCCATTTTAAAGATGGAGAAATGGAGTCACAAAGAGATCATGTGACTTGCTTAAGATCATACAAGGAGTCTGTGTTGGACCCACAAGTAGAACTCATATCTCCTGATTCCATATGGCCCTCACACAATAATATTGCTTCTTGATTGATACTTCTATGTGCAGTAGGTATTGATTTTAAATAAAACACATCAATTGGCACATTATCCATTCACGTGAAGCTGTCATGAAGGTTCAGGCCAGTATATCTATGGAAAAATTAAATGTGGGCATGACCCATCCTTTTCATCTAGCATATATGAGCCGATCAAAGGTTTCCAGCTGAATTTTTCTTAAAAGATTTATTAATACATCATAGAATTGTAATTGGTGGATTGAATTCTAGTCTTAACACCTGTCCAATTTGTAGATTGAGTTTTTACCAGATTGAGTTCACTGAAGGTTCCTTATAAATAGGGTGACCATATTTCCCAAAAGGGAAAATGGGACACCAGGTGGGGCTAGCCTGGGACACCATGTGGGGCTAGCCTGAGACCCCGCCACTTGTCCACAGAGCTGGCCTGATCCACTCAACCCGCCCACACGGGGCCAGTCTGTGCTGCTCAACACACACACACCCAGCCCAAGCTGCTCCCCCGCCCTATGTAGGGCTGGCGTCACCTCCTGTACATTCCTCCATGTTCCGTTAGGGGTAGCACCCCACTTTTTTCACAAAACTGAACATTTGTCCTGTTTGCTTTGCCAATTGATAATCAGTTGGCAAGAGCAAATGGGACAAATGCCCAGTTTTGCCAAAAAATGTCGGGACAGCTAGAACAGGGCTTAAAAAAGGGACTGTCCTGTCCAAAACGGGATGTATGGTCACCCTAATTATAAAGTACCTGGAGAAATAAGAAGCCACTCGATTTTAGATAGAGCCATACCATCCATTTCTCTCTGTGGTGCTTAAAGATTCACTTAGTGGAAATACCAGACAAATCGGTCCAGCAAGCAGTGAAATGGCCCATCTCCCTGAGAGGGTTAAAATCCCTCTGCACATACAATGTAGGTTTTTGCCTAACAGAGACTAGAGGTAGGGTACAGTTGCTCTAGCAGTCATTTTCTCCTCCAAAATCACCTGTCTGTCCAGGGGAAAGTCCCATTCTCTGTGGTTCATACCCTCCTCAGAGTGGGGCTAATGCACAGCATTGGCTGGCTACCCAATAGCAGCACAGCCAGTGCGCCTGCCATTCTGCCTGGGAGGAAGACTGAGCCTGAGCAGTCAGCTGATTGGATGACATGCCACCCCAAGTGTTGGGTCTAGGATTTCTTGGGGATCCTCAGTTTGTGTGTGTGTGGTTAGGAGGCCTTGTTCTCCTTCAGGCTGACACTAGCTCCTTCCCACTAAGAGAATAACGACATGGGAATTATGTGAGTTGAAACACCTGAAGTTTGCCCAATTAACTCTCTCCTCCTTTTCAGGGTTTTCAATGGCAGAGGTGCATCTGAGTGGGAGGGAGATTGAGATTTATGGCTTAAACCAAATCTCTGGCCTTTGACTCAATTTAGCACACCTTCTAACAATGCATCTTTAAATCTCCTTCCAAACGAAGCCCAAGTACATTTTAACATGACATCTTAGGGCAAGTCTACATTAAAAGCGCTACATCAGCATAGATGCAGCTGTGCCGCTGTAGCATGTCTGGTGAAGACGCTCTAAGATGATGGGAGGGCAGCGCGCTCTCCCATTGGCATAATTATTCCACCTCTACGAGAGGTGGAAGCTATGTCAGTGAGAGAGCATCTCCCGCAGACATAGCGCCAGTGTGGACAGCGCTTAGATCCCTGTAACTTGCATCACTTGAGGGGATGTCTTTCACACCCCTGAGCAATGTAAGTTAGATCAACTGAAGCAATAGTGTAGACCTGTTCTTAGTATAGGTATAGTCAGCCTGATTTTGCTCTCACTTGCAGTGGTTTAAATTAGAAGTAACTCTGCAGAAATCAATGGCATTCCATCAATGCAAACTCAACCTGAGCTCAGGCCCATACTGTATAATAATTAACTACTGATTATGAAAATGAAAGATTTAAATAATAGTATTTACATTGTTGACTACAACTTCTGGATACAAGAATTTGGTGGAATTGTTTTGTATAACGGCACATACATACAAAAACGTTCCGGTGTTCAGTTGCTTTGTATCCCATGAGGTTTTATTAAACTTAACGAGAGGTGAAGTGTCATTTGCATTAGATACTGTACTGTCCTTGTGGCAGGGATGAGACAGACTTGATTGTAATGAATTTAGAGATAATTAGTTTTTAAGGCTGCTGCATGGAAGCAGGCTGGAGAGGGTGGAAATTACAAAAAAAAGTTGGATTTTTTTAAGTTGTTTTCATTTCACAGGGTTCAAAATCGAATCTTTATCAAAAAATTAATTTGTATACATTCTTATTGAAAACTTCAAAAAAAATTCAATAACTTTCAATAATCATTTCCATTAAAAATCAATAAAATGTTGACATAAATTGCCACAAAAATCTAATAAAAAATGAAAAATGTAGGGAAACTCAACTGTCTATTTGGTTCGGTGTGCCTGTGAGCGGCAGCTTGTAAATCTCTGATTTTAAGGTAAAAATGGAGTCTTAAAAAAATCAAATGCTCTTATTAGATCAAAACTACTATAGATTTCTGAAGTTCTGGTTTGCAAAGATGAAGAAATTTTCACAGGAAGACTACCTCACCTTCTCTGAGGCTTCCAGTAAATTGGCTAGATTGTGATATATCACTTACACCAGTTTAAACCCAGAATAATATCACTGAAGTCACAGCATGGCATTTCATGATGTCTGGACCACTCACATCTCCCTCCACCCTCACTCTTTTTCCTGTATGGAACAGGGACCCAATGGGGGCAACAGTACTTTGGTGGTGTCTGAGACCCTGCCCAGCCTTTCTGCACAGAAAGTAGGAAACTGGAATCTTTTTTGATTGGGTCAACAGGCCTTTGAGTAGTAAGGTCTTTAGGATTTGGCCTTTAATTGCAGGATTTAGGTATAACCTCTTGCCTTTTTTTTTTTTTTTTGCAATTCATTTTCTGAAAACCAACATATGTCTGGTAGATTTTCTGAACACTCAGAGAAAGCAAGGCTCTGTGAAGTCTCATTAATCAATTTTCTATGTGTGTTGTTTCTCAAGAAATCAGTCGACGAACCACAGGTGTGTTCTGAATTCCTTCACTGGACTTCCAAATCTGTAGATGTTCAGAAAGAGATAGTTACTTTATAGTACAAAATTTAAATTCTTGTTGTTTTTCTGGGAGCGTCATAAAACATCTCTAAAAACCCAAAGGGAGTGGTTCAGTGCAATTCATTTATATTCTCATATTTTGAAGTGCAGCTACTTTTGCTTTGACACTGCAAAGCATTTGGGACTAGATCCAACACCCATTGAAGTCAGTGGAAAGCATCTCATTGGCTTCAGTGGGCACTAGATCAGATCTTTTAAGTATGTGTTTAATGGGACCCAGTCATAGTGAAAGTCATGCTTAAGTTCTTTGCTATGTCAGGGCCTTAAAAACAGCTGCTATACAATATATCAGTGCTTAAGATATTGTACTCACCCACGAGGATCTAGAAACATATCTATTGTGTTCCTTCTAAACATATTTCTAAGTTTAGGGAAAATTTTGGATAAAATATTAGTCCTTGGAAAAGGAAGTAACTTCAGTAAATTAATAAAGGGAATTGTATGATGATACTACTTAAATTAGAAATACTGTACAGCAGTGAAAGCCTCACTTCACTAACAGACTTTTATTTTATAAATGTTGTTTATAATTGAATTTGGCTTTCTTAATAAAATACAACAAGCCATAGCATTTGCTACTGCAAAGTAAGATTCACCTCAGAGGCCTGCACTAAGCTATCTCAAAGTAACACATGCTTTCCCACATTTCAGTGTCATTAACTTCCCATTAAAGGGATTTTTCTTAATGTTTGTTTAAACGGCCACATAGAAGGTAAACAAATAGATTCAGGGCAAACATACGGAGCCACAATTATATCTCTTTTCTACCACTTTTACCTTGACTCTGCCTTACACTGGTGCAAGTGAGATCCGAATCCAAACCAACAGGAGAATTTACAAAACACTGTTACAAACCTACAGTCAGGATAATTCCTGTGATAACTGTGCAATTAGTCCTGATCCTGCTCTCGCACCGGGCTAAATCAGATTACTTGAAATTGTGTCTGGAACTTGATTAAGGGTGCTTCATCCCTTTATTCTGGTATTTGATTAATTGTTGTTTGTGCGTCAACAATAAAAATATTTGAAAGCGGGGGGAAAAGACAGTGTAAAACCAGGGTTCAGTATCACCAATGCTTGTGATTTTATTCAGTCTCACCCTGTTTGATGTTTTTCCTAAAGCTCTTGGAGTCAAGTGATTGTGAGACTCATGTTTCATTTTAAGACAGAACGAAGTTCCTGCCCTTCATGGCTGCAGAGTGAAGTTTAAAACACGAACCCTAATTCCTCAAAAAGCAGAAGGCAAGTAAAAAGAGCACAACTTATTGTTTTAAAATCTTGTGATTTGTAAATTCATCTCATGAGTCATACCATCCAAAATCATGACTTTTGAATGTTTACAGTTGGCAGTACTCAGGGTTACAGATTGTATTTGGTCTGTTCATTTCAAATTGCAGCTCTCCGTTCTCTTGGGCTCTCTAATGTTGTAGGTTCCCTCCGATTCCAGGTGCAGCAAGTGTACCTTGTTGTCCTGCTTATTGTTGTCTTCCAGTTTCTTACAATTTGAGCACAAATCAGTGGCAGAGGACTCACTTCAGAAGTCTGAAGATTTAAATTATAGTCCTGTTGTTGATTTACTCTTTTTGGTTAAATGGCATGTGTATGTGACAGTCTCCCTGTAGAGCTGGGTGCCTAGAAAACATCAGGTATTCCCACATTCATTCTCAAGAATGAGAGACTGTGCACATTTGAATGTTTTCTGAGCAAAATAGCTGTGACGGATACTTCTGTTGATGCACTACTTGTACTTGGTAAGCTAGTTCAACGTTCATGGCTATATGTGGGTTGTTGCTGGCACATAGCAACATGCAGCATTTTCTCCACTGCTAATATGTAATTAGATGCTTGGTGAAGCATACTGAAACATTCAGTTATATGAAAAGCATTATAGAAATGTGAGTTGTTTTTGCTCTTACTATTCCTTATCCAAAGGTGTTTTACATTCATTGGGAAAGTCTTTGCCCAGGTAGGCGCAAGCAGGAAGAGACTGAAAGTGGCATTTTTCATAAGCTTGTTATTAAATGATTTATATTAAGTCATTTATTAAAAATGAGTGAGACTCCAGATACACCACCTGGAAAATGGAATTGGAAAATGTCATGCTGCTGGTGGATAATTGCCATAGTTATTCTACAGTATCTACATTATTAGCTTATGGAATATCTCAGCAAGTAAATACTTTTTGCCAAGATATTATCCATAAGGCTTTCTGTATACAAAACTAACAACATTGAGGGGTTTGACTTCCATTAATTTCTCTGATAAGCTTTCTTTTGCTGAATTTTTTTATTAAATATGGAGGCTTAGCTGTGTTTAGAATGTCAGTTCAAAAAGCATTTCAAACAATAACTCCATAAAGTGTGATGTATTTACACATTTATTATTAAGGATGGCCCTGATTCAGCATTGTGTTATTCCAGTTCTGCTTTGGTGTAAAACTGGAGTAATGTAATGGTGAATCAAACCTAAAGTATTTATTTATTATACGGTAGATTTTGATATGTGTGCTCATGCTGAGCAGAACCTAACTCTATGTGTCCCATTGATTTCAGTGAAATTTTGCTCAGCTCCATAAGCAAACAAAATCTGTCCCTATATATTTAGCAATAGATATTTATTATGAGCCGCATGGAGTAGTACCTTATTCCACATTAACTCCAGTGGGACAACTCATGCTGCAAACTACTGTTCAACAAGAGTAAAAGGTATCACTCTGGCTCTAAAGTTTTCAAAATAAAAACATTAGTAAAATGACTACAGAATGTGTAAGTTAGAAGACAGTATAGCAGTGGTTCCCAAACTTATTCCGGCATTTGTGCAGGGAAAGCCCCTGGCGGGCCGCGCCAGTTTGTTTACCTGCCGTGTCCGCAGGTTTGGCCGATCACAGCTCCCAGTGGCCGCGGTTCGCTGTTCCAGGCCAATGGGAGCTGCTGGAAGTAGCGTGGGCCAAGGGACGTACTGCTCCCAGTGAAGTCAATGGCAAAACTCCCATTAACTTTGATGGTGCAGAAGGAGGCCCATAGAGAACAGTAACAATTTTGTAAGAAGGGGATCAAAGTGGCCCCTCTTATTAAAGGGAATCATTAAGCCCTAACTGTTGTGGTGTGAGCAACAACAAGGGCAAGTATTGCTTCTTAGAGGCACCCAGTGGTGGTCAATTTCCCCAGATTTCTGGGTAGGGGCTTGCGCTGGTTCTGTTTTGTAACGTTAAGAGGAACCCCTAGATATTGAACCGTGCCCTTATTGCTTCTGATACCATCTGATGGAAGGATACTACTCTGTTCTGATCTATGTTTACCAGATCCGTTTTCCGCAGAAACCAGTTTAAGTCCAAGTTTATTTAACCTACAGTGCTTATATTAAACCTATGCTAGATTTTTCTTTATAGTATTTGAAGTCAATTTACAACCAGGGCAAAGGTTGAGTAAGAGATGCTGATGTAAGGATAATAGCAGTCTCAGCTGGCAGTCTTGGAGATTGAAATCCTTTCTATCCATAGGATAGATAGTGAATGATCCTTGGCAGTATAGCTGCCCTGTGAAAGACTGGTTGGTCCACTGTCAGGAACAGCTTTTTGGATGGCACATGCTATAGTCACTCCTTGCCTGTGTGTTCATGTGAGATCATGGCCTGGCTTGTGTAACCACTCAGGGGCCTCCATAGAAACCTTTAGCACCCCTGTGTGGCCTCCTCAGACTTGAGGTCTGGATGTGGAGAGCTAAAGAGGTGCTGCATGACCAGTCTGCGCCCCACTCTGAGCAAGTGGGTGGAGGGAGTCGGGACCAGATGGAGTGAAGGCTCCATTCCCACCCCTGAACGCATTGGCCAGCACATTTCAGCCTGCCCACAGGAGCAGGATTGTATCTTCCTCTGCTGCTCCTGAAGTGGATGAGCTTTTTGCTGCCCCTTACACAGGGCCCATTGTAAAAGCACAGTCTAGTCCTTTGTTTCTCTCAGCAAGCAAGAAAGCAGACAGGGAATAAGCTGTCAGTACAATAATGAAAATAAAAGTCTTTATCCTACGTTCTTGACTCCTGGACTTTAATGGGATTTTTAAATTGAAGTAATGAGTGATGAATAGGGATCAAGACACCAAATTCATTCCTAGGGCTGGTTAAATTTTTGGCTTTTCCACCAAAATACATTTTTTTTTGTGTGGAAAATGTTCCTTTTGGGTGAATTTTTCTGGTTTTTCATTGAAAAACTGGAAGCCAAAAGATTTTTCTGTAAACATTTTTGGTTTTCAGTAAAAAACAAACAAAAACAACTTTTTGAAAGTGAAAAATGTTTATCAAAAAGTGATTTTTTTAAATGAAAATAATTTACACAAACAGATTTTTTTTATTTCTATTTGCAACGTTTGATTTGAAAAAACAAACAATTGCAGGAAACTTCAAAATTTACTGTTCCCTCTTCTCCTACTCCTCCCCCTCCCCCCCCAAAAGAGGCATTTTCAAGTAGTTGTATACAGCCCTAGCATGGGCAGGTGTAACTCTGCTGAAGTTAATGCAGTTGAAGCTATTTTCACTAGGTCTATATATGGCTGATAGAATTATTTCACCCTTTTTATTTCATGTTCATAATTCTCTTTAGTGTCAATAATCCCTGGTCTACACTACGGGGTTAGGTCGAATTTAGCCATGTTAGGTCGATTTAAAAATGACTGTGTCCACACAACCAACCCTGTTCCGTCAACCTAAAGGGCTCTTAAAATTGACTTCTGTACTCCTCACCGATGAGGGTAGTAGCGCTAAAATCGACCTTGCTGGGTCGAATTTGGGGTAGTGCGGATGCAAATCAACGGTATTGACCCCCAGGAGCTATCCCAGAGTGCTCCATTGTGACCGCTCTGGATGGGACTTTGAACTCCGATGCACTAGCCAGGTACACAGGAAAAGCCCTGGGAACTTTTGAATTTAATTTCCTGTTTGGTCAGCATGGTGAACTCAGCAGCACTCAGCAGCAGAGGTGACCAGGCAGTTCCCCCAGAATCGCAAATGAGCTCCAGCATGGACCGAAAGGGAGACACTGGATCTGATTGCTGTATGGGGAGAAGTATCTGTGCTGAACTCCGATCAAAAAGAAGAAATGCAAATATATTTGCCAAAATCTCACAGGGCATGTTGGAGAGAGGCTACAACAGGGACACACAGCAGTGCCGCATGAAAGTTAAGGAGCTCAGGCAAGCCTACCAAAAGACAAAGGAGACAAACGGTCACTCCAGGTCAGAGCCCCATACATGCCGCTTCTATGATCAGCTGCATGGCATTCTAGGGGGGGACCCTATCACTATCCTACCACTGTCTGTGGACATCTAAAAGGGGGGAGTCTTACGCAACAGGGAGGAGGATTTTGTGGATGAGGAAGAGGAGGAGGAGAATGCGCAGCAGGCAAGCGGTCAGTCCGTTCTCCCTGGCAGCCAGGACCTTTTCATCACCTTGGAGCCAATACCCTCCCAAGGCGGGATCCCTGACCCTGAAGCCGGAGAAGGTACCTCTTGTAAGTGCACATTTGTAACTACAGTACAGGGTTTAAAAAGCAAGTATGTTTAATGTTTGATTTGCCCTGAAGAATTGGGATGCATTCGCAGCCAGTACAGCTACTGGAAAAGTCTGTTCACATGTTTGGGGATGGAGCGGGAATCCTCCAAGGACATCTTCATGAAGCTCTCCTGGAGGTACTCTGAAAGCCTTTGCAAAGGATTTCTGGGGAGGGCTGCCGTTTTTCGTTCTCCACAATAGGACACTTTACAACGCCAAGCCAGTAGCAAGTATTCTGGAATCATTGCAGCGCAAAGCATGGCAGCGAATGGTCCTGGGTTTTGGTCGCATTCAAGCAACATTCGGTCTATATCTTTCTGTGTTAGCCTCAGTAGAGTGATATCATTCATAGTCAGCTGGTTGAAATAGGGGAATTTTTGTAAGGGAACAGTAAAAGAACCCCATTCATGCTGGGCTGTTTGCGCTTGGCTAAAAGGAATCATCCCAGTGAATAGCCATGCAGCTGTGGGAAGGGAGAAGGGATCATCCCAGAAAATAGCCACGTGGAGGTGTGCGGGGAGCTGTGTGCTGCACATCCACCTGAAAACCGCAGCCCTCCCTTTGCTTGCTCTGGGAAAGGAGGGCGCTGCAGTTTGAAAACATTCCCAAATGCTATGAAGGTGTAAGAAGCCAACCCCGTGTACCAAAAGGCTTACCATAGCTGCCTGGAAACCGAATTCTGTTGCCCAGCCGTGTGTGTGTGTGATGTGTCACCATACCAGCAGGTGCTCAATATAAAAGGCAAAATGCGACCTTGTACTTAAAGCACATGTGCTATCTGCTGTGAATGGCTTGATTCACTGTGAAAGAGTCTCCCTTTTGTTATCAGAAATGTATCATCTTAACTTTTACCATCCCTTTTTATCTCCCTCCAGGTGCAAATGTTTCTGTGCTCCCCCTATCATCTCCGTCCCTGAGGTTATCGCAGATTAGAAGGCAAAAAAACCACACTTGTGATGACATGTTTGCTGAGCACCTGCAGTCCTCCCACACTGATAGGGCACAGCTTAATGCACGGAGGCATTCAGTGGCAGAGGCCAGGAAAGAATTAAGTGAGCGCGAAGAGCAGAGGCAGGACGCGATGCTGAGGCTAATGGGGGAGCAAAGGGACATGATGAAGCATCTGTTGGGGGAGCAAACGGACATGATGAAGCATCTGCTGGAGCTGCAAGAAAGCTAACAAGAGCACAGACCCCCACTGCATCCACTGTATAACCGCATGCCCTCCTCCCCAAGTTCCATATCTGCCTCACCCAGACGCCCAAGAATGCGGGGAGGTGGGGGAGGCTCCAGGCACCCAGCCACTCCACTCCAGAGGATGGCCCAAACAACAGAAGGCTGTCATTCAAACAGTTGGATTGTTCGTTGTAGTCACACTAACAATGTGGCTTTGTCCTTTTCTCCTTCCCACCCGACCTGGGCTACCTTGTCCATTATCTCATTTTTTTTTAATTAATAAAGAATGAATGCATGGTTTCAAACCAATAGTTACTTTGTTTCAAAGGGGGGAGGGTGGTTGGCTTACAGAGAATTAAAATCAACAAAGGGGGCAGGTTTGCATCAGGGAGATTCACAACTGTCACACTGTAGCCTGGCCAGTCACGAAACTGGTTTTCAAACCCTCTGTGATGTGCAGCGCGCCTAGCTATGCTTTTCTAATCGCCCTGGTGTCTGGCTGCTCAAAACTGGATGCCAGGTGATTTGCCTCAACTTCCCACCCCGCCATAAACATCTCCCCCTTACTCTCGCAGATATTATGGAGCACACAGCAAGCAGCAATAACAATGGGAATGTTGGTTGCACTGAGGTCTGACCTAGTCAGCAGACAGTGCCAGCGAGCTTTTAAACGTCCAAAGGCACATTCTACCACCATTCTGCACTTGGTCAGCCTGTAGTTGAACGGCTCCTTAGTACTGTCCAGGGTGCCTGTGTAAGGATTCATGAGCCATGGGAGCAAGGAGTAGTCTGGGTCCCCAAGGATAACTATTGGCATTTCAACATCCCCAACGGTAATTTTCTGGTCTGGGAAATAAGTCCCTTCTTGCAGCTGCTCGAACAGCCTGGTTCCTAAATATGCAAGTGTCATGCACCTTTCCCGGCCATCCCACATTGATGTTTGTGAAATGTCTCTAGTGATCCACCAGTACTCGCAGCACCATTGAGAGGTACCCCTTGCGGTTTATGTACTGGTTGGCAAGGTGGTCCGGTGCCAAGATGGGGATATGCATTCTGTCTACCGCCCCACCACAGTTGGGGAACCTCATTGCAGCAAAGCCATCCAATATGACCTGCACATTTCCCAGAGTCATTTCCATTGACAACAAAACGTCAGTGATTGCATTGGCTACTTGGATCACAGCAACCCCCACAGTAGACTTGTCCACTCCAAATTGATTCCCGACTGACCGGTAGCCGTCAGGCGTTGCAAGCTTCCACAGGGCTATCACCACTCGCTTCTCAACTGTTGCGGCAGCTCTCATCTTGGTATTCCCGCGCTTCAGGGTGGGGGAAAGCAACTCAGAGTTCCAGAAAAGTGGTCTTACGCATGTGAAAGTTTCGCAGCCACTGGGAATCATCCCATACCCGCAATACTATGCGGTTCCACCAATCTGTGCTTGTTTGCCTGGCCCAGAATCGGTGTTCCAGCCCCATTGCCGCCATGATGTCCCAATTGCTACAGCCCGTGCTTTCAGGAACGTCTGTGTCCATGTCCTCATAAAAATTCTCCTCATGCTGGCGTTTCTTAGCCCGGTTCTGCATATAGTCCAGGATAATGTGCGAGGTGTTTACAATGCTCACAACAGCAGCGGTCACAGTGAGCTGAGCGGGTTCCATGCTTGCTGTGGTACGGCGTCTGCACAGGCAACCCAGGAAAAAAGGCGCAAAACGATTGTCTGCCATTGCTTTCGTGGAGGGAGGGGCGACTGACGGCATGTACCCGAAACCACCTGCGACAATGTTTTTGCCCCATCAGGCATTGGGCGCTTAACCCAGAATTCCAATGGGCAGCAGAGACTGCAGGAACTGTGGGATAGCTACCCACAGTGCACCACTCTGTAAGTCTATGCTAGCCATGAGGACGCATTCTGCCAACTTAATGGGCTTAGTGGGGACATACACAATCAACTGTATAAGACTGATTTCTAAAAATTGACTTCTGTAAAATCGACCTAATTTCATAGTGTAGACATACTCTTACAGGAGGAACTTTTTTTTTTTTTTGCTCTGGCGCCCCCTAGTGGCCCATCTGAGGATTAGCATGCCACTTGGTCTGGTGCCTCTTCATGCAATTCACTCACTCCTTGGCCTCTCTCATGCTCCTGGATCTGAAACACTTTCCTCTTCATGGTTTTGCTCTCTAGCCAAGTCACAATAAAGTTCACCACTTCTGGGGTATTATCACAGTCTCTTTCCATACTGTCCTCAGAAGTCCCCAAATAGGCTGCCCCTAGCATACCACTCCCACAATGAGAACCCGGGCCCACCTTCTAAACCAGGTCCCAATCCAGGCACCCTTGACCTAGCAGCTCAGGTCTTTATTCTCCCAGGCCTTACTGCTTCTTCCCTCGACTGCTTCATACACTCCCTATTGCAGACTCCTACTCTCCCTCCCACTTATATCAGGGTGTGTAGACTGTAGGTGCCCTCACAGCAGGCCCGCCTCATCTCTGTTGCCAGCTCCCTGGCTTTATAGAAGCCCCACTTTTTCTGCCCTAGTGAACTTCATCCCCAATTAAGCCTCATTGTGTCCTAGCTCCCCTCCAGGTACAGCCTATGGCCAATTGGCCTCTTTTGCCTATATTAACCTTTCCAGGGCTAGTGTGAGGTGAATGCACTGTCATACTGTCTGGAGCAGCTCATGACAGAGTGCCAACCTCAGGGCACACTGTCAAAAGGAGGGCAGATACCCCAAACTGATTGTATATTCTATAGTTAGATTTAATCAACACAGTAACAAATGCGAACTCCTAGGTTATTGTAACTATTTTACCATGAGTCACAGACAGTCCCTTTAGACTCTCCAGACTATCTTGCCAGTCAGGCAAGCTGGACTTAGTTCTAAATGGTCATTTACACCAAAAGTCACAAAATATTCAGGTTGCTTCTGGTCCCAAAAGACCAGTCACTTACCCCAGATCAATTTGTACCTTAGATCTCACCACCAAAGATGCCTGTAGCCAATCCTGTAATAAATTAACTAAAGGTTTATTACCTAGGAAAAAGAAATCCGAGAGTTATTTACAGGTTATAGCAAGCAAGCATATAGTAACAAATGAGTTTCAGTCTGTTATTCAAAAGGTGACAGAGATGGTCAACCCTGGGGATCTCTGCTTATTTGTTTCTTAGCTCCAGCCCTTGTAAGAGTGCAAACAGCAGAGAGATGAAAAATCTTCATGTTACCTATTTTTATTTCCCCTATTCAGGATTCAAACGGATGGGACCAGGCCTTCTGCACATACTTCTCCATGGGTGAGTGTGGCAATCAACAACGCTTTTGTCCTACAACGGCTCACTTAATTTTTGATAGTCCTCCTGGATGGGTGGGGGGAGCTACTCTGCCTGTCTGAGTTCACAAGTTCGGAGCAGGCATTTTTACAATTATAAGCAAACTTATATTTTACCTTGTAGCATGGAGTACAGACATTACATATGAGATTAATGCATGCAGCAACCTACAAGCATTTCATAGTGTCTAAACACTAAATACATTCTTATAAGATTAATACCTATTTTGAACAAAACTTACATACAGGTGAGCTGGCTTGGTTTCCAGCTATGAGTTTGTCAATTCTTAGCTAACACCTGCGGCCTTGGCCAGAGCTGGCACTTGGTTTACCAATGTCACATGCCCCATCACAAAAAGTTACATGTGGTCGTTGAGAGGTAAGTGACCCCTTCATGAGCTTGTAAGAACAAGGAGCAAAAGTTTTTTTAAAAGTGTCAGCAGTTGCTTTGTTCTGTTTAGTTTTAAGAAGCTATACTTTTACAATTGGAAGCCCAAATCCTGCTTGCCTTACTCAGTCAGTTGAGTAACTGAGACTCCTTGCATCAGTGGAGTGAGCAGGATTTGACCCTCTGTAACAAACAATGCACATGACTTGGTGTAGAACACTAACTTGCTCCTGCAGTGGTCCCACTGACGCCAGGGAGGAGCATGAATGTGAGTAATGGTGTCAAAATGTAACCAAAATATAAAAATGGTTGCCCTTAAGTGACAGGCAAGTTTAAAAATTACATCATAGTATTAGTTTGGAAGTAATTGCTTTCTAAATATTTGTGAGATTAAAAAAAAAAAAGATTCAACTGCTCTAAAGGGAAATAAATCCCTCCAAAAGATCTAATTCTAAAAGGCCGTAAATTGGTACTTCCATTAGTTTTTTTAATTATCTTTCATTGTCTTTTTACATTTAATAAAAATATAATACAACCATATCCCATCACTTTAGGTTATAATAAAAAGACTCATATCTACTCAAATTATAACTAAAGTTTAATATTTGATACCTTAAGGGTATAGTCTGTGAACAGAAATCAATATTTTATACTGCTTCCTGAAGCACAATCCTAGTAATTTCATTGGGGAGTAGAGATTGCAAACAAGTGTAAATAATGTTGTCCTGGTTCTCCCTTCACCTCCACTAGTTTTACACCAGTGTAGAGTTTATAGCTAGTTTACGTATTATGAGAGAAGAATCAGTCTGTCTAATGTTTGTCCATCCTTCATTACACAGAGACTGAGAAGGAAGAGAAATGGGAGGAATATTTACAGACAAACAGTAAGCTGTAAAGAATCTAAGCATTTAAGATCTAAGCAGAAGTAATGAGAATTTCTGATTCATGTAAAATTGAATTCCCAGTGCAGGAGATTAGCAGTTTTACTACCAGTTTAGTAGGGATTATTTCAATATACTAGCACCGTACACAACTTTGTAAAGGCTGCATTACCTTGATTAATTCACAGTTGATTATCTAATCCTTCATAGTGGGGTTTTATACTGAACTCAACTGAAATCAGTAGTTATACTGCCATAGATTTGCTGAAAGGAAGTATAGTATCAGGTCCCAGCAATGCAAACTCCAGTCCTTAATGTGTTACTATCCAATTTATCTCCATATCTTTCTGACTTCATTCTGTTCCATTTAGTTTTTTTATGAGGTCTTTCTTCTCAAAAGATGTATTTTCACTTCTAGTGAAGTGCTTTTCATTTTGCAGAGTGTAAAACTGCTACTTGTGAATTCTCTGTGGCAAAGGATTTTCTTATCTCTACAGATTCTTTACATTTGTCCCTCTGGGTGATTAGACTCCAGTCTGGGAATGAATATTAATTTGGTTGTGTCTTTTTATTTATATATGGCACCTTTCTTAGTTGATCGATGTGCACATACTCTGTCTTGGGTATTTCTAAGATACATTCACCATGGTATCTAAGTGCTATCCATTTATATGTCATTCAGTATATTCAAGAGTGATTGCCTTTCTTCAGAGCCTTTACATTCCTCTTGTGTGCTGGGCATATGTTCTCATCACTGTTACACTTGTCATCCTCCACATTTTCCCTCCACTGTTGGTTAAACCCACTTTATCATGGCTTGTCTTTAAGTTGGATAGTAAACTTTTCAGGGCCGGGACTGTCCCTTGTATAACACAAAGGGCTCTTGATACTAACTAAGGCCTCTCAGTATTACATTTATCCAAATAATAATGGGAACGGTGACATCACTGGAGTGAATCTTGAAAAAAGGCAGAGAACCTCCAAGCAAAGGCTGATGACATGCCCTGATGTTTCTACTGTAAATAGATAAATAAAAACCCAAGCAGGAGAAAAAGCTGCATTATATCTATTTGGATAGATAAAGTTCAGCTCTAATTCCAAACCAGAGATGTTAATGCTAGAACTACTGTACCATACATGAAGCGAAATCACATTTATTTTTCAACGCTTGCAATAACCTTTTAAAAATAACTATTATTTTCATATACCTGGCAACCAATCAAGTAGCTTCTGCAAAGGGACATATCCTACTCTTGACATGTACAAAATGCATCCTTAGCTTAAAGGGCTTGACCCTACAACACGTTGAGTATTTGTCTGGGTTGCTGAGCACCCTCAACTCTCACTGAAGTCAGTGGGTGTCATGGGAGCTCAGCATATTCAAGGATCAATCCTTTAATTGGGTTGGACACTGGAAATCTATTGCAAGAAAGGTAATCCTATCTTTTATTTTACAAATACGAAAAGAAGTTATCTTTATAGAGCCTTTGGCACAAGCACCTTTTTTTATAAGAGAGTCCTTAAAATAATTCTTCCTTTAAACAATGAACTTTTCAAGCTAGTACTTTATTTCCTCCCCACTAGCAAAATGGACTGTTTTCTATTTGCATAATGGGCTCAAGTAGCAAATGGGTGGTTAAATGCACATTCAGCCACTTGTTGGCAAGGATTTTGCTTCAGACAAGTACAGTGCTAAAATTCTTGCTGTCATGGAACATTAAACAGGTATTCTTTCAATTTTTTACACAGTTGTCTCAATTTCTTATACTAATCTAGTAGAAAACAGACACAGATGAAGAGCTCAATTCTTAAAAAGCAATAGTTACCATTGACATAGCCGATCATGGTGGTCTCTTCTTACCTTAGAGTCTATGAGTCTACTATGGAACTGACTCAGAAGAAATGAAAAATATGTGGCAAGCTCCTCAACTGGTACATTAAATCATTCCATGGTTTACACCAGCTGAGAATCTGCCTTGTCCAACTCTAGTGTCTTAAATATCCTACATATCACTGTTATGCACATCCTGGCTTTTCTGTATTGACATTAGGCCTGTGCAAGGCAAAAACGGAGCAAAGTGAAAGGAGAAATACGTTCCCAGTATGAATGTGAAAAAACATTTATTTTATTTTTATAAATTAATATGCATAGCTATGGTTTTCCATTCACAAAGAAGAACCACATAACTGCAGCCACAGTGAAAAAAACTAAAGCAAATTTGAGAAAAACATCAGAAGCAAATTTGAAAGGTCCTGCTCTCTCAAATAGTTTCCCAATGCTCTCTAATGTGGCATGGTCATCTGCTCTGAACGCCTACTAACTTCCCTGTGAGAATCATCTTCCACTTTGACCCAATGAAAGCAGGATGGAAAATACCCCCGGAAGATCTAAGACACAATGACAGCCGACACCAGTCCATCACAGGAGTCCTACCCCATAATTAGATTTGGCTCAGACACAACATCAGGGAGGTGTATAATGCAATTGGTGGCCTCTATACTGTCCAAGTGACCACATGAGAACTAACCTAACCTAAAATTTGCAAGTGTCCTGGCTTGCTTCTGATCAAAAAATGTCTGTGGCCTCTGCAGCAGAGTAGGGGGAAGATAGCTCCATTTAAGGCACAGTACACAGAAAACACACCACGCTTATGGTGGATCTTGACACTGAAGCCTTTTATGTACACACATGACAGGCAGTTTCCCCACGCTGTCCAGCTGGTTCTGAGCTGGGGGAACCACCTCTGTTTTGTTCTCAGCAGCTGCTTACCCCATGATTGTCACGGTGGTGTTTGAAAGCATCTCAAGATGAAACTTTGATACTTACCCTTGAAAAATTTCCCCTTGGATTCAGCCCTGAAACAGGCATTTGTCTGTGTGCATGCTTGTATTTGCTTGTGTGTTCACAAATTGAACACAACTGTAGCCTAAGGGCCTGATTCTGAAAAGTGCTGTCCATCGCCTTTCCACCCACAACTCCCAGTGAAGTCAGTAGCAGCGGGTGACAAGAACCTTGTAGAACTGAGCCCAAATGAAGCAGCGAGAGAGATTTTACATTACAAGACTATTTATTTTTTCCCACTTATTCAGACTGAGCATTTAACATGGTAACCACAGCAACATTTGATAGATAAGCTACAATGTGAGAAAACAATGGCCAGTATGCAGTGTAGTGTTTTGTACTTTCATGGTTTCTAGGGGGAAGAACTCATTCTCCTCAAGTAAATATAGTTTCCCCGTGCTCATCATCCACTTGAGACATTGCATCCCTGAAGATCTTGGGGGTGACTTGAGATAAATGAAAAAGCGGAATGTTTTCTGTTTAAATATCTCAGACCCCCTTCTCTCCATTTTCTTATGCATAGATGAGTATATTTGATATTAGTCTAGTTTATAGCTACTTATTGAAATGAGTGTGATGCACAGAATGGTATCTGCACCCTTTCCAACTCAAATCTGTAAGATCCTTATCTTGTCATGTGGAAAATAACATTTGATGTTTTTTGTTCGGTACACACTCATCCATCTTTTCATTTTATTAGATTATTGTATTTTTTAAAATATTACTTTTCTAACTGAATAACAATTGCAGCCAAAAAAGTGACTATGAACTGTTTGAACCAAGTGTAACTGGGTTACTAAGATGAAGAGGGAAATGAAAACTGAGAAAAATATCAATGCAGAAATTTGTAAACATTTGAGTCTACTTTCTGCATCACAGATCTAAGCAGTTAGTGTCCTTATAGCCAGGGAATAGATTTAATAGACAGAAAATGGCAGAAGAACAGAAACAAAATTAATAAATTATCCTAATCTACATGTATCAACATAGGTACAAATTCTCTAACTGGGACTTGAACAGGAATGAATCCTAACATCAAATGTAGCTCCATTCTCAGTTCCATTGCTCTGTCTGCTATTGTTTCCAGTCCTTATGAAGCATGGTGTTGATACGGAATGATCGGTGATTTAGCAATCATTTGGGATTAACCAGAGTCTTCAATAACTGAAAATTGTACCTGAATACCTGAGTGTGTAATTTCTACTGTACTTAGTCGGCTGTTAGAAATTGCACTGGATTGTGTGTTAGAAAGTTTGATGTGATTGAAGCAATTCCTTGCTTTCTACAAAGTGTTACTGGGGGCCTGATTTTGATCTCACAATGATATAAATTGGACATAACTCCATAGTAGTCAATTATGATACACCAAAGTAGAACTCATGTATATAAATCTTTTCCTTGGTTTCTTTTTTGATAGCTATGCTAGAAACCATAATAGCTGTGTTTAAGTATTCATATTATGCTACGTAAGCTTATCCACATAGGCAGCATTTAATATTATATTGTCAGATACCTGTCTGATTCATGTTAATATATTCTTAATTGAATATGAAATGGTGTGCTTTAAGTTAAGGACATGTACTCAGCTCTTCAGTCCACTCATGAGAAGAGCCTGAGACTTTAATTCCTCACTCAGGAGAAATTATATCAAACTAACCCTAAATGCCTTTCCATTTTCTCTGATGTTTCTGTGGTAACAGCATGTTTCCATGGTTCCCATTATAATACTGTAAGATGTTATTACTAACAAGTGTAGAAATGTGGGCTTTTTGTTAAATACATGATTTTAACATGACAAATGTCTCTTTAAGAGTGTTACCCAGCTATTTAAATTTGCCCTGAATTCAATCTTGTATTAATGGGAGTTAAAACTTTCTGTAATTTACATGCCTTATCTGTGGAATACTCTTCTTTAACCATTAGAAACTCCCAGTCCATATCTTTATTTAAGAACAGGGCAAAGAAACATTTGTTTGCTGCCACCGTTAATCGTTCTTAATTCTGTTATAAGTGTTGTAGAAATGTGCAATGCCTGAGGCTTAGCAAATGCTGATTTTCTGCTGTTCTGTTTGTCAGATTTGGGTCCTTGTTAACAGAGTATTATAATTTCCCATATATAGCTGCAGTATTAAAAACTAGCCTGACAGTGAGACCCCACC